>NC_060067.1:151024166-151327196 GCF_922984935.1 Meles meles
AGAGACAGGAGGAAGCAGGCTCCTGCCGAGCAGAGAGCCCCATGCGGGGCCCGATCCCAGGACCCTGAGACCACGACCAGAGCCAAAGGCAGAGGCTTAACCCACTGAGCCACCCAGGCACCCCACAGATTTTTTTTTTATCCATTTGTTCAAAGAGGTTTTGAAACACTGCCTAGCACTCATGGTAAGTTAAGTGTCTATAAATATGGTTTGAATAAATGAACAAATGAATTAATAAAAGCATGAAAATGCTGAGGATAAATATATTAAGTTTATACCTAGAAATATAAGAATAAACTGAAAAACATCAAGAGACATAAACATGACCAGAAAAGCCTAACTACTCACAGAGGAATGACAACTGGATTGACAGCAGACTCCATATCAGCAACAATAAATGCCAGAAGACAATGCAGTATTATTTTCAAAATGCTCAGAAAATGACTATCAAATTAGAATTCTGCATTTTACCAAATCATCTATTTAAGAATAAGGAAGAAAAAACGTATTTTAAACTGACTAAGGTGGAGTGTATTATCCAGAGATTCTGATTGAAAGAGAAAGTAAAAGTATGTACTTGGCTTAAAAAAACAAAAAACAAAAACCCAGGGAAAACAGGTTGCAGGAAACCACAATGAGTAAGTAAATTAGTAAAATATACTGATAATCCAACCAACTCCTTACTGTACAGTAAGTCTACTCATGTGTATATTTTTGGAATTAAAAAAGCTGAACTGAAAATGGACTTTGAATTACTGGGAGACCTGTCAAACCTAGATAGTAAGGTAAATAATTCATTCCAATTAATTTGAAGGATACGTATTTCATTCTATGATTTCTGTTTTAAACATCTAAGTTTTTCATTACCCACAAAATACAATAAAGTATTTCTTCCTCCCACATCTACAACACCATCTACAGTGTCATGAAGAAGTACCTGCAAAGAGCTTGGGTCATACTTGCATCTTTTACATTTGGATCCGTAGTTAGGCTCCTGATGAGAACTGTAATCATCTGAAGAGGAATATGCTGCACAAGGCTTGCCAATGCTACAGAAGGTTCAAATGATGTATCTATTTTTTTAATTAAAAAGAAAAAGGGATATGGCAAGAAGGTTCAAGTGAAGTATTTAGAGAGAAACAACAATTTACAAAAAAAAAAAAAAATGTATATGCAGCAAAGGCGACTCAGGACAAGCTGTTATGCTTGTCCTCATGCATGTCCTCTACCTCATGGGCAGGCTAACAACCAAGGAACGTTAAATTACAGAAATGAGGGATGAAGCGTGAGCAGCAATGATTATTCATTATAGACAGAACTACTGCAGTATAAAAACTACTGTTCACTATCACCATATTCAGCTCATAAGTTACTTTATTCTCCTGCATTAGTTAATATTAAGTCATATTAATATTAAGTTGTGTAAAGTATTCATTTGTAAGTCAGTAATCAGAAAAGAAATTCTAGGTATCATTTAAATTCCCACTTTAGATCTTCCAAAGTAACTTGTAACTATTAATTACAGTAGCCATTGCATTGTTCTAAGGAAGACTTAAAAGAAATCTCTTAAAGAAGTAAAAATTAAGGTGAATTTTGAGGGGACTTTGTTTAAACTATATAATGATTAAGCAAATTCAAGACAAGTTCCTTTACTGCTACTGCTGAAAAAGTTCTGGGGAAATCTAACAGTTCTAGTAACACAAGTAATAAAAGAAAAATAACAATGAAAAAATAAGACAACTCAGATACTGCAAATATATAGTTGATTATTCTTTCCTAAACATATTTAATTCATCAGAATATACGGAGCTTGTTAAAACTCTACTCTTATTTCTGGTTCCCAAGATAAAGAGACCTCCTTCACAAGTTCAATTTCAAATAGCCAAGGAGAATGGTTGTACCAAGTAGAGAGGAAAGGACCACAGTTTTGGGTCTATTGTCTCACAACTTACAGAGCTGAAAGCTCCAAGTCCAAAAAAAGAATGTAAATATAAGGTAAAATTCCTGGTGAGAAAGCATTTTCTTGCCAATTATCACTTGACTCCTTCCCACTTTCTAAGGATATAGTTCATGGGCTGTATACACTGAGCACAAAAACATCTATTTAAGTCCCAGTAGTCTTTCCTTTTCCTCCTTCTACCTATACCCTCTCTCTCATACACTACTGTAGAGAAAAAAAAGTCAATATGCAAAAGCTACATAGTTAACTGTGATAATCCAGTAATAAAACAAACCACACAGCCCATGAATAAAAAAGTGGGAAAATTAAAAAACAGGAGAAAAACTTGTAACGACAAGATGACAGAGTCACAGTACAATAATAATATGGTAAACATTATTATGCTATCATTAGTCACTAATGAATAGAAGCTTTATTTAGTCGCTGTCATCCTCAAAGCATTCCATAACTTCAGCAGAGGCTAGGTAATTAAGCGACTTACTCCGTGCCAAAGGTCTTAGACCTCAATGTTTTCAACATTTAAAATAGGAACACTGCCCCCCCCCCCAAGGTACAAAGGGACACCCTAAATATGGAAGTGGATGAGAAT
Source organism: Meles meles (assembly GCF_922984935.1). Lineage (NCBI taxonomy): Eukaryota > Metazoa > Chordata > Mammalia > Carnivora > Mustelidae > Meles > Meles meles. The sequence goes on from NC_060067.1 coordinate 151,026,716, forward strand.
GAAACTTTGGATGAGAGTATTAAGATTTGTTCTCCATTAAGAATGTTTTCAGGGCAGAGAAGCAAACATGGTGTGTGTCTAAGACATACTGAATTTCCAAGGGAGCTTTTTCTGGAATATAATGACACTTACCTGTGGAAGAAATGCTTGCAAAAACTTCCTGCAGGGAAGGCAGGAGTGTGGAGGGCTCGGCCTTCCAGATGTTCTGCAGCAAGTTACTCACTTTTGTAACCTGAGAGACATATTCCCGCAGCTCCTTCTCCTGGGTGGACACACACTGGAAATGGCCTATCGTTCGAACAAGCTGTTGACAGAAGGTGATGGACAATTTTCCCTTGGGGATGCACTGCACGAAGTCAGTCAGGAGGTCGCTCAATCGGGCACACAGCTGCGGCTCCGGCCTCTCACACACCATACGTAACACCTCTACTTGCAGCAGGCTGAAGAGGTCCAGCACCGATGGGCAGCTCATGATCAGCTTCAGGCCGTTGTGAATGTAGTCCAGAATGGCTACGTCCTTCCTGTCCAGCGAGTGGTAGCCCTGCTGAAGGAGGCCCAGCACGAACGTCTTGTTGAAGAAGGACTCGAATTCTGGCCGGTGGTATCGTGCATAGGCCTCCAGCACTTGGTGCCCCACCTGCCGCTGAAAGGGGTCTTGGCCCTCTAGGATGAGCCGGGTGGTCAGGTCAAACATGGCTTCACACTGCGCCTCGTCTAGCCAATGTTCCGCCGATTCCACCACCTTCCGCACAATCACCCGCTTTAGGGGCAGTGGGTGCGAAGAACTCACCAGGCCCTCCAGGATCTTGTCCATTGTCGCCAAACTGCAAGGCCCTGGCCGGGGGATTAGGAGCGGGGAGCGACAGTCCCGACGTGGGGCAGGAGAGTCCCGCGGCGCAGGTGAACTTGGAGCGCCGCAGCAGCAGCGGGAGCGACCACCGCCACCGCAGTCTCAGCAGCCACATTTATCGGGCAGAGGGGCCCATCCAAGCCCGGGCGGGAGGTGGGAAGCCTGGGGAGCGTAAGAACCCGCAGCGCCCGCGGCGGGCCTAGGGAGCCAGAGGCTCGCACTCCGCCGCCGCCCCGGGCCCACGCTCCCTCTCAGCATCAGCGCGGAGCGGTTGGCGAGGACCCCCGGCGGCGGCGGTCACTTAAGGCCCGTGGCTGCCCCCCAATAGGGGGAGGAAGCGCGACTTAGTGTCCCGAGGCAGGTGTGGACGTCCGGGCTCAGCAGGTCTTAAGATGAAACCAGCCCTAGGTTGAGTCAGATGCCGCTGTCACTGAAAGTGCCGGATCAGCCCCGGACAAGATAAGGAGGCGAACCCTCCTTGACCCGGATTCAGAAGTTCCGGCAAACAGGAAGTGAAAGACCTCTCCCTCCGGAAAGGCCCGCCCTCCGGCCCTACAGCCCTCGGGCCCTCCGCCCCCCACCCCCACCTCTCTATCCTCCTCTCCCCCTCCAAACCCTTCCCAACTCGCGGCCACCCTCCAGGCTACGCTCCCGCCCCCTCCCCGCCCCTCCTCGCCTTGCCCCGCCCCGCTCCTTTGCAGCTGCGCAGGAGCGGCCGCCTCCAGTGGAGTCGCACGGCGACGCTGGCGTCATCGGGGATCGTGTGTCGAGTCACAGGCGGTCTTCTGGGAGGTGCGGCCGGGAGCGGACGCTGAGGAAGTGGCCACGATTTTAGTATTCCCACCTTCCGACCTCTGTAGGTTCTGTGCCGGTCAGGTTACTCGTGAAAGCCTGAGGAAGTGCTGTTTGTGTAAAATTTTGTGAAAACGTTTTGGAAACGAGAGAAAAGCATTTGGGGAGTAAGGAAGGAAGAGAACTCAAAACTGTGATTGAGGAGAAATGGTTTAGGTCTTGGCTCCTTCATCGAGAAATGAGCTAAGGCTCCTAAATGTGAGTGCCTTCAGTGTTGTGGTTATTAAAGTAAGAACTGGACTGGCAGTTGCGTGCGTTTAGTGAGGGCCAGTATGGGTAGGGATTAGTTTTGTCAAGCCTCTAAGTATCTTTTTAGTTAGCTTTTGGGTCATATTGAAAAACTAAAAGGTGTCCAAAAAATGGAAGAGTAAGGAAAAGGTGGCAGATGAGAAAGAATGAAAGGTATATATTTGCCTATGTCATGTCGAAAAGTACTTTGAAAATAGAAAACCAGGTGAAAATTTCACAGTGGTTAATACCTAATTTTGTTGCACTTAACGCGTTAGAGTAAATACTGGTTTGCGGATACTGGTTTATCAATTGAAGGCTTGTGGTAACCTTGTGTCAAGCCAGTCTGTTGGCGCTGTTTTTTGAACTGTATTTGCTAATTTTGTGGGGCTCTGTCACATTTTGGTTTTTGTAATATTTCAGACTTTTTAATTACTTGTTAGGGTAATCTGTGAGCAGTGATTGTGATTCACTGGAAGCTCAGATGATGGTTAGCATCTTTTAGCAATACAATATTTTTTAAATTAAGGTATGTAGTTTTTTAGACATAAAGCCATTGCACATTTAATAGACAACAGTATTGTGTAAACGTAGCTTTTAGATGCCCTGGGATACCTCAGAATTCATTTGACTCTTGTGATACTCACTTCATACTACAGTGGTCTGGAACTGAACCTACATTATCTCTGAGGTATGCCTTTATGCGAGCATGCTGACATTGAAGATGGTTTACAATAAACAGCTACAGTTATGCTTATACTTTTTCAAGTTAAAGTCCAAAGATTTGCAATAAGAATATAGCCTTTAATCGGAGGCCTTTAAATGGGAAAGAAAAATAGCATAATTATAGCCCCGTTCAGCTTTAGCTAATATAGTTGTGAAATTAGGCCTCCATAATAATATGGCCTCCAATAATGACAAAACTTAAATGGTTTAAGATAGAATAGAAATAAAATAGAAATATTTTCCAATAGAAAAATGAATAAAGTTGTATGTTTCTCTTTTACCAATTTACAAAATGATTACACCAACATATTTAACATGCCAATTGTGGTAATCATAAGAATAGCAGTTTAGATGAGAAAGGAACCAAGTAGAGTAAACTTTTAGACTGAGTTTGTAGGAAGAAATTGAAGATAAAAGAGAAATAAGGCAGTTGATGAGTCTAAAAGACAACCGTGCTAGAGCCCAGGAATAGCTTTGGAACTTTTCCTTTTCAAATAGAGGGTAAAACTACAGAGGAAAGTTGTACTTTACTGGGAATGATGCCGTATTGGAAGACAAAAATAATATAAAAAGTGAAGCATTAAGAGGAATGAATGGTAGGCCTGTGAATTTGAGGAGTAGCAGAGATTTAGAATTAACCTTAGTTAAGGATTTGCTAGAGAGCCAACTGAAGGTGATTGAAGATTTCTGAATAACAGGAGTGAAGTTATTACTCCAAAATAGGCAGGGAAAAAAAATACTGGTTAGTTAAAAACTTAACAGATCATTAATAACATTTCTTTCTTTCTGTTAATATTCTCTCTTGAGAAATTGAATGTTGTAAAATAAGATGTCTGAGAGAACATAATGCAAGTTGTTCTCGGTCTGCATAACACAAATAACATAGTTTCATACTATCAGGCTTCCAAAAGCACCATGACTCAGTGTTTTTAAAGTACTTCTTGAGTGATAGATGCATGAAATAAAATATTTAGTAGGTTTTTATGCTCAAATAGTCAACGCACGTTTTCCTATATTGCCATTGGTAAAAAAAAAAATGCACACAATATGCTGTTCTGTTGTTTTAAGATTTCATTTGAAAGTGATTTTACATAATTGATTTTATCCCACAACTAAAAGTTATATACAGTACCATGTTCTTGTTCAACATCTTAAAATATTTTCAAAAGTCTGTGGAAAGGTTTTGCTGAAATGTGTTATGCCCCTAATCATTGAATTAATAGGTGCTATTGCTACAGGCTATAAAATTTTGTATAAAATTTTACTCTAAGACTCCAGTTATGAATTAAATGGTTTTTGAAATATCTTAGATCTGAAAGTAGGAGCTGTGATGGGGGTGAATGAGAAAAAGCTCAGAATAGGGAAATATCATTTATTAAACACCCTGTTTTCCTGGGACTCAATATAGTATACTTTATTCTTAGTTTTCAACACAGACTTTGGGAGTAGACATCAGTGGACACATTTTACAGACAAAGTAGTGGAAGCACCAGAGGTTAAATAAATAGCTATTAGTTGAGAAGTGTGTCTGCGTTTATATATTTGTGATAGGCAAAGAGGAAGGACATTTTCAAAGGCAGTGGTTAGAGTTGGCCAACTGCAACACCACTACTATGAGGTTATGAGGTTATTTATATTTCTCTATAGAATCAAAAGCAAACTCATTGTGTAAATTAGAAAGAACTGTGACTAATAAATCATCTTGTGAATAATTACTAGTAATCACTTCATGCAGTTTATGTTCATGTACATTTTTAAATTGTAAAAAGATGGAAAGAAATATGTATGTAAAATAAAAAATATGTAAAGTATGGTGGGATGATATTTTTTATGATTTCAACAATGCACACCAAACAATCTAACAACTTTTATACTTGATCTTAGCCAAAAGGCCGAAGAGCAATTCCCTAACAACTTTCAAAACTGTCAGTGCTTCCTATCTTATTTAGAATAAAATTCAAGTGATTCAAGTACCTACTATTAACTGCAAGACTTTACATGAAATAACTCTTGAGTCTTTTCCTACTATTCTCCTCCTTACAATGTGAGCCACACTGGCCTTCTTATGGTTTCTTCCTCAGGTCATCCTCTTTCAGGTCTTTGGGCTTTTGTACTTACTGAAATTTTCTTCTCTGGCTACTGTAATTTAAGTCTGCTCAGAAGTCATCTCCTCATAGGGTCAGCTCTAGATTATCTACCACTCTATTATGTTACTCTGTTTATTTCTTTATAGTACTTAACCATCTTGTGAAATTAACTTGTTATTTAATTGATTGCAGTCCTTTCCTCTAAAATCTAAGCTCCATGAGGTCAAGAAACCCTAATTTTCTCAGTAACCTCCATATCTAGTAGTTAGAACAGTATCTGGCACAAAGTAAACAGTCCAATAATTTATTGAACAAATGAACTTATTATTTTTAACAAAATGAAGGAATTATTTTAAAAATTCCAAGAAATCAGCAAAATAACTTCAAGTGAGTTATTAAGTGAGTTCAGCAAGTTCTCAGAATATAAGATAATAGACAAAAAATCGATTACACTTTTATATACTAGTAATGAACACATGGAAACCAAAATAAAAAATGTAATACTATTTATAGTCACAGCAAAACAATTTATGTGTAAGTTTTGTAAAACATGGGCAGGACTTACCCTGAAATCGACAAAACACTTATGAAAGAAATAAAAGAAAATATAAATATATGGAGATGTATATTGTGTTCATGGATTGGGAAACTCATAGTAAAGATGCTAATTGTTCCCTAGCCGACATACAGGTTTAACATAATTCCTATTATAATCCCAGCAAGATTTTTTTTTTGAGATACAAGACTATTCGAAAATTTATATGGAAAGGCAAACTGAAATTGTAATAATTTTGAAAGAAGAGTTAAGTGGGTGGAATCAACCCAAATTTAAATTTAATACTTACTATATATTACAGTAATGAACAAAATGTACTGGTAGAGGGATAAATACATAGATCAATATAACAGGTTAGACTACCCAGAAATAGACAGACACAAATATGGTCAACTGAGTTTTGGCAAAAATGCAAAAGCCATTCAATGGAGAAAGGGTAGCTTTTTCAACAAATGGTGCTGCAGAAATTGGATATTTATAGGTAAAGAAAAAACCTTGACCTAAACTTCACACCTTATACAAAAATTAATTCAAAATGGATCATAGATTTAAATGTAAAACATAAAGTCATAATACTTTTAGAAGACATAGGAAAAAATATTTAGGACCTAGGGCTTGGTAAGAGTACTTTGACGTAATACTAAAAGCAATCAATAAATTGGACGTCATCCCCAGTGAAAGACCCTGTTAAGAGAATGAACAAACAAGTTATAGACTGGGAGAAAGAATTTGTAAACCAGATATCTGACAAAGACATATCTAGAATAAAGAACTCAGGGAGTTCAACAATAAAAGGCTTTTGTGTATCTGATGATACTATCAAGAGAGTGAAAAGACTAAACATGAAATGGGAGAAAATATTTGCAATAAATTGGACTTCATCAAAATTAAAAGCTTTTAAAAAAGGATGTAAATATTCATTAATAGATGAGTGGATGAACAAAATAAGTTATATTTACACAATATCCAGCCATAAAAAGGAGTGAAATACTACAACATGGATCAAGTTTGAAAACATTATGCTAAGTGAAATAAGCCAGACATAAAAGAACAAAAATTACATGATTTCATTTAGGTGAGGTACCTAGAAAAGTCAAATTCAGAGAAGTTGAATAGAAGTTACCAGAGGTTAGCGGAAAGGAACTTGGGAGTTACTGCAATAATGGGTACAGAATTTCTGTTTCAGAGGATAAAAGTGTTTAGAATAGGATAGTGGTGATGATTTCACAATATGTACTTAATATTGAACTGTACACATAAAAATGGTTAAAATGATACGTTTTATGTATGTTTTACCATAGTAAAGAGTTTTTAGAAAATGGGCAGTAAAAAAATTAAGCAATCCATAAAAAGCAAAAAAACATGAAGACATTGCACTGAAGAGTATACACAGATGGCAAATAAGCACAGGAAATGATGTTCAATATCAGTAGTCACTAGGGACAAATTAAGACATGAGGTATCATTACACACCTCTTAGAACAGCTCAAGTAAAAAATAGTGTCTATGCTAATGCTGGCAAGGATGCAGAGAAACTGGATCTCTCATACTTGTTGGTAGAATGCAAAATCATTCAGCTACTCTGGGAAATTATTTGGCAGTTTCTTAGAAATTAAATACCCAACTACCATAGACTGGGTTTTTATTCCAGAGATGAGAACTATGTTTGTACAAAAACATACAAATATTCATAGCAGCTTTATTTGTAATAAGCAGTAACTAGAAATAACCATAATGTTTGTCAGTAAATCATTCAGCTACTCTGGGGAATTATTTGGCAGTTTCTTAGAAATTAAATACCCAACTACTATAGACTGGGTTTTTATTCCAGAGATGAGAACTATGTTTGTACAAAAACATACAAATATTCATAGCAGCTTTATTTGTAATGAGCAGTAACTAGAAATAACCATAATGTTTGTCAGTAGGTGAATGACTAATCAACTTGTGCTACATCCATACCATGGAATACTAATCAAAATAGGAACAAACTCTTGATAGACACACCACTTGGATGGGCCTCAAGGACATTACGTTAAGTAAAAAAAGACAATCTCACAGGTTACGTAATGAGATTCCATTTATATAACATTGTCAAAATGAAAAAAATAGGGATGAAGAATGGATTAGTGATTGCCAGAAGTTAGGCATCGTGGGGTTGGGGAAGAGGAAGGGTGGGTATGACTGTAAAGAGATAGCATGAGGATGATTTTTGTGGTGATGAAATAGTTTAGTGTAATAGCATGGGCTCTCCAGAGAAACAGAATGAATAGAAGCAACTGTATGAGATTTATTGTAAGGAATTAGCTCACACAGTTATGGAAACAGAAGTATTGGGATCTAAAGTTGATAAGCTAGAGTTCCAGAAGAGTCAATGCTGTAGTTCTAGTCTGTCTGAAGGCAGGCAGAGAAAATGAATTTTCTCTTATTCTGCCTTTTTCTTCTATTCAGGCCTTTATTGGATTGGATGAGGCTCATCCACATTGGATAGAGCAATTTGCTTTACACAGTCTAGTGAATCATATGTTAATCTCATTCAGAAATGTCTTTACACACACACCGGAGAATACTATTTGACCAAATATCTGGGCATTCTGTGGCTCAGTCAAGGTGACACAAAATTCACAGTTGTCAGTTTGGCACTCACACACATCTCCTTAACCATATTTAATCTTCAAATGAAACAATGACAAGATTGTAATTTTACCAAATATCCTAAAGTACTGTTTTACCTTCCCTACAAGAGGAGGTAAAATTTTTGAATGATACTTTCTCTTCTTCATATCCTATAATTTAAATACCAAATGATATAAAATTAATAATACTTGCACACTATATGTTCCGTGTTACTTAAGGAAATAAGAGGAAAAAAATACTTGCTGCATGTATTTATATATATATATATATATATATATATATACACACATGCACTAAGCGAATACTTCTGTTATGCATATCATGCATAACATGCATATTGCACACACAAACATATAACAAAAATCAGGAAAAAATACTTAGGATAATTATGGTCCTCATTTCTGTAACTGGTCATGTAGTTATAGCTGGTATTTGTAAGAACCTTTTTCTCACTATTCCTTTTGCCTTCAGTGAGCACTTTAGCTGGTTATGGTTCTTTGCCTAGTAGAGTGATTCAAACCTTTATACCTGAAGAGTCTGGTCCATTAGTAGTCCTATTTTGATTGGATTCTTACAGACTGACTTTAATCACTTAGGGAGTATAGTAAGAGATGCCTTAAAGTATCTCTCATATTCTGGGAGTGCCTGGGTGGCTCAGTGGATTAAGCCGCTGCCTTCGGCTCAGGTCATGATCTCAGGGTCTTGGGATCGAGCCCCGCATCGGGCTCTCTGCTCGGCAGGGATTCCTCCTCTCTCTCTCTGCCTACTTGTGATCTCTCTCTCTCTGTCAAATAAATAAATAAAATCTTAAAAAAAAAAAGTATCTCTCATACTCTGGATAGACTACATTCCTTATGTCTAGTGTAGACTAGCAGTCTGATTTCCCCTTGATGGTGAGGTTCAATCAAGCACAAGAACTCTTCTCCATGCCTATTGAATCATTGGTTTGAGTTGTCCAATGTGGTCTAGTGACATTCTCAACTCTTAGTTCATTGGAATCATTCTTGTGTTTCCTGGTGGAAGCATTCCTCCATTTGGATCCAAGACTTCTGAACTAGCAGAGCATAATGTCTCAGTAAGAGGGAACAAAAATTTTGCTAGTAGGTCACCAGGAGTAATAGTGAGTGGTGTCACTCCTACTTCTACCCCTTGGTTTCTGGACCTGTGAATCGTGGCTGTAAGAGAAACAGCAGCATATATCAGATGTTGATTCAGAGAATACACAGACTTCTGGAGAACTTTGCTTTAGCCCTGCAAGTTGTCACCTAGTTGGCACTGTAACTGAGTCGTCAAAATCTTCAAAAGGCTTTTACACTGTTCTGTCAAGCCAGCTGCTTCAGGAAGGGGGTGGGGAACAAGAGAAGACCAGTGAATTCCATGAGTATGGGTCCATTGCTACACTTTGTTTGCTGTGAAGTGAATTCCTTGATCAGACGTAATGCTATGTAGAATACTATGGATGTGGGTAAGGTATTCTTTAAGTTCATGGATGATAGTTTGGGCAGAAGCATTGTATGCAGAGAAGGAAAACCCATATCCAGAGACAATGTCTGTTCCAGTAAGAACAAAATACTGCCCCTTCCATGATGGAAGCAGTCCGGAGTAATCAGTCTGCCACCTGGTAACTGGCTACCACCTCAGGGAATGGTGCCATATCAGGGATTAATGTTATCTTTTTAATCGACAGATTAGACACTCAACAGTGGCCATAGCTAGATCAGTCTTGGTAAGTGGGAATCTATGTGCTAAGCCCATGATAACCTCCATCCTTGTCACCATAGTCATTTGTTCATGAGCCCATTGGACAATGCCAGGGGTGATTGGGGCAAAAGTGATTGGCCACAGTCTGTGAATCAGTATGTAATCATGTCTGGCCATTTCTCCTTCCAAGCAAAGTGGATAATCAGGAGCACTGCTCAAAGTTCTGTACACTGGGAGGGTTTCGCTTTACCACTGCCCTTCAGGGATGTCCCGGAAAAAGGGAATGTAGTGCTCCAGCTGTCCACTTTTGGGTGGTGTCGGCATTTGTCCAAAACCATCTGTACACTAGGCCAGAATCTTCTTCTGTCAACTGATTGGAGGGAATTCCCCATGAGGCCATTGGTGCAGACTGGGAGAGAGAAGGTAGTTTGGCAGGAGTGAGGACCATGAGCATTTGGGCCACTTTTACAGGTAACTTTTGCCTTCAGGGCCTGCTTGAGACTAATCACATACATACCATTTTCACCTGATAATGGAGTACTGCTATGCGTGCCACATTTGTGCCTTGGTGGGTCAGTTAACACCCAGTTCACAATTAGAAACTCAGGTCACAAGGTATCCTGGTGGCTCATGGTTGTACATTTAGTTTCTATGAAGTCCCAGTTGCAGGCCAGGAGCTGTTTTTCAGAGTAAATATCTAAAGAAGATGGCAGAATTTTGCTTTAAAATCCTAGGGGCTTGTGTTGTTCACTTCTAGGGAATTACAAAAGGCTCCGAATAGTATCTCTATCTGCTAAGCCTTTCAGGCTCACTGGATGTGTGGATTATAGAGCCTTCTGTTCTACACCCCATTCAAAACTAAAACCTTTTCAGGTCACTCAGTAAATGGGGTAGATTAAAATGCCCAAATGAGAAGAGAGACTGTGGACTCTGAGAAATAAACTGAAGGTTTTAAAGGGGAGGGTGGAGGGGGTTGGGCGAGCCTGGTGGTGGGTGTATTAAGGAGGTCACGTATTGCATGGAGTACTGGGTGTGGTGCATAAACAGAGAATTTTGGAACACACACACACACAAAATTAAAATTAATTAATTTTTTTAAAAACCCTCCCAAATGAAGAATATGTTGCCTTCCAAATCCAAAGGCCCATCAAGGGTTCTGCCTAATTTTTGATTGCACAATCAATTTATTTATTTGTTTCCTCCAGCCATGTTACCTGTGCAGGTGCAAATATGGAGTAGGCAGAGAGCTGGACATAAACATGGTTGTGGTTTAGCCAAATACAAAGAGATAAGAGAAGGGAAGGAGAGTTAAGGTTATATGTGGTATATGCAAGGAAGTGATTATGATTGACCATGCAATTTAAGGTGGATAGAATCAATGAATTGTAGATTTTTGTAGGGTCAGAGACTTGTTGGAATTCTTCAAATGTAGGTAGTTAAGCTAGAAAGATAGGAGATGGTGGTCAGAATGTGGGATGCCTCAAGTTGAGCTGATTGAGAAGCTGTAGCTATTAGGGATGACAAAGGTGGAGGTATGGTCATGTGAGTAACTGGAGTCAGGTGGAGGATAATAGTGGAAGAGAGACGGTCAAGGCACTGAATGACAATGCATTGGGTGGATCATCTATGTGGGCATAGAAGTCAACTGAAATTTATGACAGGAATAGAGTCTGAGACAGTATTGGGGAGTTAGGAACTAAAATCTTCAAGGAATAGGGGAGAAGAAGACAAGATGGTTCCAGCACTGCAGCAAGGAAATGAGAATTAATGCTGTAGTTTGATGTCATGAAATTTAAATGGAACATGTTTATGGAGGAGAGAAGAAGAATGGTGTGGGAGGAGCAACAAAAAATGAGAATGTCATCTCTACCTCCAGCCCTTCTAGTCGTAGAGTTAGGACTTGGAGCTGCAGAGAAAAGGGCAGAAGGCTTGAGCAGGTTTTAAAGCAAAAAGTGAAGAGAATGTTCCAAGAAGGCCATTCTGCTGATGACTGAGTCTCAAAAGGCCCAGATATTATTTCTGGTTTTGGACAGGGATAAGAAATAGGGCCAAAAAAGGGGATATTCAGAGCCTTATGGGAATTAGAGTCTTGAAGATAAGCGTTTACTCAGGCTATTTTTGTGACAACTGAAATCAACATGCATAAAAGGCATTGTGAAATTCATCTTGATGAAAGTCTTTGATAAAAGCTTTAAGTTCAGAATTGAAGCTGTAATGAACAAATGTTCCCCTTTAGTGCCTATTCAAGGACAAACTTGGGCTCAGATTACTCATGAGTGAAATACCTGTTGGCAAAATGTCTGCCTCTGAAGGGTACAGGGTGGTATATGAGGTTATGAAGGAATCTGAAGACCTTGAAAAGATAATCAAGGCTTATTATTGATTGCCTTCAATTTACATCATATGGCAGTTATCGCTGCTATATCAAAGACTTTCATTATCATAAGGGGATTTTTCTCAAAAGCTAAGCAATAATTTTTTCCCTCTCACCTGAGAAGAGTTTATATAATAGTAGCATCTTGTTGATTTGTGGACATTTGACCTGTTGTTACATTCAAACAAAATTTTAAACTTGAAATTTAATTTTTAAAAGTCACCAAAGATTAAAGCAGTCAGAACTGGCTGAATATGAATTCAGAATAAAGAAACAGTAGGGGAACTCCAAATATGGCCCTAAAAAATGGGCAGAAATGTTTATAGGTACATAAAAAACTGTTACGGCTCTCCCTCTGCTGCCTAGAATCATCCACAAATAATACAAATAAAAACAGTGGGTGAGAATATTCTTGTTTTGGTCAACGCAGTTATTTTCCCTAAGACTAGACCTGTGTGTCTCCTCTTCACTTATTTTTATCAGGAAGTCAGAACTACCATTGCTACTGTTAAATGTTGAGAGAGGAGCAATTTGCTGGTTGGGGACAACTGAGGTATTGCCTTGCTCAGAGAAGGAGATGTAACAACAGGATGGTGTTAATAGGAATGAAGTGGAGAGCAAGAAAGCAGGGAGCTATGCAGTGGTGGTAGTTTTATTTATTTTGTGATTGGGGTCTTTGCATAATCTGAAAATTAATGTTTGCTAAGACAAGGAGAGGGTTGGAATGGATAATTGTGCAATGCTCGTGTACAGGTTTTGAAGATTTATATGGAAAACAGTACTGAGAAATTTTTCATGTACTGTTTAGGTAATTTTTTAAGTTTCTGTCATGACAGTTAGTGTGTAAGATGCACTTGGCACACCAAATTGGAGAATAAAGCCAGCGTCTGTCAATAGGTACCTTGTGGTTTTGTTATAAAAGTAAATTAAATAAAATATGCAAGGTACATAGCTTGGCTGAGGTTGAATTTTCTTTCTAAAGAATTTTCTGAGAAATTAGCCTATTCATTTTTTTAATGTGTTACAGAAATAATGACTTCTGGTTGCAACAAACTTCTCTAATATTTAGATAAGATCTTTAATGTTGTACTATAAAATATTCTCAGAGCAATCTGTATCTTTCTTTAGCACTCATCACGATTATAATTATTTTTTCTGTAATTCTTGAATGTCTTTTTTTCTACACTGGGAGCTAAGTTCCATAAGAACAGGGATCATATTTATCTTGATTCCTGTTTCTAACCCAGCACCCAGCACAATATCTCCCAGGACTCAGCATTCAATAATATTAAATAATTAATCTTGGTTTTAGGGGCACCTGGGTGGCTCAGTGGGTTAAGCCTCTGCCTTCGGCTCAGGTCATGATCTCAGGGTCCTGGGATCCAGCCCCACATCGGGCTCTCTGCTCAGTAGGGAGCCTGCCCCTCCCTCTCTCTCTCTCTCTGCCTCTGACTACTTGTGATCTCTGTCTGTCAAAAAAATAAATAAAATCTTAAAAAAAATTAATCTTGGTTTTAGTTAAGGTGTTTTTGGTGATATGCTCATTTGGCAAAAATAAATATTTTTAAAGAGAGATTTGACAGGAAATAAGTTCTTCAGTGGTATTATGTCTCTTTAGGAATTCTGTATCTTAGCTTCCTTTGCTGTGTGTGCTGCTATAACACACGTGTGTGTGTATATATATACATACATATGTATATATACACATATATATGTGTGTGTGTGTGTGTATGTTTTCTTAAGATAATGTGGACATTGCCAGTCTTTAGGTTGTTAAATATTTTTAATAATGTTTTAATGCCTAAATATTTTTAATAATGTTTTAATGCCTTATTTCTGAGGCCTTGTACATACTTTTTCACCAGCTAGCTTAGATTTCTTAGATAAAACAAGATGTGATAGTCTGTTACAGGTTCTAATGTAGAAAAAAAATTTGTATTTTAAGAAGGTGGTACTCGAGGCAGATTTAGCTATAAAGCACTTTCATGTGAAGAACAATCCAGAGGGTTTATTTGAACCCTCTCAAACTCTAAGTGGTGGCAAACAAAGAACCAGAGAACTGGGAACAAAGCAGGGCAAGTTATCTTTCTGTTTTTTAATATGTTACATAATTTTTTCACTTGCAATTATAGATTAGTGAAGAAAAAATATTTTTTCAAATGTTTTTCCCAAAACAGACTGAAATGGATTGACCCTACTCTTTTTTTTTTTTCCCTTTTTATTTATTTTTTTTTTCAGCGTAACAGTATTCATTCTTTTTGCACAACACCCAGTGCTCCATGCAAAACGTGCCCTCCCCATCACCCACCACCTGTTCCCCCAACCTCCCACCCCTGACCCTTCAAAACCCTCAGGTTGTTTTTCAGAGTCCATAGTCTCTTATGGTTCGCCTCCCCTCCCCAATGTCCATAGCCCGCTCCCCCTCTCCCAATCCCACCTCCCCCCAGCAACCCCCAGTTTGTTTTGTGAGATTAAGAGTCATTTATGGTTTGTCTCCCTCCCAATCCCATCTTGTTTCATTTATTCTTCTCCTATCCCCCTACCCCCCCATGTTGCTTCTCCATGTCCTCATATCAGGGAGATCATATGATAGTTGTCTTTCTCCGATTGACTTATTTCACTAAGCATGATACGCTCTAGTTCCATCCACGTCGTCGCAAATGGCAAGATTTCATTTCTTTTGATGGCTGCATAGTATTCCATTGTGTATATATACCACATCTTCTTGATCCATTCATCTGTTGATGGACATCTAGGTTCTTTCCATAGTCTGGCTATTGTAGACATTGCTGCTATAAACATTCGTTGACCCTACTCTTATGGTGTGACCTTGGGTTACATGCTTGGACCCTCAGTCAGTTTCCTCATCTGCAAAATGCACCCTAGTCCTTACTCCCAGGAATGTTCTATGGATTAAATAATTCAGTGTACATAAAGAGTTTGACACATGATAACACACAACAAATATTTCTTTTCCTCTTTTATTAGTTGGTGATTTGGCTGAGAAAAAAAACAGCAATGTAGGATTTTACTGAACCATATTCTTTGGCACTCAGACCAGGTCTTCCTCCTCTCCTCTCCCCTCCCTTCCAATTTCCTCTCCTCTCCTACCTCCTTCCTTCCTTTCTTTCTCATTCTTTCCTTCCTCCCTTCATTCCTTGCTTCTATTTTCCCTTCTATCTGAAAAGTAAAGGTTGTGGTTTGGGTTGTCATTTGTTTTTATGAGGAAGCTCACTAGGGTGTGAGTTAATGAAGCATACATACTTTCTCAAATATCCATGTCTGTATCTTGGATTGGTTTGGAAAGCTCAGAAAACTGGGGGTGGGGGGGGGGGGTTGTGGTAAGTTTTGGAGAAGAAATTGTTTAGAAAAGCATTGAGAAAAACAGCTAATGAATTGTTAAATGTATTTATTATTCACGAGTCCATAATGTAGGTGCAAGTGCTAATTACAGAGTTTCTATATTACAAAGGAACCCATGAAAAGAAAAAAGTTGGATTGGTGGACAGGCTAGAGTTTTCTTGTTTGTTTGTTTTGGTTGGTTGTTTGAGATAAAAGGATGGTGAGGCACTTTTTTCTAAGCTTGTAGTAAGAACTTTGTAATCTATAAGCATAGTCTTCCAAAGCCAAAGAAAGCCCGTCCCCTTTTAATGTCACTTCTGGAGTAAAGTCAGTGCAACTGTATTTGTCTAACAGGACACTTTCTGTCTCATAGTTCCATATTTTGGTTCTGGTCAAATCATCTGCAAGTGATGAATCACAACAATAAATTAACCAACTTACTCAATTTAGCTTACAACAGATAAAATTATACAAATGATTAATTTGTTCTACTCCAGAGTTTTTTTATTCTTACCAGTGATGTGTACCACAGTAGTAGCTTTAACTCCCTGTGGATTATTATGGTTAATAACAGATCTTCCTTACAGAAAGGAAAGAAATTTCAACTAATCAGTAGTCACAGGCTATAGGCATTATCTAGTTTATTGAAATTTTTATCAATTGGATTCAAATACTGGGTCAGTCCTATAATTCAATTCTCTTACTCCCTGTTTGCTGAAATATGAAGTCAGGAAAATGCACTAATCAATTATATTTCTAGTTCACGTTATCCACTCATGAAATAGGTATGCTCATTGCTGTTAAACAAGTTTTACATTCATCTCTAAATATTTCATATTCCCCCAGTACCCAAGGACCCTCCCCCTGCTTTTCTTTGATAATATCCTTCTTTATTTATTCGAAAGATTGAGGACTATCACATCAATTCTATTAATTTCTCTCTTCACTGGAAAAAAGTTTTCAAATTTTTATGCACTTCCCATCTTCCTTCTAATCTCAGAAAAGAAAACGTCCTCTTTTTGTTAATTCTGATGCTTGTGACTTCCATCTCTTCTCACCTTTTAGTGATATTTTGCTTCATCAGTTTTATCCTTGTATCATCAGTCTCTTTCCATTCTCCTCACTTTCTAAGTACGTGTTCCTTTCTTTAATCTTGTTATCATCTTATATATTTACCCTTTAGGAGATCATGGTATTTTAACAAAACTTTATAAAGTAACATATGCTTTACACTGTCTAAAGTGTGTGAAAAAGAACATACACTTGTAGATCAGGAGTTACGCTTTAGTGAGCCTCAGTGAGAATTACCAGTGAAACTAGCCTTAACTATGTAATTCACTTCGGCATATGCACTTCTAAATTATTGAAAAAGATTTCTATTAATTATTTATATGATTATAAATATATCCTCATTTTAGTAATTTAATAACAAAATTATTTTCCTCTGTTCATATTTAACTCAAAAGTGATCTATTAGACAAAGATCGATATCATTTACCAGGAAAAAGGAGATATCATTTTTGCAGGAAGAAACCCCTCTTGGGTACATTTGTATCTCTCTGAGTTTATGATTATCTACCCTGAAAACCAGTCATTATTTCAGTGACTGCTTTGTAGTTATACAACTACTAAGATACTTTGCTGTCCCAGGAACTAATCAAGGCCAACCTTATCCTAGAAAGAAGAGTGATATAACCTTTTGAAGACCACTTTAAAAACACCTCATGTAAAAAACAAACAAACAAACAAAAACCAAACACCTCATGTTGCTTACATCATTTAAATACCACCGTCCCACAATGAAATAGCCAAACAACTACCTTTTCATCACATGGCAAAATATATGTCTCACAAGATTATTTGATAGAACTAGTATGATTGAAATACATCACTAACACAATCAAAACAATATTACCAAGGGCTACCTGTTTATATATTAGAATAGCATCTTATATAGAACCAGATAATAAAATTACATTCATACCTAATTCTGTACTTTCAAGAATTAGAGAAATAAATTCAAAGAGATACATAGTAATAAAGTTCAAAAGAAATCCATGAATGTTAGATTTTTAATGTAATTTATATGATTGTCAGAAGTACTTTTTTGTGGGAAAATTAATAAAATTATTAATGTTAAAAACATTATGAAGGATTCTCAGAAGGTGGTAGAGTAGGAAGCACTTCTCGATGAGAAGCTGTCTTCTCATTGAGATAACAGTTACACTGGTAGAATATGTCTGCCGCAAATTTTTGCGACTCTGGGATCTATGAAGTCTTGCAAATTGGAGGGGATATCTTAGATGGCAAACTGCAGTTAATTTTGGTCAATTTCAGTAGTAACTACCAAATCCCCATTACCAGCCACCGTGGCAGGCAGCTGTGGACATGTTCCTAGAGCAGTTTCCACGTAGCTTGCAGGAACCAAACTGGGCAAAATAGACCCTATTCTCCAAATCTCAAGGTCTGATCACAGAGGTGCAGGTTTAGTTTTTCCTCCTCCCACTGTCACAATCCCCCATCCCCCAGGCTGAAGTGACTTCCAGAGGATTTAAAGGGCCAAAACCTTTTTCCTCTCCCCTTAATTTTTTTCTTTCCCTCACTTTTGGGAGCCAGACACTAAAGATTATGACAGAAAACAACTTCACGTGTGGGAAAAATTAGAATGTGGCTGTATAGGCTCAGAGAAGCTCTCTGAAAAGACCTGAATGATCTTAATTGTACAACTGCAACTGATTCTTGGCGCAGAGATAGCCTACAACAGCAACAATGACCACCACAACAACTACAAAAAAATAAAAACAATCGCAAAAAATAATAAGTCCTCAGGGAAGAGGAGAATCTGATTTCCAGTTACCACATTATTAGATAAAAATACCTACTTTTCAACAAAAAAATCACAAGGCATACAAAGAAACAGGAAAGTATGGCTCACTCAAAGGAAAAAAAAATCAACAGAAACTGGCCTTGAAAATATCTAATGGCAGATCTACTACACAATGATTTTTTCTTTTTAAGTAGGCTCCACACTGTGGAGCCCAACACAGGGCTTGAACTCACAACCCTGAGATCAAGACCTGAGATGAGATCAAGAGTTGGACACTCAACTGACTAAGCAACCCAGGTGACCCATACTACACAATGCTTATCTTTAAAAACCTATCTTAAAGATGCTCGCTCAAAGAACTAAAGGAACATGTGGAGAAAGTCAATAAAATGGGTATTAAGGAGGGCACTTGTGTTGAGTGCTGCGTGTTGTATGTATATGATGAATCACTAAATTCTGTGCCTGAAATTAATATTACAGTGTATGTTTACTAAGTGGAATTTAAATAAAAACTTTAAAAAGGAAACATGCAGGTAAAAAAAGAGTAGAGCTTTAATGTCACCATAAAAACAACAAAATGTTTTTTCTTTCCCTCACTTTTGGGAGCCAGACACTAAAGATTATAATATTAGAAAACAACTTCTAATGTTGTGGGAAAAATTAGAATGTGTCTGTATAGGCTCAGAGAAGGTCTCAGAAAAGACCTGAGTGATCTTACAATGATCTTATGTGAGGTGAAGAATGTGTTGACTAATATTGTGTTAGATATTTCACAGTTTTTACATGTATCAAACTATCACATTGTATACATTAAACTTATACAATGTTATATGTCAATTATATCTTAATAAAGCTGAGGAAAATGACAATTAAGTAATTATTATTAGTAAATATTTTATTAGTAGTATTTATTGTATATATAAATGATAATCAGAAAGTAGAGATTGAGAGAACAGATAAAGCAGTTCAGTTAAACCTAAGAATAGACAAATAAGGGTCAACTGGGTGGCTTAGTCGGGTGAGTGTCCAACTCTTGATTTCAGCTGAGGTCATGATATGAGGGTCATGAGATTGAGCCCTCCATTGGGATTCATGCTGGGTGTGAAGCCTGCTTAAGATTATCGTTCTCCCTCTGTCCCTCCCCTGTGTGCTCATGCTCTCTCTCTAAAAACAAAACAAAACAACCTAAACATTGTGGTAATCATTTTATAATAAATATGTATATTAAGTCATTATTTTGTACATCTTACACTAACCCAATATATCAATTATAGCCCAATAAAACTGGAAAAAATAAGGGAGAAATAGATAATTCTACAATAACATTTGAAAGACTTCAATATACTCTCAATAATGGATAGAACAAACAGAAGATAAGTAAGGAAACAGAAGACTTAAAGAATGCAATGCACTAGGTAGATCTAACATACATATACAGAACACTCTACTTAACAACAGTATACATATTCTTCTCAAGTGGACGTGGGACATTTTCCAGGATAGGCCATATGTTAGGGGACCTTATTGAGTCTCAGTAATTTAGAAAAGATAGAGGTTATATAAATATTTTCTCTTACCATAAGTGGATGAAGTTAAAAAGAAATGAACTACCAAGCCATGAAAAGACATAGAGGAACCTTAAATGCATGTTGCTAAGTAATAGAAGGCAGTGTGGAAAAGCTACATATTTTATGATCTCAACTATATGACATTCTGGAAAGGACAAACCTAAGGAGAGAGTAAAATGATCAATATCTGCCAGAGGTTAGGGAGAAGGAAGAGATGAAAATGTAGAGCATAGGGATTTTTTTAAAAAAGATTTTATTTATTTACTTCTCAGAGAGAAAGAAAGCACAAGCAGGGGAAGGGGCAGACAGAGGGAGAAGCTGCTCCCCATTGAGCAAGGAACCCTATGTGGAACCCCATCCCAGCAATGTGGGAACATGACCTGAGCCAAAGGCAGATGATTATTCAACTGAACCACCCAGGTATCTCAGGCACAGGGATTTTTATGGCAGTGAAATTATTCTATATGATATTATAATGATGGGTACATAACATTATGCATTTGTTAAGCCCATAGAATGTATAACAGAGAGTAAACTCTAATGTAAACTATGGGCTTTAATTAATAATAAAGTATTAATATTTGTCAGTTGTAACAAATGTACCACATGAACACAAGTTGTTAATAATAAAATTGGGGGTTGGAGGCCTATAAAAATTTAAAACTTTCTGGGGAACTTTTCTATAAATGTAAAACTGCTCTAAAAAATAGAATCCATTAAAAATCTCATTATGAAAATGCTGTTTATCTCATTTGTCTATTCTGGGCTTTGGAATCTTTATTGCAGAGTGGAGCAGGTTTGTTGGTTCTGTGACTTGATTTTACCATGCTTGCAAACTAGTAAGTTAGGCTGGTACTCTTTCATCAATGCTTGAGCATCTGTATATTTGCATCAGTTCCCCTTGGCCCTCATTCACATGGGGGTGACACAGAGGGCTTAGTTGGGAGCCTGTACATGTAGTTGGTTGTGTTACAAGAAAAGAACACCAAATGTGGGAATCCCCTGCTTTTATAGCAAGCAATAATGAAGCCTGCTCTTTGGGATGAGGGCATTACCCTATCTCTCAATATTGCTCACTGTAAATACAACCTTGAGAAATGGCCTTAGAAAGGAGTGGTTAGGGCTTTGCATTCTTGTCACATTATGTAAGAATGTGCAGGTTGCCAATTACCCTTGGTGGAGCGCCTCTCCAGGTCCTTTTAGTTACGGTATTTTTTTCTAACAATGCTTAGGGAAAGAAATGCTTTACATTAGGATTTTTAAAAACAATAAATATATATTTTCATGTGCAGTTGACTTATGCATACATATATAAAATTAAGTATAAATTCTTCACAAATGGAATACTGATGTCAGTTTCCATTTCTTCTTTTTTTTAAATTTAAACTTTATTTTATTTTTTCAGTCTTCCAAGATTCATTGTTTATGCACCACACCCAGTGCTCCATGCAACATGTACCCTCCTTAATACTCACCACCAGGGTCGCCCAACCCCCTACCCTCCTCCCCTCCAAAACCCTCAGTTTGTTTTTCAGAGTCCACAGTCTCTCATGGTTTGTCTCCCCCTCCGATTTCCCCCAACTCACTTCTCCTCTCCTTCTCCCAATGTCCTCCATGTTATTCCTTATGCTCCACAAGTAGGTGAGACCATATGATAATTGACTTTCTCTGCTTGACTTATTTCACTCAGCATAATCTCCTCCAGTCCCGTCCATGTTGATACAAAAGTTGGGTATTTATCCTTTCTGATGGAGGCATAATATTCTATTGTATATATGGACCATATCTTCTTTATCAATTCATCTGTTGAAGGGCATCTTGGCTCTTTCCACAGTTTGGCGATTGTGGCCATTGTTGCTATGAGCATTGGGGTACATATGGCCCTTCTTTTGACTACATCTGTACCATTTTTAAAAAATTTTATTTATTCATTTGAGAGAGAGACAGTGAGAGAGGGCATGAAAGGGGAGAAGGTCAGAGGAAGCAGACTTCCCATGAAGCAGGGAGCCTGATGCAGGACTCGATCCCAGGACCCTGGGATCATGACCTGAGCTGAAGGCAGTCGCTTAACCAACTTAACCAATGATACAGGGGAGCCACCCAGGCGCCCCTGTATCATTTCTTCTTAATAAGCATTCTTCTCTGTTATGGTCCAATCTAGATTTATTTTCTTCCCAGTCTTCCTAATCTTCCTTTGGAAGTTTCCATGCAAATCTTCCATGGAATGGTGGCCTTTTTTTTGTATCAAAGCCTTTATTATTTGCAAAAATTTCCTCTATGCCTCTGCAGTTCCTAGACCTTACTTTAAATATGGTCTTTTCCTAATATGACTGTTGTACACCGTGCCCTGTTTTTGCCCTGTTTTCTGCAATGGCAAAGCTCTGGTCTACTCCCTCTGGTAGGAAAAATTTCTTTTTTGATATGCAGACTGAAAACAAGATCACAATGGATGGAATGGCTAACATAATGCTTCTTTGGTAACATTACTTAAATAATCTCTTTCCAGTTACTTGCATCAGTTCCTGGAAAACTGTTGTTTAATCATTTTATTAAGTATTGTGTGGACTGGTAAAAATCCATAGAAATAGGTAAAAATCCATAGAAATATCCAATCTACAGATGTTTTATAAAAAATGAAAGTCCTTAATAAATAAAATGAGATAAGACAACATTGAGTGCCTATAGTTTATAACTATCATTTATGTAATAAAGTTTGTACAGTGCCTATATCATTTCCAAATGTAATTTCAAATCAAACCAATACTCTTTTATCCTCCAAAATAATACTTTAGTCCTATATTTTGATCTGATTAGTGCTATTAACAAAGTTGATAGAGTTCACTTGTATCTCTTCTCTTTGGTTATTCCTATTGTTGTATACGAGAAAGCAATGAAGAGATGAAATAGCTTGTATAATCTGAGAATACAGAGAGGAAAAATAAACTCACTAAACAACTTGTTAATTTTCTTAAAACTCCAATTTTATTGTTTCAGAATTGACCAGCCCATGTATCTTTTTGGGGTACCATGGGGGTAGGGGGAAGGTTATGCTCGGTGCCACAGCAAAGGCTCATTACAGTTTGAGAAATTGAGTAAAAATAATAGTTTTCTCTGTTATTTTAAAAAAAATTTCTCCAGAATGTTAGTAACTCCCTAGATGGAAGTCCCATTTATTTAGAAACTGCATTAACATTTTAAGGCCATTTTGGTGCTAGTTAATATATATACTTTCATCATACTAAAAATAGCACCTAGATAGACATTCCAAAGTGGTTTCAGACACATGATAGTATAGAGAGACAGTGTGATTTGAAATTAGGAACAACAACTCAACTGAAGAGTTAGAGTGTCTGAGTTTTAAACGTCGTGTTATAATTTACTAGCTATATGACCTTGGGAAAATGAATTAGTCTTGAGGCTTCAGGCCTCTCATATGATGATAATAGAGAATTTAGGGCTTTTTAGATAATAAATGAGATAACCTATAGAAGGTACTTACTTAGTTCAAGTGGCTGTCACATGTTATTCACTCTATTAATGATAGCTTTTTAACATTCCTTAGGATTAGAATAGTAGAATAATAATAACAATACTTAATGAGTATTTTCTATAAACTTGGTACTGCATTTTCACAAGCATTGACTCATTTAATCCTCACCACGCTTCTCTTAGATAGTGATCTTAACACAAAGGATTGTATTATCAAATCAGACAATCAAGAATTAGAGATCTTACTCTGCATCAAGCTTTACTAATCTTTATTACAAGTAATCTTGAAGCACAGGCTTAGCGGGGAGAGGCCTGGGACCACCAACACAGATCTCCGTGTCCTTTCTTGCTGTACCAGGATTCACTCTGGCATAGATGAATATATGAAGTCTCGAAATAAGTAATGCAAGTTGCTGCATTTTTTACACAAAAGGTAGCTTTTTCAATAATAACACATTTCCACTTCATACTTAGATAGTTATTGGTACCTGCCCCCTAAATTCCTAGATTCTAGATTCAGCTACTGTAAGGAATCAAAACAGATCAGGTGCATTCTGCTAAAGGCTTTCCATAGATAAGGACTGTCTTAGTCTGCTAGAACAGCCATAACAAAATACCACAACCTGCTCAGCTTAAACAACAGAAATTTATTTTCTCAGAGTTAGGGGCTATAGGTCCAAGATCAAAGTGCCATCAGGGTTTGTTTCTAATGAGGTCTCTCTTCCTGGCTCCTGGGCAGTAGCCTTCTTACTGTGTCATCACAAGGTCTTTCCTTCTGTGATATGAAGAGATACAGAGGCCTCTAGTGTCTCCTCCTGTTCTTATAAGGACAGGCCTATTGGATTAGGCCCCCCCCTTACCACCTGATTTAATCTTTATTGTCTTTTTATAGGCCTTGTCTTCAAATATTAGAGATTAGGCTTTAACCCGGACACCATTCAGCCCATAACAAGGATCTCTCATTAGCATCATTTGGTAAAATGATGATTTGGCATAATTAATGTGTTTACCAGTTTTGTCATTAGCATGTTCATGAGGAGATTTAACTTGGTCAACTTCTTTTTGGGGGGGGAGGGGGAGGCCTCCCTCTAGTAAAGGGAGAGAATGGATTGCAGGAATACTGTTAGCTAGTTTCTTCCCAGGCAAGCACTAGTATTATTCCCATTTTAAGGTTGAAGAAATTGAGGGACAATGAATTTAATTTAGTTGCATAAAGTCAACCAGCTAGTAAACGAGGGAGCCTGGATCATAAAGATTGTGGTTGATTGAATATCTACATACATGAAGCACTAAATTACATAAAAATACTTAATCAAATTCACATTTCTTTTTTCTTTTTTTACATTTAATTTCTTAATAAATTAAGATTCGAAAGAAGATATTCTTATAGATAATTACAATATATACATGTGTAGCAATACATTGAGTGAGAATATTATACAAACCTAGTCTCGTTTTTTTTCTTTCTCAGGAATGGCAACATCATCTGCTTCTACAAACCTCCAGAAATCTTGGAGTTGTCCATAGAATTTTCTCTTCTTCATCCCCATATCCAATATTCCATAATGAATTCTGTTGTTTCTACATTGTAAAAAAAAACAACCCAAAACTCTGTAAGTGATTTACTTTACTCCGCTTTTTCTATACCCCCTAATCTAAATACAACTGAGCGAGAGTGAGAAAACTCTCCAGGTGAGAAGACAGTCTATGCTATCACACTCTCAAAATACGGTCTCTACACCACTTGCAAAATGATCTTTCAGAATGAAAATCTTATGTCATTCTCCACTTAAAATATATTAAAGATCACCATTCTTAACATAACAGAAGTCTTTACTGTGGTCTCTGAGGCACATAATCTAGCTCACAACTATATTGCTAGCCTCTCATCACACTCTGGTGGCTTCAAGGGGCTTGGTGTCAGGAACCTTGGGGTGAATTTCTGGAACTGCTTGCATGATGCTGGGAGAGTCAGGTTATCCCCCAGGTTTTCATTTCCTCCTTAGGAAATTGCTGGCAGGGAATGTTCTGCTTAAAGCGGAACCCTCCTGCACTATGGGTGGGCATGCGGGCTGTTGCAACCACTCTGGAAAAGAATATGGTGGTTCCTTCAAAAGCTAAAAACTGAACAACCCTAGGATCCAGCAATTGCACTTCTAGGTATTTCCCCAAAGGACACAAAAATGCACATTCAGTAGGGTCCAAGCACCATGATGTTTATAACAGCATTATCAACAATAATGAAAGTATGGAAGGAGGGGCACCTGGGTGGCTCTGTGGGTTAAAGCCTCTGCCTTCGGCTCAGGTCATGATCTTAGGGTCCTGGGATCAAGCCCTGCATCGGACTCTCTGCTCAGCAGGGAGCCTGCTTCCCTTCCTCTCTCTCTGCCTGCCTCTGAAGGCAGAGCTTGTCAGAGCTTGTGAGCTCTGTCAAATGAATAAATAAAATCTTTAAAAAAAAAAAAGAAAGTATGGAGGGAGTATAATGTCCATTCACCGATGAATGGAGAAAGAAGATGTGGGAGATATATATATATCTCTTTGTATAGATCTATATAGAGATCTATATGTAGATCTCTATATAGATATATATAGATAGATATCCCCCATATATATTATATATATGCAGTGGAACAGGGCCCAGCTTCAAAGAGAATGAAATCTTTCCATCTGCAGGGATGTGTATGGATCTAGAGTGGATGAAGCTAAGCAAAATCAGTAAGGAAAGACCAATACCCTATGACTTCACTCCTACGGAATTTCAAAAAGAAAACAGATGAACATAGTGAGGGGAGAAAGGCAAATGAGGAAACAGACTCAACCTTGGAGCACAAACCAAGGGTTGCTAGAGGGCAGGTGTGGGGGGGAAGGGTTCAATGGGTGATGGCTATTAGGGAGGCACTTGTGATGAGCTCTGGCTGTTCTGTGCAGGCGAGGAATCACGAAATCCTACCCCTGAAGCAAAGGAATTAACACTGCATGGAAACAAATTGGAATTGAAATCAATGAAGAAAAGAAAAAGACCATGTCTATTTCATGAAGAGAGAGAAAAATGGAGTGATTTTTGCTCGCTTAATCTGTAGATGATAGTTTCCAAACACACCGTGGTAGGATACACTAGTTTCTGATCGCATAAGGAGTCCTAGGAAAGCAGCAATGAAAGATTCAGATCTCAGAGCATGTACATGTTCCATTGATACGGTACTTACCATTTGCCCAGGTACAAAGGTAAGTGGCGAGAAATACGACAGAACAAAGAGATGTTAACCCCTCAGGAGGTAGCCTTCTCCCATTCTCATGAAAGACTTGGGCCAGTGTAATTTTGCAAGGGGGGGGGGGAATCCTGGAGCTTTGGGGCAGACAAGGGAGTTCTAGGTCTGCCTAATGCTGAAAGGAGTCCCGGAGGAGAACTGGGTGCGTTCTGCAAGAGGTTGTGGGCAGGGCTGGCTCCAGGGGTGCTTGTGTGACTCCTGTGTGACTGTTGTGACAGGCCAGGGCTGTGAGCATGTTCTTGGCTGAGAATGGTGAGGCGCAGGTGGAGAGCTGACGGAGCACCTTCTTCTGTGCCACCACACACAACCTCATCGTCTGTCCCTGTCACTACAATTCAGGTTTCTCCACGTTGCCAAGCCAAGACATTGGTTTGTGCTTCTTTCTTTGCACGTGGGTGAAGTTTCAAAAGTTCGATGGTTAGAATGGTGGGTCATCAGAACATCTGTTCCTCTTTTATTTCCTGCTCTTCTTTCAATCGCTGAAGTGAATCAGCGGAAGTGGAAAGTGCTAGTGGAAAGGACAGTCTGTGCGTTTTTCTTTCCTGTTCTCATTAACAAATGGGAAAACTGTCTTCTGAAATCGTCAAAGAATCCTTTGTGGGGGTTCAGGTTTTTTTCTTCCATGAACCACTTTCTGATATTTGAAATTATATTTGAGGGGCGCCTGGATGGCTCAGTCATTCAGCATCTGCCTTTGGCTCAGGTCATGATCCCAGGGTCCTGGGATCAAGTCACGCACTGGGCTTCTTGCTTGGTGGGAAGCCTGTTTTTCCCTCTCCCACTCCCTCTGCTTGTGTTCCCTCCCTTGATATCTCTCTCTGTCAAATAAATTAAATCTTTTAAAAAAGAAATTATTTTTTAAAAGATTTTATTTATTTATTTGACAGAGATCACAAGTAGGCAGAGAGGTAGGCAGAGAGAGGTGTGGGGAAGCAGGCTCCCCACTGAGCAGAGAGCCCGATGCGGGGCTCGATCCCACGACCCTGAGATCATGACCTGAGCCGAAGGTAGAGGCTTAACCTACTGAGGCACCCAGTCACCCCAAGAAATTATTTTTTAAAGTAAAGCACAGTCTCAGAGCTATAACAGGGTGCAGTGCCCTTTGTGAGGGGGAGAAATTGAGGAGTGTAGGTTGTTTAGGAGCCCAGGGAGTGGCTAATTGTGCTCCCAATGGAATACAAGCCCCTGTTAGCCTTCTTTGACGGGGGGGTGGAGGGGGTGGGGCGGGGGGGTGGTTTGCTCTTCACCTGGCAGCCCATCCTGGGCTCTGAAACCTGACCCAGTGAATCACTTGCGACTTGAAATGGGCAATTTCTGAAGAGAACAGAATGAACCCCGGAGGGTGCCTGTATCCTTTGTACTTGGACAACTCCATGGAGCAAGGGAACTCACCACCCATGAAGTGTGTCAGTATCCCTGAGGATGCGGGTTTTGCTTTATGGAAAGAGGTTGAGTCTTCATCCTTATCTGAACCAGATCCGTCATAACCAGAGTCGTCTGGTTACAGAGATCCAGACCTTTATGTGGCTGTGTCATTATTATTCTTGTTATTTTAAGAAACTAATAGAGACATTGTACTTGAGATCCATATACCAAAAGGAAAAACATAAGGTCAAGTATATATATGAGGACTGAATTTGTGCTGCCTCTCATTAAGATGGGCAATGTAGGGCTGCCTGTATGAGAAAGAACAAGGAAATCTATTTGGATAGAAATGTGCTATGCACATGTACTGTTTTATTCTATCCTTTTCCTTACTTCTCTGAGGGGAAAATAGAGTGGCTACTGGAGTTTCTGATGTTAAGGAATGGGAAGCAAGAGATTTGAAAGGGCAGTGTTCATGCTAATGTGGTTCTCCATGCCTAGTGAAGAATTGAAGCTTGGACTTGGAAGCGTTGGTGTTCAGGGAGGATGTTGTCCAAGCTTCCTGCACACAGAGTCACTCAGCTGGTCTGCCTAATCGGACCAGTTCCTGCCTTTTGAAGGGCAGCTTGGAAGTGGCTTGGAACCCTAGTGCACTCGTGGAATGATCTCGATGGGACACATTTGTTGGCCAGTGTAGACAAACCCAGGGAATTCCAGAGCAAATAAGGAATGCATTTCTGAGGCTGGAGTTTGCTTCTCTGTGAGTAGCATTGAACTGGGCTGGAAAGCAGTCTCTGGAGTCTTAGGAGTCAACCATGTCAGCAGGTATGAGCCTGGCAGGGTAGTCAGATCAGAGAGCAAGGAGATTGTGAGGCCATGGTGGTGGGCCTTCACTCTTGATGCGCAGGCCAGCTTGTCCAGGGACAAGGCTCTGCTCCCTAGCCAGCCCTCCTGCTGCAGATGTGATATGAAATTTGTTTCCTGTTTAGTTCTCAAACCCTCGTCTCAGCAGGGGCCTTGGTGGGAAGCAGCCGATGGGCAGCATTATGGATTCTTGACCAGTGTGCCCCTTGTCTCCTCAGATGAAGCACTGCAGGTGTCCTTTGGCTGGTGTCTATGAATTCAGACAGCAGACATGCTTCTTCCAGAGACACACCCCTGAGAAATCCTCCACTTTCCTGTGCTGTGAGGCAGAGGCCAGTTTTTTTTAAAATTTATTTTTAATTTATTTTTTAAATTTCTTTTCAGCATAACAGTGTTCATTGTTTTTGCACCACACCCAGTGCTCATGCAACACGTGCCCTCACTAATACCCACCACCTGGTTCCTCAACCTCCCACCCCCCACCCCTTCTAGACCCTCAGGTTGTTTTTCAGAGTCCATAGTCTATCATGGTTCACCTCCCCTTCCAATTTCCCTCAACTCCCTTCTCCTCTCCATCTCCCCACATCCTCCATGTTATTTGTTATGCTCCACAAATAAGTGAGACCATATGATACTTGACTCTCTCTGCTTGACTTATTTCACTCAGCATAATCTCTTCCAGTTCCGTCCATGTTGCTACAAAAGTTGGGTATTCATCTTTTCTGATAGAGGCATAATACTCCTTCCTGAAGAGTGTGCAGCAAAGCCTGGTTTGTGATGACATCCCAGGAAAGAGGGACGGACAGGTGCAGCATTCTGCCCCACCATAGGAGAATACTAGATGTCAATCAAAGGTGGCTGATGCATGTAGGAGAGACGTCTGTTCCCAGGACCTTGGCCAGAGGGATATTTGGATCCTGGGATGCTTCTCTGCTCAGCTTTCTCAGATGAGCACATTAGGTAAGGGGAGGAAATGTGTGTGCTCACCTGGAATCAAGGAAGGTGTCTGGTTTCAGGATTCATGTGCAAGTGAATTCCTCTTATGGCTCATTTTCCCGATGGTCTTCAGGGTGCCATAGGTGGATCCATTGTCTCAGGCACCCTGACTGTGCAAGAGTTCTGGTCACCTTTTCCCCTGGGCTCTGGACTAGGAAATCGGAGGGAGTCAGTGGAGAAAGCATCTGAATAGGCCTCCATTTCCCCCTTGCCACCATGGCTTTGTGACTGTGATAACTGCTCTGGAAATAGAAAGCAGAAGACAGGGCTGGGGTGCTGAAGGGGAGGTGGTGGTGCTTGCTATTCACATAGGGGCAATGTGGGACTTCATTAGGAAGGTGATACTTGAGTCAAGTTCAAAAGAAAGTGAATGATATTACACCAAGAGCCTTCTAAATGGAAGGGAAAGCATATGCGAAGGCCCTGGGGGCAGGCAGGTATGTCCAGGAGCAGCAAGAAGGCCCTGTGGCCACAGGAGATAGCTTAGGATATGACCTCAGGGAGGTGACAGCAGGGTGACAGAAAGCCATTGCAGGGCCATGACCCCATGGAACCCTGTCTCACTGGGCCATCCTGGCTACAGTGTTGAGAACAGATGACACAGGGTTGAGGGTGGGCAAGGGAGGTCAGTGATGAAGCTTTTCCAGGAACTCAGGCAAGAGATGGGCTCCAGTGTGGACCAGAAAGGTGGCCTTAGAAGGAGGGGTTAGTGCTATTCTGGGTCCCTAGTGAAGATGGAGCTCACAGGATTTGCTGATGGGTTTGATTTGGGAATGGGAGGTAGGAGGAATTGAGGTAACTCCTAGATCTTGTGGGTTGTCCTGAGTGAGGTGAAGGGGGTTTCTGGGGGTAGGTTCCATGTTCCACCTGCTGAGGAAGGTGCCTTTCATAGTGGACCTGCTCTTGCTTGTATCTGGGAGAACTCTGAACTTCTACCCCGTCAGCAACTTTCAAGTACAAGTCTTCCCCACTTTTCTCAAAGTTCATTTCAAGACACTCGACTTTTTGGAAAGATCTGTTTTATTACCTGGCTCCAGTACAGGAAGAAACCTGGAGAGGATTTCCCTCTTATGAAAAAAGTAAAAAAGTGGGCATTGCATTCAGCATCTGTTTTGTGGGGAACCACTACAGAGGCGGTGTGCACCTCAACCAGCTTCTTCCTGGGCACTGCTCTCTGCGTCCAGCCACCAGCACTTTGAATTGCATCTGTGAGCATCTGTTGTGCTTTGTCTCTATTTATTTTGGATCCATTAGGATGTTGTGTCCTGAGGCCTAAGAAGAGCCAAAGAGAAGGAACTTTTCGTGCCTGAGCATGCTCACTCATTTTTTTGTAGAAAGAAATGGTCATTCCTTTTCCCATTTATACCATTTCTGCTGTGAAAGGTTTCTAGGAACACTGTACTTTCAAGTAGTGGGGGAGCCTGTACCCTATCCTGGAAGGGTTAGCTTTCATTTCCATGCTGCACAGAAAATTCCATGACTTGCACAAATTTTATCACTCAGACATGGCACCTTTGACTACCTTCACCTGTTTCCCCCTACCATCTCTGAATCTGGCAACCACCAATCTGTTCTCATTATCTATGAATTCAGTATTTTTTTTTTCCATGTGGAATGCCCATGAGAGCCGCTGGTATTTGTGTTTCTATATCTGAGTTACTTAGTATAAGGCTCCCGAGGTCTATGTTTCCATATCTGATTATTGTGAATAATGTTGCTGTGAACATGGGAGTATATCTCTTTTGGAGGGAATGTTTTTGTGTTCTCCAAAGAAATACCCAGTACCCAGAATACTGGGTCATGTGGTAGCTGTATTCATTTTTTTCTGGAACCTCCATAACATTTTTCACAGTGGCTGTACCAATTTCCATTCCCACCAACAGTGTACAGGGTCCCCTGTCTACACATCCTTGACCACACCTGGTGCCTGTCTCTGGGATGAATTGCTGTTCCAACCATTGTTAGGTGATAACTGATGGCGGTTTTGACTTGTTTCCCTGACGACAGTTAGTAATGCTGAACAACTTTTTCTGTGTCTGTTGGCCACCTATATGTCATCTTTGGAAAGTATCTATTCACATATTTCCCCCAGTTTTTATTCAGTTTTTGTTTGGATTTGAAGGAGTGTTTTGTGTATTTTGGATATTAGCCCCTTCTGACACATATGATGTGATATTTTTTCTCATTGGGGAGGTTGGCTTTTAAGGGTTGGATGGTTTCTTTTCTCTTGGAGAAATTTCAGTTTGTTGTTCTTCTATTTGTTTATTTTTGCTTTTGTTGCCTTTGCTTTTGGTGTCTGATGTAAAAGACTCTTCACCAAAGCCAATATCAAGAAACTTACTACCTGTGTTTTCTTCTTGGAGGTTTATGGATCCAGTTCTTATATTCAAGTCATTCATCCATTCATAATGTGTATGTGCCATGTGAGAAAGTGATTCAATCACATTCTTCAGCATTTAGTGTCCAGTTTTTCCAGTATGGTTCACTGAAGAGATAGTCCTTTCCCCATTGTATATTTTCTGCTGCTGTGTCATTAGTTAAGACCATACATGTGTGGATTAGTTTCTGAGATTTCTCCTTTTCTTTTCTTTTTTTTCTCTCTTTCTTTCTTTCTTTTCTCTCTCTCCTTCCTTCCTTCCATTTTTCTCCCTTCCTTCCTTTCTTTTCTTCTTTATTTCTTTCTCTTACCATTTATTTGTTGGGAAAATATTTTTCCTGTCAGAATACATGCAGTGTGAATTGCACTGCTGGGTATTTACCCCAAAGATACAGATGTAGTGAAAAGAAGGGCCATCTGTACCCCAATGTTTATTGCAGCAATGTCCACGGTCGCCAAACTGTGGAAAGAACCAAGATGCCCTTCAACGGATGAATGGATAAGGAAGATGTGGTCCATATACACGATGGAGTATTATGCCTCCATCAGAAAGGACGAATACCCAACTTTTGTAGCAACATGGACAGGACTGGAAGAAATTATGCTGAGCGAAATAAGTCAAGCAGAGAGAGTCAAGTATCATATGGTCTCACTTATTTGTGGAGCATAACAAATAACATGGAGGACATGGGGAGATGGAGAGGAGAGGGAGTTGAGGGAAACTGGAAGGGGAGATGAACCATGAGAGACTATGGACTCTGAAAAACAACCAGAGGATTTTGAAGGGGTGGGGGGGGGTGGGAGGTTGAGGAACCAGGTGGTGGGTAATAGGGAGGGCACGTACTGCATGGAGCACTGGGTGTGATGCCAAAACAATGAACACTGTTATGCTGTAAATAAACAAATAAACGAAAAAAAAAAAAAAAGAATACATGCAGTGTGGACTTCATTGATGATGTCTTCATACTCTTCATTAGGACTTTTCTCTGACAACTGTGTTTTTGTAAATGAGTAGCTGGATCTATAGACTTCAACAGGCTGAACATTTGGGCAGAACTACTTAAGTAGTATTCTATTCTTCCATCAGACTCCAGATTGTGTCTGATTGTCTTCTTTTGTGATGTTCTCAGTTGTGATGATGGGTATCTATATTTACTTTTCTGTGGTAGATTTATTAAAGTGAATTTAATTTTTCTTAAAGGTTTGGATTCTAAATCATCCTTATTTTATAATATATATTTATCCAAAAGAGCATGTTTAAAGAAATGCATTTATTGGAAGCAACAGTTGGAACAGGACGTCAATATTATTAATTCCCATTCAGAGTTAATAATTCTATCAGAGCTAAGTTTTAATATACCTTCAATAAAGGAATGAATAAACTTTACCAAGAGTACTATGATTATCAGTTTCTGAGCTTTCCATTGTGTTCCATTGACCTGTGTGTCTGTTTTTATGGCAGTACCATGGTGTTTTGATGACAGCAGCTTTGTAATCTAGCTTGAAATTGAAGCGTGGTGACTCCAGGTTGCTTAGTTGCTTGTTTGCTTGCTTGCTTGCTTTCTTATCAGTGAGATTATTTATTTATTTATGTTTACTTAGTTTACATTTGCATTCTAAATGTTTTTATTTCACTTTTTTGTTATGATCATATGATATATTATTTGTTTGAAGGGTATAGGTTTGTGATCCTTCCATTTTACACAACACACAGTGCTCACCACAACACATACCTTCCCCATGCCCATCAATCAGCCACACCATTCCCCAATCCCCATCCCCTTTAGAAACCCTGTTGTTTCCTGGGTTAAGTGTCTCTTATGTTTTGTCTCCCTCTCTGGTTTAATCTTGCTTCCTTTTTTCCTTTCTTCCCCTATGATTCTCTGTCTTGTTTCTTAGATTCCACATATCATCAATGAAATAAGTCAGTCAGAGAAGGACAATGATAATGACCTTCTCTGAATGACTTATTTCGCTTAACATAATACCCTCCCATTCTATCCGTGTCATTGTAAATGGCAAGATTTCATTTTTTGACAGCTGCATCATATTCAGTTCATTGTCCTATCCATTCATCTGTCAATGGACATCTGGACTCTTTGAATACTTTAGCTCTTATGGACATTGCTGCTATAGACGTTGGGGTGCAGGTGCTCCTTCAGATCACTCCATTTGTATCTTTGGGGTAATTACCTAGTAGTGCAATGGCAGGGTTGTAGGATAGCTCTATTTTCAACTTCTTGAGGAACCTCCATACTGTTTTCCAGGGTGGCTTCACCAGCTTGCATTCCCACCAACAGTATAAAAGGGTTCCTCTTTCTCCACATCCTCGCCAACACCTGTCACTTCCTGACTTGTTTTAGCTGTTCTGACTGGTGTAATGTGGCATCTCTTTATGGTTTTGATTTATAGTTTCCTAATGTTGAGGGATGTTGAGTACTTTTTTATGTGTCTGTTGGCCATTTGGATGTCTTCTTTGGAGAAATGTCTGTTCATGTCTTTGGCCTATTTCTTGATTGGATTATTTGTTCTTTGGGTGTTGAGTTTGGTAAGTTCTTTCTAGATTTTGGATATTAGCCCTTTATCTGATATGTCATTTGAAAATATCTTCTCTCATTCTGTTCATCATCTTTTGGTTTGTTGACTGTTTTCTTTGCTGTGCAAAACTTTCTATCATGATGAAATCCCAATAGTTCATTTTTGCCTTTGTTTCCCTCACCTTTAGAGATGTCCCTAGCAAGAAGTTGTTCTGGCTGAGGTCAGAGAGGATTCTTCCTCTGTTCTCCTCAAGGATTTGGATGAATTCCTGTCTCCCACTGAGGTCTTTCAACCATTTGGAGTCTATTTTTTGTGTATGGTATAAGGAAATGGTCCAGTTTTATTCTTCTGCATGTGGCTGTCCCATGTTCCCAGCACCATTGGTCAGAGAGACTTTTGTTCCCCATTGGATATTCTTTCCTGTTTTGAGGAAGATTAGTTGACCCTAGAGTTGAGGATCCCTTTCTGGTTTTTCTATTCTGTTCGATTGATCTATGAGTCTGTTTTTGTGGAAGTACCATACTGTCTTGATGATTACAGCTTTGTCATAGAGCTTGAAATCTGAAATTGGGTTGCTACAAGCTTTGCTTTTCTTTTTCAACTTCCCTTTGGCTATTTGGGCTCTTTTCTGCTTCCATACAAATTTGGGGATTATTTATTCCAGTTCTGTGAAAAATGTGGATAGTATTTTGATAGGTATTGCATTGAATCTGTGAATTGTTCTAGGTAACATAGACATTTTCACAATATTTGTTCTTCTAATCCATGAGCATAGAAAGTTTTTCCATTTCCTTGTTTTCATGACTGCTGTATAGTTTTCTGAGGACAGAGCCTTTGCCTCTTTGGTTAGATGGAATGCTAAGTATATTATGGTTTTGGGTACCATTATACATGGGATGGACTCCATACTTTCTCTTTCATCTGTCGCATTGTTTCTGTATACAAATGCAACGGGTTTCTGGGCATTGATTTTTTATCCTGCCACTTTACAGAATTCCTGGATGAGTTCTAGCAATTTTGGGGTGGTTTTTTGATTTTCCACAGAAAGTATTCTATTGTCTGCAAAGGGTGAGAGTTTGACTTCTTTGCTGATTCAGATGACTTTGTTGATGTTGTTGTTGTCTAATGGCTGAGGCTAGGAATTCTAGTACTATGTTGAACAATAGTGATGAGAATAGGCGTCCCTGTCGTGTTCCTGACCTGAAGGGAAAAACTGAGAGTTTTTCCCCATTGGGAATGATAGTCTCTGAAAAACTCTCAGTTTTTCCCCATTGGGAATGATAGTCTCTGTGGGTTTCTCTGGATGGCCTTTATGATGTGGAGGTATATACCCTCTATTCTTCCACAGTAAAGAATTTTGATCAAGGAAGGATGCTTTAATTTGTCAAATGCTTTTTCTGCATCTATTGAGACGATCCTATGGTTCTTGTTCTTTCTTCTATTAAGGTAGTGTATTCAATGGATTGATTTGTGGTTGTCGAACCACTCTTGCAGCCCAGGAATAAAGTTGATTCGATTGTGGTGTATCATCGTTTTAATGGACTATTAGGTCCTATTGGCTAGAATGTTGGTGAAAATTTTTGCATCCATATTCATTAGGGAAAATGGTCCATAATTCTCCTTCTGGGTGGGGTCTTTGTCTGGTTTTGGGATCAAGGTTATGCTGGTCTCATTCAAAGGGTTTGGAAGTTTCCCTTCCAGTTCTATTTTTTGGAGGTGTTTCAGAAGAAGAGGGCTTAGGTGCCAGGCCTCGGGCACAGAAGCCAGGAAGCCCAAACTAGGGTTACAGGGTAGGCCCTAGGAACATTGGTACCTGATCTGCTGCCACTGAGGTGAGCTCCTGAGAGGGCAGAGTTGACGGTGTGGGTCAGACTGAGCATCAGGATCCAGGTTTGTGTCCATGGGGCCACTGAAGGGGGTAGCCACAGGTGGACATGCAGATGTCTCCTTCTCCGAATCCTTTGAAGAGTTCCAAATGGATTGGTTTATTTCTGGGCAGAAGGTGTAGTCTTGGGGAATGGCTCAGGTATCCCCAATCTGAAGGGCTTGGGGGTCACAATTCAGGGATCTGAAGCCAGAAAACCAAACATACAGTTAGCATTAAGGCCTGCTAATATGGCAGGCTCATTTTGCAGGTGCTGAAAGGAGCACCACAGGGGCTGAGTTGAGGGCGTGGGTCAGGCTGAGTTTCGGGCTCAGGGATTATGTCCAGGGGGCTTCAGGAAGTGGGTGAGGCCTCAGGTGGCCATGCAGATTTCTCCAGGTCTGAATCCCTTGTGGAGTTCCAAATGGCATGATTTCCTTCTTGGAGGCAGGCAGAGCTCTGTGGTGTGGCTCAGGGGTCCTCAATCTGAAGGCCTTGGGTGCTAGGCTTCTGGGGGCAGAAGCCTGAAAACCCAGCCTAGGGTTAGCTTTATGGCAGAGGTGCAGGGCAGGCCCAATCTGCCTGAGTTGAGGGCAGAGGTCAGGCTGAGCATCAGGCTCCAGATTTGTAGACTGGGGGAGGGCGGTGCTGAAGGTGGGGTAGCCTTAGGGGGCATGCATTTTTCTCCCACTCTGAGGGTTCTGCACAGCTCCAAATGGCATGGTTTCTCCCTGAGTGGCAGGTGGAGTCCTGGGATGTGGCTCTGAGATCCCTAATCTGGAGGGCTTGGGGTCCAGGCCTCTGGGGATGGAAGCCTGAAAACCCAACCTAGGGTTAGGGCCTGGGGGCAGAGCAGGCCTGATCTGTCACTGCTCAGGCAGGCTACCCAGGGGGGCTGAGTAGAGGGTGGTTTCAGGCAGTGTGTCAGGCTCTGGGTTTGTAGGCCAGAGGGGCGCTGAATGTGGGGGTGGTCTCCGGGGGGCATGGAGGTTTCTCTCACTTGGAGGGTTTTGCACACCTCCAAATGGAAGGTTTTCTCTTGGGTGGCAGGTGGAGTCTGAGGTGTGGCTCAGGGGTCCCCAACCTGAGAGCTTGAGGGCCAAGTCTCTGGGGATGGAAGCCTGAAAAACCAACCTAGGATTAGGGTCAAGGCCTGGGGGGCATGTCTGGCCTTATCTTCCAGCACTGAGGGGGCTCCCTGGGGGCCTGAGTTGAAGACAGGGATCATGTGGTGTGTCAGGCACTGGGTTTTTGGGGGGGGCACTGAATGTGGGGTGGCCTCAGGGGGCATGCAGTTTTCTCCCACTCTGAGGGTTTTGCACAGCTCCGAATGGCATGGATTCCTCCTGGGTGGCAGGCGAAGTCCTGGGGTGTGGCTCAGGGGTCTCCAAAATGGAGGTGTTGGGGGCCAGGCCTCTGGGGATGGAAGCCTAGAAACCCACCCTAGGGTTAGGTTTAGGGACTGGGATATGGCAGGCCCGATCTGCTGGCGCTGAGGTTGGCTAGCTAGGGGTTGAACTGAGGACAGGCATCAGATGGCATGTCAGGCTCCAGGCTTGTGGCCCGGGGGGCTGCTGATTGTGGGGCATGGTCTCAAGGTGGGGGGCATGCGGGTTTCTCCCACTCTGAGGGTTCTGCGCAGGTCCAAATGGCAGGGATTCCTCCTGGGTGGCAGGCAGACTCCTGGGGTATGGCTCAGTGGTCCTCAGTCTGGAGGGTTTGGGGACCAGGCCTCTGGGGACAGAAGCCTGAACACCCAAGCGAGGGTTAGGGTTAGGTGCTAGGGGCATGGCAGGCCCAAGCTGCCAGCACTGTTGCAGGCTCCCCAGGGGACTGAGTAGATGGCTAGGGTTGCTGGCATTCTGCAGTGATTTGGGCCACATGCGTACGTGATGTTTGGAGTACATTCTTGCAGGGTACAGGCCACGACCGTGTGGGAGCATGGGCTGGACCAAGGCATCTCAACTGAGGGCCCCCGCTGCTTGAAGCAATTTTGCCAGGCATTTCTAGCCAATTCTCACGAGCTTTCTGCCCAAATCAATATTGATTTGGTCAGAAAGTTCGTGAGAATTGGCTGGCATTCTGTGGCTATTCTGGCCACATGTGCATGTGAGGTTTGAGAGCTTTTTTGCGAGGTTTGGTCTGCAGTCATGTGGGACCATGGGCTGTGCCGTGCCCACATGGCACCCCTGACTGCCTACACCATCAGAAGCGAGATTGCTGGATGTTTCTGGCCAATTCTCCCAAGCTTTCTGCTCAAATCAATTTGGACTGAAATCTCTTGAGCTGTGGAATAAGTTCTCATGATACATGGACTAGATACATCAGAATTTAGACGAGGTCATGTGATATCTGAGTTCTCACGATATTTGAAATAAATTCTCATGAGGTTTCTACCCAATTATCATTATAATTCTACCCAAATCCATAGATTTGGGTAGAATTCTTGTGAGAATTACCCTAGAACTCAGGAGATTTGGACTAAGAACTCTAGAGCTTTAGAATAAGTTCTCATGAGATTTGGTCTAAATCTCTCAGGATTTGTACTGAGGTCATGTGATGTCTCTGAGTTCTCACAATATTTGAAATGACTTCTCACAAGGTTTCTACCCAGTTTTCAAGAGAATTCAATCTAAATCTATCAATTTGGATAGAATTCACATGGGAATTGTCCGAGTTCTCAGGAACACAACAGCGGCCACCACTGCGTTCTACTCAAACCCTGGGAGCCCATCTCAGATCAGGCCAGCCATGCCCCTAGCCCTATCTCTAACCCTAGGTTGGGTTCTCAGGCTTCTGTCCCCAGAGGTCTGGCTCCCTAGCCTTCCAGATTGGGGACCCCGGAGCCACACCCCAGGAGTCCACCTGCCACCCAGGAGGAATCCATGCTGTTTGGAGCTGCACAGAATCCTCAGAGCAGGAGAAACCTGCGTGACCCCTGAGGCCACACATACCTTCAGTGCCGCCCCCCCCCACCCCCCCCGCCCAGCCCAGCCACAAACACAGAGACAGACGCTCAGCCTCACCCCTCCTTCAACTCTACCCCTGGGGAGCTCGCCTCAACGAGGGTGCACAGGGGAGCCGCATAGTCCTGGTCTATGCTTCCTGACGTTCACAACATGCACCTAGAGAGAAAGCACTCCAAACAGTGGGCGCGTACGGGGACCGAACCATCCCACGCCGGCCAATTCTCATGACTTGGCTCATGAAAGCTTGTGGAAATGGCCTGGAAACCCCTGGCAAACTCGATTACAGCAGAACGGCCTTCAATGGAGCCACCGGGGCATGGCCTGTGGTACTGAGTGGTCCCGGCCCCAACCCTGTGAGAAAGCACTCTAAACACCAGGTGCTCGTGCGGCCAACCCCTCCCCCTACTCAGCGCCCTGGGGAGCCCACCTCAGTGGTAGGAGATCCAGCCTGCCATGACCCTAGACACTAACCCTAACCCTAGGTTGGGTTTTCAGGCTTCTGTAACCAGAGGCCTGCCCCCCAAGCCCTCCAGATTGGGGACCCTGAGCCATACCCCTCGAGGCTGCCTGCCACTCAGGAGGAATCCATGCTGTTCGGAGCTGCACAGAAACATCAGTGGGAAAAACCTGCATGTACCCCTGAGGCCACCCCCATCCATTGGCGGCCTCCCAGCCACAAACCTGGAGCCTGATGCCCCGTCTGACCCCAGCCCTCTATTCAGTCCTCTAGGGATCCTGCCTCATTGGCAGCAGAGCAGGGCTGCCACACCACTAGGTGTTAACCCTAACTCTATGTTGGGTTTTCCAGGTTTCCAAACCCAGAGACCTGACCCCCAAGCCCTTCATATTGGGGACCCCTGAGCCACACTATAGGAGTCTCTCAGCCACCCAGGAGGAAACCGTGCAAAACCCTCAGAACGGGAGAGATCTGCAAGGCCAACCAATGCCAAACACTTTCTGCAACACCCCCCCCCCCCCCAACCAGCTCACAAACCTGGAGCCTGATGCTCAGCCTGACCCCCTCCCTCAACTCTGCCCCAGGATGCTCGCCTCAGCGGGAGCTTTCAGGGTAGCTGCGTGGGCCCAGCCTGTGTTCCCAGACGGTCACAACTCGTGCCTAGAGATGAAGAGCTCCAAACACTGGGCGCAAGCGCAGGCTGAATCACTGCATAACACCAGCTAATGCTCACAAGCTTTCTGCCCAAATCAATATCAGTTTGGGCAGAGAGCTCATGAGCATTGGCTGGAAGACCCCAGCGAACTCTCTTCCTTGTGCCTTGGCCTGGCTCGTGCTCCCGAATGGTTTCTGTCCAAACACTTTGAGAAAGCACTCTAGACGCTAGACACAAGCATGGCCAACACCTCCCACTACTCAGGCCCCTGGGAAGCCCACCTCAGTGCTGGCAGATTGGGCCTGCCATGCCTCTAGGCCCTAAACATAATCCTAGGTTGGGTTTTCAGGCTTCTGTCCCCAGAGTCCTGGCCACTAAGCCCTCTGGATTGAGAACCTCTCAGCCACACCTCATGCGTCCGCCTGCCAGCCAGAAGGAATCCCTGCCATTTGGAGCTGTGCAGAACCCATAGGGCAGGAGAAACCTGCATGTCCCATGAGATCTCACCAAAATTCAGCAGCACCCCCTGGCAAAAGACCCGGAGTCTGATGAGCTGCCAGACCACGGCCTTCAACTCAGCCCCTTGGGGAGCCCACCTCAGCGCATGCAGATTGGGCCTGCCATGCCCCGAGGCCCTAACCCTAACCCTAGGTTAGGATATCAGGCTTCCACCCTGGAGAGTGGCGCCCAAGCCCTCCAGATTGGGGACTCCTGAGACATACACCAGGACTCTGCCTACCACCGAAGATAAAACCATGCCATCTGGAGCTGCACTGAACCCTGAGAGCGGGAGAATTCTGCGTGACTCCCCAATACCACCCTCAAATTCCAAGGCCCTCCTGGCCAAAAACTTTGAGTCTGACATGCTGCCTGACCCATGCCCTCAACTCAGTCAACCAGGGAGACTGCCTCAGGGCCAGCAGATCGGGCCTGTCATGCCCCAAGGGGCTAACCCTAACCCTAGGTTGGGTTTCAGGCTTCCATCCCCATAAGCCTGGCCCTGAAGTTCTCTAGATTAGGGAACCCCGAGAAACATCAGAGGATTCTACCTGACACCCAGGAGGAAACCATGCCATTTGGCGCTGCCCAGAACCCTCAAAGCGGGAGAAAGCTGCATGCCTCCCTGAGGCCACGCCCAGTTTCAGCGCCCCCCACCCACGGCCACAAACCCAGAGACTGATGACCCACCTGACCCCCACCCTCAATTCAGGCCCCCGGGAGCCCACCTCAACACCAGCAGATCTGGCCTGCAATGCCCCTAGGCCCTAACCCTAACCCTAGGTTGGGTTATCAGGCTTCTATCCCCAGAGGCCTGGTCCCAAAGCCCTCCCAACTGGGGACTTCGGAGACACATATCAGGACTCCGCCTGCCACCCAGGAGGAAACCATGCTGTTTGGAGTTGTGTAGAACCTCAGAGTGGGAGAAACCAACATGCCCCCTGAGGCCACAACCACCCTTAGAGGGCCATGTGGCTGCAAACTCGGAGTGTGACGGACCCCTGACCTGTGCCCTCGACTCAGCCTTCAGTGGAGCGTGCATTTGCACTGGCATCGAGCCTGCCATGCCCATAGGTCCCAACTCAAACCCTACGCTGGGTTTTCAGGATTTCATCCCCAGAGTCCTGGTCCTGAAGACTTCCAGATTGGGGTCCTCTGTGACACACACCAGGACTCTGCCTGCTAACCATAACCCGAAGTTGGGTTTTCATGCTTCTGTTCAGAGGCCTAACCCCCAAGCCGTCCGTATTGGGGACCACTGAGGCACACACCAGGACTCTTCCGGCCACCCAGGTCATACAGTGCCATTTGGAGCTGCACAGAATACTCAGAGCAGGAGAAACCAGCATGCCCCCTGAGGCAATATAAACATTGGAGCCCCTGCGCCCTGACCACAAACCCAGGGCTTATGCACTGCCTGACTCATGCACTCAACTCAGCCCCTCAGGGAGCCAATATCAGTGCTGGTGGATTGGGCCTACCATGCTTTTAGGCCCTAACTCTAACCCTAGCTTGGGTTTTCAGGCTTTGGTCCCTAGATGCCTGGCTTCCAAGCCCTCCAAACCAGCGATGCCTGAGCCACACACCAGGAGTCCACCTGCCACCCAGATGGAAACCGTGCCACTTGGAGCTGTGCAGAACCCTCAGAGCAGGAGAGACCTGCATGTACCCTGAGGTCACCTGCAACATCAGTGGCCACCCGGCCACAAATCCAGGGACTTAGGCACAGCCTGACTGCTGCCCTCAACTCAGGCCCTGGGTAGCCTGCCTCAGCGTAGGATGATAGGTACTCCAATGTCCCTAGGCCCTAACCCTTACACTAGGTTGGATTTTCAGGCTTCCATTCCCAATGGCTTGGCCCCCAAGCCCTCCCGACTGGGGACTACTGAGCCACATGCCAGGACTCTGACTGCAACCAAGTAGGACACTGTGACCTTTGGAGTTGAGCAGAACCCTCAGAGCGGGAGAAAGCTGCATGCATCCCTGAGGCCACACCAACTTTCAGCAGCCCCCCTAGCCACAAACTCAGAGGCTTACACACCCCCCCAGACCACCGCCCTCAACTCAGCCCCCTGGGGAACCCACCTCAGGGCTGGAGGATCGGGCCTGTCATGCCTCTGGGCCCTAACCCTAACCCTAGGTTTGGTTTTCAGGCTTCCATTTCCAGATGCCTGGCCCCTGAGCCCTCCCAATTGGGGACCACTGAGCCACACACCATGACTCCGCCTGCCACTGAGGAGGACACAGTGCCCTTTGGAGTTGGCCTGAACCCTCAGAGC
Source organism: Meles meles (assembly GCF_922984935.1). Classification (NCBI taxonomy): domain Eukaryota; kingdom Metazoa; phylum Chordata; class Mammalia; order Carnivora; family Mustelidae; genus Meles; species Meles meles. The sequence continues at coordinate 151,070,087 of NC_060067.1, forward strand.
GGGAGAAATCTGCATGTGCCCCCTGAGGCACCCACACATTCGGCCGCCCCCCGGCCACAAAAATGGCAGCTGACATGCCAGCTGATCCTGCCCTCAACTCATTCAATGTGGAAAGCATCTCAGAGCCTCCAGATTGTGCCTGCCATGCCCTTATGCCCTAAGCCTAACCCTAGGATGGATTTTCAGGCTTCCATCGCCCAAAGCCTGGCCCCCAAGTCTCCCCAACTGGGGACGCCTGAGCCACACACCAGGACGCCCCCTGCCACCCAGAAGGACACGGTGCAGTTTGCATCTGTGCAGAACCCTCAGACCGGGAGAAATATGCAAGACCCCCCGAAGCCTGCCCCAATTTCGGTGGTCCCCTAGCAAGAAAGCCACGGGCTTATGCACCACCCGACTGCTGCCCTCAACTCAGCCCCTCCGGTAGGCCACATCAATGCCAACAGATCTGGCCTGCCATGCCCCTAGGCCCTAACCCTAACCCTAGGTGTGGTTTTCAGGCATCCATCCTCAGAGGCCCGGCGACCAAGCTCTCCTGATTGGGAAATCCTGAGCCACACACTGGGACTCTGCCTGCTCTCCAGGAAGAAACCATGCCATTGGGAGCTATGCTGAACCCTTAGAGTGAGAGAAACCTGCATGTTCCCCTGAGGCAACCCCTACCTTAGGCAGCCACCCTGGTCACAAACCTGGAGGCTGACACACCACCTGTTCCACGCCCTCAACTCAGCCCCCTGGGGATGCCAAGTCAGCGCCAGCACACTGGGCCTGCCATGCCCCTAGGCCATAACCCGAACACTAGGTTTGTTTTCAGGCTTCCGTACCAAGACGCGTGGCCCCCAAGCCCTCCTGATTGGGGATTCCTGAGCACACGCCACAACTCTGCTGCCACCCAGGAGGACATTGTGTGGTTTGAGCTGTGCAGACCCCTCAGAGTGGGAGAAATCTGCATGCACCCCTTAGGCCACCCACACTTTTGGGGGCTCCCCTGGCCACAAACCCATGGACTTACGCTTAGCCTGTTGACCGCACTAAACTCGGGCCCTGGGTAGCCGGCCTCAGCGCCAGCAGATGGGCCCTCCCATGCCCCTTGGCCCTAACCCTAACCCTAGGTTGGGTTTTTAGGCTTACGTCCCCAGAGGCCTGGCCTGAACTGTCAGTGGGAGATACCCGCATGCTCCCCTGAGGCCACCCCCATCTCTGGCGACCCCCTGGCCACAAACCCAGGGGCTTACTCACAGCTTGACCACTGCCCTTAACTCAACCCACCAGGGACCTCACCTCAGCACTGGGTGATGTGGCCTCCCATGACCCTATGCCCTAATGCTAACCCTAGGTTGGGTTTTCAGGCTTCTGTCTCCAGGGGTCTGGCCCCCAACCCCCCCCCCCCCCCCACCGACTGGGGACCCATGAGCCACATGCCAGGATTCTGCCAGCAATGCTGGAGAACACCGTGCCGTTTGGACCTGCACAGAACCCTCAGAGCGAGAGCAACCTGAATGCCCCCCTGAGGCCATACAAAACTTCGGCAGTGCCCTGGCCACAAACCCAGGGGCTGCCTTTCCACCTGACCCATGCCCTCAACTCAGCTCCCTGGGGAGCCTGCCTCAGCGCCAGCAGATTGAGCCTGCCATGCTCCTATGCCCCAACCCTAACCCTAAGTTGGGTTTTCATGCTTCTGTCCTCAGAAGCCCCAAACCCTCCTGACTGGGGACCACTGAGGCACATGCCAGGAATCTGCTGGGCACCCAGGAGAACACAGCACCATTTGGAGCTTCACAGAATCCTCAGAGCAGGAGAAACCTGCATGACCCCTGATGCCATAAGACCCTTCTGTGGCCACCCGACCACAAATTCAGGGGTCTACACATTGCCTGACCACCACCCTCAGCACCAGAAGATTGGTCCTGCCATACTCCTAGGCCCTAACCCTAACCCTAGGTTGGGTTTTCAGACTTTAGTCCATGGAAGCCTGGCCCCAAAGCCCTCCTGATAGGGGACCCCTGAGCCACATGCCAGGACTCTGCCAGCCACCCAGGAGAACACAGCACCATTTTTAGCTGTGCAGAAACCTCAGTGCAGGAGAAAACTGCATGCTCCCCTGATGCCATACAAAGCTTCAGTGGCCCCCTGGCCACAAACCCAAGGGCTGACTTGCCACCTGACCCATGACCTCAACTCAGCTCCCTGGGGAGCCCTCCTCAGTGCCAGCAGATCGGTCCTGCCATGCTGCTAGGCATTATCCTTAATCCTAGGTTGGGTTTTCAGGCTTCCATTCCCAGAGGCCTGGCCCCCAAGCCCCCCTGATTGGGGACCACTGAGCCACACACCAGGATTCTGCTGACCATCCAGGACACCATGTTGTTTGGAGTTGCGCGGAACCCTCAGAGTAGGGAAAAGCCTGTGTGCACCCCTGAGGCCATCCCCACCTTCTGCGCCCCCCCCCCCCCCCCCCCTGGTCACAAACCCAGGAGCTTAAGCATTGCCTGACCACTGCCCTGAACTCAGTCCCCCGGGGAGAACGAGTCAGTGCTGGCAGGTCAGGCCTGCCATGCCCCTAGGACCTAACCCTAATCTAGGTTGTGTTTTTAGGCTTCCATCCCAGAGGCTGGCCCCCAGCCCTCCCAACTGGGGACTCCTGAGCCACATGCCAGGACTATGACAACTACGCAGTAGGACACCATGCCCTTTGGAGCTGAGCAGAATTCTCAGAGCTGGAGAAACCTGCATGCGCCCTTATGGCCACGCCCACCTTCAGCCGCCCCCCTGGCCACAAACACAGGGGCTTACCCACAGCCTGACTGCTGCCTTCAACTCAGTCCCCTAGGAACCCCGCCTCAGCGCTGGCTGATTATGCCTCCCATTCCCGTAGACCCTAACACTAACTCTAGGGTGGGTTTTCAGGCTTCCATCCCAGAGGCCTGGACCACACATCCTCCTGATTGGGGATGCTTAAGCCACATTTCTAGACTCCGACTGCCACCCAGGAGGACACCATGGTGTTTGGAGCTGCACAGAACCCTCAGAGTGGGAGAAACCTGCATGCCCCCCTGAGTCCAACCCTACTTTCTGTGGCCTCCTTGGCCACAAACAGGGCTTATGCACAGCGGGAAAGCTGCCTTCAATTCAGGCCGCCAGGGAGCACGCCTCAGCGCTGGCTGATGGCGCCTCCCATGCTCCAAGGCGCCAAACTAACCCTAGGTTGGGTTTTCAGTCTTCAGTCCTCAGAGGCCTGGCTCCCAAGCCCCCACCCCCCCGATTGGGGACCCATGAGCCACACACTGGGAGTCTGCCAGCCACCCAGGAGAACACCATGCCATTTGGAGCTGCACAGAAACCTTGGAGTGGGAGAATCTGCATACTCCCCCGAGGCCACAGAAAACTTCCGTGGCCCCCTGGCTACAAACCCAGGGGCTCCCCTGCATCCTGACCCTTGACCTCACTCAGTTCCCGGGGGAGCCAGCATTAGCGCCTGCAGATTAAACCTGCAATGCCCCTGGGCTCTTAACCTAGAGCCTTCCTTGTGATGGAAGCCTGAAAAGAGAAACTAGAGTTAGGGTTAAGGCCTAGGGGCATGACGGGATCTCCCAGCGCTGAGGCTGGTTCCCCTCAGGGATGAACTGAGTGCAAGCATCTGGCAGCACGACAGAATCCGGTTATATGGCCGGGCAGTGTCGATGTTGAGGGTGGCTTTAGGGTGACATGCAGTTTTCTCCCCCTCTGAGGGTTCGGCGCAGCTCCAAAGGGTGGTGGGCGGAGTTCTGAGGTGTCATTCAGGGGTCCTTAATCCTGGGCGCCTGGGGGGACAGGCCTCTTGGGATGGAAGCCTCAAAATCCAAAGTAGGATTAGTGGTAGGGCCTAGGGGCATGACAGGCCTGATCTGCCAGTGCTGAGGTGGGATCCCTGGTGGGCTGAGTTGAGGGCGGATGTCAGGTGGCGTTTTGAATTCCTGGTTTGTGTCCAGGGGGGCCACAGAAGCTGGGGGTGTCCTCAGGGAGCATGCAGGTTTGTTCTGCTTGGAGGCATTTTGCCCTAGACAGCCAGTGGAGCACCGGCATGAGTCTCAGACATCCCCAATCTAGCGGGCTTGGGTTCAGGCCTGTGGGCACAGAAGCCTGTACACCCCACCTAGGGTTATGGTTAGGGCCTAGGGGCATTGAAGGCTCAAGATGTTAGTACTGAGGCATGCTCCCCTCAGGGCTGAGTTGAGGGCATGCATTGGTCAGCACGACAGAATTCGGCTTTATGGCAGGGGGGTTACCGATGGTGGGGGTGGCATTAAGGGGACATGCAGGCTTCTCCTCTTCTGAGGGTTTGGCACAGCTCCAAATGGCCTAGTTTCCTTCCACGTGGCAGGCTGAGTTCTAGGGTGTCATTCAGGGACCCTTAATTTGGAGGGCTTGGGGGCCAGGCCACTTGGAATGGAAGCCTGAAAACCCAAACTAAGGTTAGTGTTAGGGCCTAGGGGCATGACAGGCCCTATCTGCCAGCGCTTAGGCGGGTTCCCCTCAGGGATGAATTGAGGGTATGTATCTGGCAGTGTGACAGAATCTGGCTTTATGGCCGAGGGGGTGCCAATGGTGGGGGTGGCTTTAGGGAGACATGCAGGTTTCTCCCCTCTGAGGGTTCAGCTCAGCTCCAAATGGCAAAGTTCCCCCTCGCCATGTGGCAGGCGGAGTTCTGCAATGCCCCTCAGGGGTCCTTAATCCTGGGTGCTTGTGGGACAGGCCTCTTGGAATGCAAGTCTCAAAACCCCAATTAGGGTTAGGGTTAGGGCCTAGGGGCATGGCAGGCCCAATCTGCCAGTACTAAGGCGGGCTTCCCGGTGGGTTGAGTTGAGGGCGGGCATCAGGCGGTGCATCGGATTCCTGGTTTGTGTCCAGGGGGGTCACAGAACCTGGGGGGTAGTCTCAGGGGGCATGCTGGTTTCTCCTAATCTAAGGTTTCTAGGCAGCTCCAAATGGCATCATTTCTCTCTAGGAGGCCAGTGGAATGCTGGCGTGAGTCTCAGGTGTCCCCAATCTGGTGGGCTTGGGGGCCAGCCCTCTGGGCACGGAAGCCTGTATAACCCACCTAGGGTTAGGGATAGGGCGTAGGGGCATGTCAGACCTGGTCTGCCAGCGCTGGGGCAGGCACCCCAGGGTCTGAGTAGTGGAAGGCACTGACCTCATGTGTGCCTGGTTCATAGAGGGCTTTCTCCCAGGGCTCAGGAGGCGACCACTTGGGACCTCGGGCCAGGTCTGGGCAGCAGACCTGAGGGCCCGAGCCACCAGCGGTGAGTTAGCCAGGTGTTTGCTCGCCAATTCTCATGAGCTTCCTGCCCAAATCGATATCAGTTTGGGCAGAAACCTCGTGATAATTGGCCAGCATTGGGCGGCGATTCAGGCTGCCCTGTCACGCGTGGTCTAGACCGCTTTATTGCTAGGTGCATGTTGCGGCCATCCAGGAACACAGGCCGGGCCCACATGGCTCTCTTAAGGCCCCCCCGTGCAGAGCAGCTTTCTGGGGGTAGAGTTGAGGGAGGGGGTCCAGCTTAGCATCAGATTCCTTGTTTGCAGCACAGTGGGTTGCTGAAGGGGGTTGTGGCCTCGGGGGGTGGGGGCGTGGAGGTTTCTCCTGCTCTGAGGGTTTTGTGCAGCTCTGAATTGCATTGTTTCCTCCTGAGTGGCAGGCATAGTCCTGGGGTGTGGCTCAAGGGTCCCCAATCTGGAGGGTTTGGGGGCCTGGTCTCTGGGGACGGAAGTCTGTAGAGCCAACATTAGGTTAGTGTTAGGGTCTAGTTGCATGGCAGGCCTGATATGCCGGCGCTGATGCAGGATCCCCAGGAGGCTGAGTTGAAGACATGGGTGAAGCAGCGCGTCAGGCTCTGGGTTTTGTGGCCGGGGTGGCCGCCAGAGCTGGCAGTGGCCTCAGGGAGGCATGTGGGTTTGTCTCAGTCTGAGGGTTCTGTGCAGCTCCAAATGGCATGGTTTAATCCTGGATGGTGGGCGGACTCCTGGGGTGTGGCTTCAGGATCCCCAGTCTGCAGGGCTCAGGAGACAGGCCCCTGGAAATGGAAGGCTAAAAACCCAACTGAATGTTAGGGCGAGGGCCTAGGGCATGGCAGGCCGGATCCGCCCGCACTGGAGCACTGGAGTGGGCACCCCAGGATGCTGAGTAGTGGGAGGCATTGGCCTCACGTGGGCCTGCCTCGTTGAAGACTTTCTTGCAGGGTTCGGGCCGCAACCACTGGGGACCATGGGCCAGGCCCAGGTGGTGGAACTGCCATCCTACTCCAGTGGAAGTGAGTCTGCCTGGTGTTTTTTGGCCAATTCTCACAACCTTTCTGTCCAAATCAATATCAGTTTCGGCAGAAAGCTCATGAGAATTGGCTGGCGTTGGGTGGCAATTCAGGCTACGCTGGTGCCTGGGGTCTAGAGCGCTTTCTGGCTAGGTACATGTCACGGCTATCAAGGAACACAGGCCGGGCCTACGTGGCTCCAGCGAGGGCTCCCACGTAGGGGATCTTTCTGGGGGCAGAGTTGACGGAGGGGGTCCGGCTGAGCATCAGCCTCTGTGTTTGCAGCCAGGTTGGGCACTGAAGGTGGAGGTGGCCTCAGAGTGTGCGTGCAGGTTTCTGCACTGAGGGTTTTGTGCAGCTCCGAATGGCACGGTTCCCTGGGTGGCAGGTGGAGTCCTGGGATGTGGTTCAGAGGTCCCCAATTTAGAGGACTCCAGGGACAGACCCCTGGGGACAGAAGCCTGAAACCCCACTGAGGGTTAGGGCCAGGCCACAACACACCCCTAGCGAGAAGCACTTTAGACCGTGGGCACCAGCGCAGCCCAAATCGCAGCCCAACGCCGGCCAATTCTCATGAGCTTTCTGCTAAATTGAAATGGATTTGGGCTCAGAAAGCTCATGAGAATGGGCTGGAAAACCCCTGGTGAACTCACTTCCAGCAGCACGGACCAGCAGATCTGCCACTTGGGACTGGCACTGGGTCCCAAGTGGTTGCAGCCTGAACCCTGGGAGAAAGGGCTCCACGAGGCAGCCCCACGTGACGCCAATGCCTCCTGCTTCTCACCCCTCTGGGGTGCCTGCCCCAGCACTGGCAGATTGGGCCTGCCATACCCCTAGGCCCTCGCCCTAACACTCAGTTGGGTTTTCAGGCTTCTGTCCCCAGGGGCCTGTCCTAGAGCCCTCCAGATTGGGGACCACCGAGCCACACCCCAGGACTCCGACTGCCACCTAGGAGGAATCTGTGCCATGCAGAGCTGTGAAAAACCTTCAAGCAGGAGAAACCTGCATGCCCCGCCTAGGCCACCCCCACATTTGGCGCTCCATCGGGCCACAAATATGGAGGCTGATGATCGGTCAGACCCCCTCTGTCACCTCTGTCCCTAGAAAACTCCCCTGCATGGGGGCTCTCGCAGGAGCTGTGTGGGCCTGGCCCATGTTCCCAAATGGCCATGACACGCACCTAGCGAGAAAGCCCTCTAGACAGCAGGTGATAGCTTGGCCCAAATCACCGCCCAACAAAGGCCACTTCTCATGAGCTTTCTGCCCAAACTGATACCAATTTTGGCAGAAAGCTGTGAGAATTGGCCAGAAAAGTCCCAGCGAACTTGCTTCTGGTGGCGTGGGCCTGCAGGGCTCCCACCTGGGCCTGGCCCTGAGTCCTGAGTGGTCATGCCGGAACCCTGCGAGAAAGCCCTCTAAGAGGCATAGGCATGTGAGGTCAATGCCTCCCGCTACTCAATCCCCCGGGTGCCCGCCCTGGTGCTGGCGAACCCTCAGAGCGGGAGAAATCTTCATGCCCACCCTGAGGCCACCCCCACTTTCAGTGCCCCACTGGGTGCAAACACAGAGGCTGACATTCAGCCAAACCCAATCCCTCTACTCTACCCTTGGAAAGCTGGCCTGCACAGCAGCGCTCTTGGGAGTCACGTGGGTCTGTCCCGTGTTCTGGGATGGCCACAATAGGCACTTAGTGAGAAAGTGCTCTAGACCACAGGCGCTAGTGTGGCCCGAATTGCCGCCCAACGCCGGCCTACTCTCACGAGCTTTCTGCCAAAATTGATTCAGATTTGGGCTGAAAGCTGTGAGAATTGGCCAGAAAAACCCCAGTGAACTGGCTTCCAGAGGCACAGGCCGGCAGGTCCATCTCCCGGGCCTGGCCAGAGCCTGAGTGGTCACGGCCCAAGCCCTACGAGAGAGACCTCTATGAGCAAGGCGCACCTGAGGCCAGTGTCTCCCGTTACTCAGCCCCCTGGGATGCCAGCTCCAGCGCTGGCAGATCGGGCCTGCCATGCCACTAGGCCCTCCCCATAACCCTCGGTTTTGTTTTCATGCTCTGTCCCCAGGGGCCTGTCCCTCGAGCCATCCTGACTGGGGACTCCTGAGCCGCACGCCAGGACTCCATCTACGCCCAGGAGGAAACCGTGCCGTTTGGAGCTGCTCAAAACCCTCAGAGTGGAAGAAACCTTCATGCCCCCTGAGGCAACCCCCACTTTCAGCACCCCAACGGGTCGCAAACATGGAGTCTGACACTCAGCTGGACCCCCTACCTCAACTCTGTCCCTGGAAGCTGCCCTGTGTGGGGGCCTTCACCAGGACAGCGTGGGCCCAACCCATGTTCCTGGATGGCCACAACTTGCACCTAGTGAGAAAGCGCTCTGGCTCAGAGGGGGAGAAATCTGCATGACCCCCCTAACACCACCCTCACCATTGCCGGCCGCCCCCCCACCCCAGGCCATAAAGCCAGATTCTGCTGTACCGCTAGATGCATGCCCTCAACTCAGCCCTGAGGGGGACCAGCCTCAGTGCTGGCAAATCAGGACTGCCATACCCCTAGGTCCAAACACTAACGTTAGTTTGGGTTTTCAATCCCAATAGAGTGGTCCCTAAGCTGGAGTAATCACCCCTGAGTGGCAACCCAGGACTCTGCTCGCCACACGGGAGGAAACCTTGCAGTTTGGAGCTACTCTGAACTCTCAGATGGGGAGAAACCTGCATGCCTCCCTTCCCTAACAGCACCTGACCACTGGCAGCATGCCTGGTTATAAAGCTGATTCTGCTGCGGTGCCGGACGCATGCCTTCAACTCAGCCCGGAGGGGAGCCCGCCTCAACGCTGGCAAATTGGGCCTGTAATGACCCTAGGCCCTAACCCTAACCCTAGTTTGGGTTTTCAGGTTTCCATTCTGAGGGGCCTGGCTCCCAAGTCCCTCAAATTACGGGCTTCTGAGCGAACTCCAGGACTCCACCATTCATGTGGTAGGATACCGTGCTATTTGGAGCTGCGCTGAATCCTCAGAGGGGGAAAAATCTGCACACCCCCCTAAAGCCACCCCAAACATCGGCAGCCCCTATCCATAAAGCCAGATTCTGCTGCGCCACTTGATGGATGCCCTCAAATCAGCCCTGAGGGGAGCTGCCTCAGTGCTGGCAGATTGGGCATGTAATGCCCCTAGGCCCTAACCCTAACCCTAGTTTGGGTTTTCAGGCTTCAATTCTGAGGGGCCTGGCCACTAAGGCACCCAGATTAAGGACCCCTGAGCCACACTCCTGGACTCTGCCAGCCACACAGTAGAAAACCGTGCCATTTGGAGCCACACTGAACCCTCAGAGGGGGGAAATCTACATGCCCCATAAAGCCACTCCCACCATCAGCAGCCTACCTGGCCCTAAAGGTAGATACTGCCATGGCGCCAAATGCCCTCAAATCAGCCCTGAGGAGAGCACGCCTCAGCACCGGCAGATCAGGTCTGCCATGCTCCTTGGCCCTAACCTTAACCCAAGTTTGTGTTTTCAGATTTCCATTCTGAGGGCCCAGGCGACCAAGCCCCCCAGATTAAGGAACCCTGAGTGACACCCCAAGACTCCGCTCTCCACGCAGGAGGAAATCTTGGAGTTTGGAACTGCACTGAACCCTCAGAGGGGGAGAAACTTGCATGTCCCCATAAAGCCACCCCACCATCAGCGGCCCACCTTCTAAAAGCCAGATTCTGGCAAAGCACCAGAGTCATGCTCTCAACTAAGCCCTGAGGGGAGCTGCTTCAGCGCTGGCAGTTCAGGCCTGTTAATGCCCCTCAGCCCTAACCCTAACCCTAGTTTGGGTTTTCAGGCTTCCATTCTGTGGGTCCTGGCTCCCAAGCCCCCCGGACTAAGGACCTCTAAGCTACACCCCAGGACTCTGCCCATCACGCAGTAGGAACCCGTGCCATTTGGAGATGCTCTAAACCCTTAGAGGTGGAGAAGCCAGCATGCTCCCCTAAAAACACTCCCACCATCGGGGGCCCCCCTGTCCACAGAGTCAGATTCTGCCACAATGCCAAATGCATGCCCTCAGCTCAGCCCTGAGTGGAGCACGCCTCAGTGCCAGCAGATCGGGCATGTAATGCCCCTAGGCCCTAACCCTAGTTTGGGTTTTCTGAGGGGCCTGGTTCCCAAGCCTCCCAGATTAAGGACCCCTGAGTGCCACTTCAGACTCCCCCAGCCACGCAGTAGAGAACTGGGCCATTTCAAGCTGTGCCAAACCCTCAGAAGAGGAAAAACCTGCATACCCCCCTAAAGCCATCCGACCATCAGTGTCTCCCTGGGCAATGAAGCCAGATTCCACCATGCCACCAGATGCATGCCCTCAACTCAGCCCAGAGGGGAGCGCGCCTCAGCGCTGGCAGATTGGGCCCACCATGCCCCTAAGCCCTAACCCGAACACTAGGTGGGGTGTACAGGCTTCCGTGCCCAGAAAGTTTGCCCAAAAGCTCCCCAGATTGGGGACACCTGAGACTCATGCTGGCACTCTGCCAGCCATCTAGGGTGAAATCGTGCCATTTGGAACGGTGCCAAACCCTCAGAGGGGGAGAAATCTGCATGCCCACCTAAAGCCACTCCCACCATCGGCGGCCACCGGTCCAAAAAGCTGGATTTTGCCGCAATGCCAGAAGCTTGCCTTCAACTGAGCCCTGAGGGGAGCCTGCCTCAGTGCTGGCAGATCAGACCTGTAATGCCCCTAGGCCCTAACACTAACCCTAGGCTGGGTTTTCAAGCTTCCATTCCGAGGGGCCTTGTTTCCAAGCCCCCCAGATTAAGGACTCCTGAATGACACTCCAGCACTCCGTCAGTCATGCGGTAAGAATCCATGTCATTTGGAGCTGTACCGAACCCTCAGAGGGGGAGACCCCTCATGCCCTGCTAAAGCCACCCCAACTGTCAGTGTCCCCCTTGTCCTTAAAGCCAGATTCTGCAGCACCACTGAACACATGCCCCCAACTGATCTCTGAGGGGAGCCCACATCTGTGCTGGCAGATTGGTTGTGCCATGCCCCTAGATCCTAACCCTAATTCTAGTTTTTTTTTTTTTCAGGCTTGCATTCTGAGGGGTCTGGCCACCAAACTTCCTGGATTAAGGACCCCTAAGCTACACCCCAGGACTCTGCCTACCATGCAATAAGAACCTGTGACATTTGGAGCTGCGCTGAACCCTCAGATGGGGAGAAACATGCATGCCTCCCTAAAACCACTCCCACTATTGTCAGCACCCCATCCATAAAGCGGATTCTGCCGTGCCACTGAACACATGTCCTCAACTCAGCCCTGAGGGGAGCCTGTCTAAGCGCCAGCAGATCGGGCCTGCCATGCTCCTAAGCTCTAACCCTATCCGTAACCCTAGTTTGGGTTTTCAGGCTTCCATCCCCAAAAGGCTGGCCCCCAAGCGCCCCAGATTACGGACCCCTAAGCTATACCCCAGGACTCTGCCCATCACACAGTAGGAACCCTTGCTATTTGGAGCTGCACCGAACCCTCAGACAGGGGGAACATGCATGCCCCCCCAAAGCCACTCCCACCATCGGTGACGACTCTGTCCATAAAGTCAGATTCTGCCACGATGCTGAATGCATCCCTTCAACTCAGCCCTGAGGGGAGTCCGCCTAGGCACCAATAGATCGGTCTTGTAATGTCCCAAGGCCCTAACCCTAACCCTAGTTTGGGTTCTCAGGCTTCTATTCCGAGGGGCCTGACTCCCTAGCCCCCCGGATTAAGGACCCCTGAGCGACACCAGCCATGTGGTAGGAAACCATGCCATTTGGAGCTGCACCAAACCCTCAGAGGGGGAGAAACCTGCATCCCACCTAAAGCCACCCACACCATCAGCGGCCCCCCTGGCCATAAAGCCGGATTCCGCCCTGTTGCCAGATGCATGCCCTCAACTCAGCCCTGAGGGGAGCCCACGTCAGTGCCAGTAGATTGGGCCTGCAATGCCCCTAGGCCCTAACCTTAACCCTAGCTTGGGTTATCAGGCTTTGATTCTGAGGGGACTGGCTCACAAAGCTCCCCAGATTAAGGACCCCTGAGTCACTCCAGGACTCTGCCCATCACACAGTAGGAACCCATGCTTTTCTGAGCTGCGCCAAACCCTCAGAGGGGGAAAACCCTCATGCCCCCCTAACACCACCCCAACCATTGGTGGTGCCCCTGTCCATAAAATCGGATTCTACCATGAATCTGGATGCATGCCCTCAACTCAGCCCTGAGGGGAGCCCACCTCAGTGCCGGCAGATTGGGCCTGTAATGCCCTAGGTCCTAACCCTAACCATAGTTTGGTTTTTCAGGTTTCCATTCTGAGGGTATTGGCTCCCAAACCCCTCAGATAAATGACCCCTGAGCAACACTCCAGGATTCTGCCAGCCACGTGGTAAGATACCATGCCATCTGGAGGCACACCAAACCCTCAGAGAGGGAGTAACCTGCATGCTCCCCTAAAGCCACCTCCACCATCAGCGGCCCCCTGGGGATAAAGCCAGTTTCTGCCACGCCACCTCAACTTAGGCCTGAGGGGAGCCTGCCTCACCGCCAGCAGATCAGGCCTGCTATGCCCCTAGGCCCTAACCCTAACCCTAGGTGGGGTGTACAGGGTTATGTGCCCAGAGGGCTGGCTCCAAATCCCGCCAGACTGGGGAGGCCTGAGACTCACAGGGGGCCTCTGGGAGCCACGTGGGCCCTGATTGCGGTCTTGCACCACCACAACAGGCACAGAGCAAGAACGCGCTCTCAGGACGGGGCCAGAGTGTGGCCCAAATTGCCGCCCAACGCCGGCCAACTCCTAAGAGCTTTTTGCACAAATTGATGTCGATTTGGGCAGAAAGCTCATGAGAATTAGCCAGAAACACCCAGTGAACTCCCTTCCGGTGTCACGCGCCTTCAAGGGAGCCAACTGAGCATGGCCAGAGGTCATGAGTGGTCGTGGCCTGAACCCTGCGAGAAAGTGCTCTCAAAGCCAGGCACACAGGTAGCCAAAACCTCCCTCTACTCAGCCCCCTGGGGTGCCGGTCTCAGCACTGGCAGATTGGACCTGACATGCCCCTAGGCCCTATCCCGAACCCTAGGTTCGGTTTTCAGGCTTCTGTCCCTAGGGGCCTTTCCCCCAATCCCTCCAGATTTGGAACCACTGAGCCATACCCTATGAGTCTGCCTGCCACTAGGAAGAAAACGTGCCCTTTGGAGGTGCACAGAACCCTCAAACAGAAGAAACTGCATGCCCCCCTGAGGTCACTGCTGCCTTTGGCAGGCCCTCTGGCCTGAAACCCAGAGCCTGATGCCCCATCTGATTGCTGCCCTCCACTCAGCCTCTGGCGATCCCATCTCAGGGCCAGCAGGTGGGGCCTGCCATGCCCCTAGGCCTGAACCCTAACCCTGAGTTGGTTTCTCAGGCTTCCATCTCCAGAGACCTGGCCCTCCAGCCCTCCAGATTGGGGACCCCTGAGCCATACCAGAAGGACTCCGCCTGTCACAAGGAGGAAACCATGCCATTGGGAGCTGTGGGGAACACTGAGAGCAGGAGAAACCTGCATGCAACCCTCAGGCCACCCTCATGTTTGGCGCTCCTTCTGCCAAAAAAGAAAACTGGAGCCTGAGGCTCAGGCTCACACCCTAACACAACTCTGCCCCAGTGAGCATGCCTCTGCTGGGGACACAGACGCAACACACACCTAATGAGATAGCACTATGCACATGGCTGGCGTACAGGCCGAATGGCCGCCCCATGCCAGCCAATTTCACGAGCTTTCTGCCCAAATTGAGCCAATTTGGGCAGAAAGCTCATGAGAATTGGCTGGGAAGCCCCAGCAAACTTGCATCCTGTGGCAGGGGCCCTCATGGGAGCCGCCTGGGCTTGGCCCAGGGTCCCACATAGTTTCGCCCGAAGCCTACAGGAGGCACTCGAAACAGCAGGTGCACGCTCGGTCCCAGTCGCCTCTGTATGCTGGATAAAATTGCCCTCGACTCAGATCCCAGGGAGCCCACATCAGCACTGGCAGATGTGGCCTGCCATACCCCACTCCCAAACCCTAACACTGGGTTGGGTTCTCGGGCTTCCATCCCCAAAGGCCTGGCCTGCAAGCCCTCCAGACTGGGGACCCCTGAGCTATACTGTAGGACTCTACCTGCTGCCCAAGAAGAAACTGTGCCTTTGGGAGCTGCGGGAGACACTCAGAGCAGGAGAAACCTGCGTGCCCAACGAGGCCACTCTCAGCATCTGTGTCAACCTGGACCAAAAATCGGACTCGGATGTGTTGCCTGATGTCCACCCTCAACTCAGCCCACCGGGGAGCCCACCTCAGCATTGGCAGATCAGGCCTACCTGTCCCTGGGCCCCAGCCCTAACACTAGTTTGGGTTTTCAGGCTTCCATCCCAAGAGGCCTGGCTCCCAACTCCCCTGGATTAAGGACCCCCGAACAATAGCCCAGGACTCCTCCCACCACGCTGGAGGAATCCTTGAGGTTTGGAAGTCGCTGAACCCTCAGAGGCTGAGAAACCGGCATGCCCTCCTAAAGCCACCCCGACCATCAGCGGCCCACCTGGCCATAAATCCGGATTCTGCCATGGCACTGGATGAATGCCCATAACTCAGCCCTGAGGGGAGCCCACCTCAGCAACTGCAGATTCGGCCCATAATGCCCGTAGGCCCTAATCCTAACCCTAATTTGGGTTTTCAGGCTTCTATTCCCAGGAGTCTTCCTGCCAAGCCCCCCAGATGAAGGACCCCTGAGCCACACTCCAGGACTCCGCCAGCCATGCGTTAAGAACCCATGCCATTTAGAGCTGTGCCAATCCCTAAGACAGGGAGAAACCTGCATGCCCCCCCTAAAGCCCACCCATCATTGGCGGCCACACTGGTCATGAAGCCAGATTCTGCCATGGCGCCAGATGCATACCCTCAATTCAGCCCTGAGGGGAGTCCGTCTCAGTACCCCTAGATCAGTGTTCTAATGGACCTAGGCCCTGACCCTAACCCGAATTTGGGTTTATAGGCTTCAATTCCAAGGGACCTGATCCCAAGCCCCCTGGATTAAGGACCCCTAAGTGACACTCCAGGATTCTGCCAGTCACGTTGTAGGAAACTGTCCCATTTGGAGCTGCGCTGAACCCTCAGAAGGGGAGAAAACTGCATGCCCCCATAAAGCTACCCCCACCATAGGGGACCCTCTTGGCCAAAAAGCCGGACACTGCCATGCTTCCAGACACATGCACTCAACTCATGCCTAGTGGGAGCCCACCTCACTCCCGGCAGATCGGTCGTGCCAGTCCCATAGGCCCTATTGCAAACCATAGTTTGGGTTTTCAGGCTTCCATTCCGAGGGGCCTGACCACCAAGCCCCCCGGTATAAGGACTCCTGAGCTACACCCCAGGACTCCTCCCGCCACGCAGTAGTAACCCATGCTGTCTGGAGCTGAGCAGAACCCTCAGAGGGGCAGAAAAATGCATGCCCCCCACAGCCACTCCCACCTCGGTGGACCCCCGTCCATAAAGCCGGATCCTGCTGTGCCACCGTGAGCATGCGCTCAACTCAGCCCTGAAGGGAGCCCGCCTCAGTGCTGGCGGATGGGGTCTGCCATGCCCCTTGGCCTAACCCTAACTCTAGTTTGGGTTTTCAGGCTTCCTTTCTGATGGTCCTGGCAATCAAACTCCCCAGATTAAGGAACCCTGAGCTACACCCCAGGACTCTGCCCGCCATGTGGTACGAACCTGTGCTGTTTGGAGCAGCGCTGAACCCTCAGAAGGGAGAAACCTGCAAGCCCTCTAAAGCCACTCCCACCATCAGCGCCACCCCCCCGGCCATAAAGCCAGACACTGCCATGGTGTTGGACAAAAGCCCTCAACTCAGCCATTAGGGGAGCCCGCCTCAACACCAGCAGATCAGACCTGCCATGCTACTAAGCCCTAACCCTAACACTAGGTGGGGTGTCCTGGCTTCCATGCAAGAAGTTTGGCTAAAAATCCCGCCAGATTGGGGACTCCTGAGACTCACGCTGGCACTTCGTTGGCCACCTAGGGTGAAATCGTGCCATTTGAACCTGAGCAGAACCCTCAGATGGGGAGAAACCTGCATGCCTCCCGAGGCTGCCCTCAGTATCTGCACAACCACTGGACCCAAACCAGGTCTCTGACACACCGCTTAATGCCTGCCCTCAACTCAGCCCACTGGGGAGCGCACCTTAGCACCATGAAATCAGGCCTGCCATACCCCTAGGCCCTAAACTTAATGCTAGTTTGGGTTTTCAGGCTTCCATCCCAAGAAGCCTGGCTACCAAGTCCCCAGATTAAGGACCCCATAGTGACACCCCAGGACTCTGCCCAGCAGTCCTGGGAGGAAACCTTGAAGTTTAGAGCTGCGCCAAACCCTCAGAGGGGGAGAAACCTGCATGCCTCCCCCCAAGCCACCCCAACCATTGACGGCTCCCCATCCATGAAGTTAGATTCCGCTGCATCGCTGGACACATGCCCTCAACTCAGCCCTGAGGGGAGTCCATCTCTGAGGTGGCAGATCGATCATTCCATACCCCTAGACCCTAACCCTAACCCTAGTTTTTATTTCACGCTTCCATTCCGAGGGGTCTGGCCACCAAGCCCCCCAGATTAAGGATCCTTAAATTACACCCTAGAACTCCACCCATCATGCAGTAGGAACCCATTCTGTTTGGAGCTGTGCTGAACCATCAGAGGAGGAGAAACCTGGATGCCCCCCTAAAACCACCCCCATCATGGGTGGCCCCCTGTCCATAAAGCCAGATTCTGCTGTGATGCTGTTACCTATGCCCTCAATTCAGCCCTGAGGGGAACCCAACTCAGCGCCGGGGCCTGTAATGCCCCTATACCCTAACCATAACGCTAGTTTCAGTTTCAGGTTTCCATCCCGAGGGGCCTGGCTTCCACAACATCCGGAGTAAGGACCCCTGAGTGGCACTCCAAGACTCTGCCAGCCATGCGGTAGGAAAACGTGCCATTTGGAAGTGTGCTGAACCCTCAGAGGGGGAGAAACCTGCATGCCCCCTAAAGCCACCCCTGAGGTGGGGCTTGCAACCCCAACAGGCTGCAAACATGGAGACTGACACTCAGCCAGAGCCTTTCCCTCAACAATGCCCCAGGAAAGCTCCCCTGCACAGGGGCTCTCCCAGGAGCCGCATGGGCCCAGCCCATGTTTCCAGATGGCTGCTACATGCACAAAGGATGAAAACGCTCCAGACTGTGCATGCCAGCACAGCTTGAATCACCACCCAAAGCTGGCCAATTCTCACGAGCTTTCTGCCCAAATCGATATCGTTTTGGGCAGAAACCTTGTGAGAATTGGTGGGAAAATCCCAGCAATGTCGCGTCCTGCTGCACGTGTTTGCAGAGATGCTGCCTGGGCCGAGCCTGGGGTCCCAAGCGGTCGCAACCCGGACACTGCCAGAAAGCGCTCTACAAGCCAGGCACACGTAAAGCCAGTGTCTACTGCTACTCAACCCCCTAGGGTGACCGACCCGGCTCTGGTGGATTGGTCCTGCCATGCCCCTAGGCCCTTGCCCTAACCCCTGGTTGTGTTTTCAGTCTTCTGTGCCCAGGGACCTGTCCCTTGAGTCCTCTAGTTTGGGGACCCCTGAGCCACACCCCTTGACTCCATCTGCCACCCAGGAGGAAACCGTGCTGCTCAGAGTTGCGCAAAACCCTCAGAGTGGTATTAAACTGAATGACCCCATGAGGCCACACCCCACGTAATGCTCCACCATGCTGCAACACATAGGCTGACGCCCAGCCAGAACCCCTCCCTCACCTCTGCCCCCAGAAAGCATGGGGGCCCCCGGGGAAGCCATGAGGGCCCGGCCAGTGTTCCCAGATGGCCGCGACATGCACCTAGCAAGAAAGTGCTCTAGATCATGGGTGCCAGCGCAGCCCAAATCAGCGCCCAACACTGGGCAATTCCCATGAGCTTTCTGCCCAAATCAATACCGATTTGGGGAATACCCCAGCGAATTTGCTTCTTGTGGTGCCTGTCTGCAGGGCTGCTCCCGGGCCTGGTCTGGGGTCCCAAGTGGTCGGATCCCGAACCCTATGAGAAAGCCCTCAACAAGCCAGGTGCACATGAGGACAATGCCATCCGCTATTCAGCCCCCTGGGTGCCCGCCTGCCGTGACGCTAGGCCCTGGCCCTAACTCTCGGTTGGGTTTTCAGTCTTCCATCCCCAGGGGCCTGTCCCTTGAGCCCTCAAATTGGGAATCTCTGAGCCACACCCCATGCCTCCTCTTGCCACCCAGGAGGAAACCATGCCATTCTGAGCTGCGAAAAACTCTCAAAGTGGGATTAAATTGTGTTCCCCCTCGCCCAGAGGCCATCCCGCACATTTGGCACCACATCGGGCCACAAACACGGAGGCTGACGCCCAGCTGTACTTTTCCCTTAACTCTGCCCTGGAAAGCTTCCCTGTGCAGGAGCCCTTGGGGGAGCCGCATCAGGCCCGGCCCATGTACCCGGATGGCCGCAACATGCACCAGGTGAGAAAGTGCTCTAGACCGCGGGTGCCAGCACATCCTGAATCGCTGTCTAATGCCAGCCAGTTCTCATGAGATTTCTTCCCAAAACGATATTGATTTGGGCAGAAAGCTCATGAGAATTGGCTGGAAATCCTCCAGCGCAGTTGCTTCCTGCGACACATGTTTGCAGGGCTACAGCCTGGGACTTCCCAGGGTCCGGAGTGGTCGAGGACTGAGCCAGTTGCACATGAGGCTAATGACACCTGGTACTCTTCCCCAAGGGGTGCCCACACTGGCAGTGAAAGAAGGGGCCTGCCATGCCCTAGGCCCTGGCCCGAACCCTCGGTTGGGTTTTTAGGCTTCCATCCTCCGGATTGGGAACCCCTGAGCCACACCACATGACTCCACCTCTCACCTGGGAGGAAACCGTGCCACTCAGAGTTGTGCAAAACACTCAGAGCGGGATTAACCTGTATGCCCACCTTTGGCAGAGAGAGAATGAGATCCCCTGCCAGGTGCTCCCTGCAGAGAAACTCAGGAACTCTGACACCCGCTCTAGATTGCTGACAGCTGCTTCAGTGTGACTTTGTGGCTCCTCTGGAGACAAGAGAAAATCCCAGGAGGTTTGGGGAGAAAGAGAAGTTTTACCTCCCATCCTGGCAAGGATGTGACATTCCGCCCAATGGGCCTGATGTTTTCTCTGAATGCTGACACCCTGGGACAAGTGGCATGAGTGACTCAGACGCTGATTTCCAAACTTCAGGTCTCATGGAGCCAGAGTGAAGAAGGGTTGGCAGGTGGGGATAAGTAGGCACCTCCCACCTAAACCCTCACACCTGCTCCGATTCCTGGGAGAAGGAGAGACACACGCTTGTTTCTCAAGTGGTAATTAACTTCGTTCTAATGCCGATCAATGCCCTTGTCCTTTTTGGAGAAGCAAATATACTCTTCCAAACAAACACTCAACCCCTCGGTTCCAAATGCACCATGAGTCGGGTTTGGTTTCCCCCCGGCTCCAGACTCCCACCGGGAGGACCTCCCGAACCATCCTCGCAGCACATTACCACCAAACCTGGGGCAACGGGGCACAATGCTGAGTGGGGGCCCAGCTCCAGGGGTTGTTACCAGCATTCTTGAGCCTGGGGAAACAGAGACTCTACAGGTCATCACTCCCTCCTGTAAAAACAAGCTGCAGTGCCTCACCTTCCAGGGTCTCTAACCCAGCACCTC
Organism: Meles meles; assembly: GCF_922984935.1. Taxonomy (NCBI): domain Eukaryota; kingdom Metazoa; phylum Chordata; class Mammalia; order Carnivora; family Mustelidae; genus Meles; species Meles meles. The sequence continues at coordinate 151,090,085 of NC_060067.1, forward strand.
ACCACTGCCCTCAAAGCCAGCAGGCCGCACTGACTCCTCTTCCAGGCGTGTTTCCCACGGCAGCTCGCCACTGCCTCCAGTGGCGGAAAGCAGCATTGCCATGCCTTCCAGGGTCTCTCGCACCACAGCTCACCACTCCCTCCAGTGGCGTGAATCGGCACTGCCGGGCCTTCCACAGACTCCTAAGGCAGCTCACAACCCCACCACAGGTCTAAAGCCACACTGGCACTGTATCTCCAGATTGGAGACCTCTGGCCCACAACCCAGAAGTCTGCCTGCCACCCAGGAGGAAACCGTGCCATTCGAAGCTACGCAGAACCCTCAGAATGGAACAAACCCACATGCCTCCCTGAGGACACCCCCAACTTCGACAGCACTCCCGCCACAAACTCACAGCCTGGTGTGCTTCTTGACCCCCCTGTTCAACTCAGCCCCCGGGGTTCACACCTCAGCGCCAGCAGATCAGGCCTGGATACCCCTAAGCCCTAATCCAAACCCTACATTTTATTTTAGGCTTCCGTGCCCAGAGACCTGGCCAACAAGCCCTCCAGACTGGGAACCCCTGAGCCACACCCAAGGACCCCCCCCTGCCATCCAGGGGAAACAATGCTGTTCAGAGCTGCCCAAAACCCTCAGACCAGGAGAAACCGCACGCATTCCTGAGGTCAGTCTCACCTCGGATGGCCCGCATGACAAGAAAACCCGGAGCCTTTCGCGCCACTTGACTCCCGTCCTCGACTCAGACCCCCGGGGATCCGCCTCAGCACCGGCAGATTGGGCCTGCTATCGCTAGGCCCTAACCCTAAATGTAAGTTGGTTTTTCAGGCTTCCATCCCCAGAGACCTGGGCCCTAAGCCCTCAGACTGGGGACACCTGAGCCACACCACAGGAATCTGGCTACCACCCAGGAGGAAATTGTGCCATTTGGACCTGTGCAAAACCCTCAGAAAAGAAACCTGCATGCCCCTCGAGGACACCCCCACCCTCGGCAGGACGGTTGGCCATAAAGCTGGATTCTCCGTGGTGCGGGATGCATGCCCTCAACTCACCCCTGCGGGGAGCCCGCCTCAGCGCTGGCAGATCGAGCCTTCAATGTCCCTAGGCAAGAACACTAAACTTAGTTTGGGTTTTCAGTCTTTGATTCTGAGAGGGCTGACCCCCAAATCCCCGGGTAAAGGACCACTGAGCGACACTCCAGGACACCACCATCCATGTGGTAGGAACCATGCACTTGAAACTGCACTGAACCCTTAGAAGGGGAGAAACCTGCCTGCCCCCCTTAAGCCAACTCAACCATCGGCAGCACACCTGGAGATAAAGCCAGATCCAACTGCGCCACTGGACGCGTGCCCTCAACTCAGGCCTGAGGGGAGCCCACCTTGGCACCGGCAGATCGGATCTGCCATGCCCCTAGGCCCTAACCCTAAAAGTAGGTGAGGAGTATAGGCTTCCATAACCAGAGGCCTAGCCCCAAGCCCGCCAGATTGGGGATACCTGAGACTCGTGGCAGCACTTCGCCAGCCTCCTAAGGTGAAATGGTGCCATTTGGAGCTGCACAGGAACCTCAGAGTGGGAGAAACCTGCATACCCCCAAGACCACTCCCAGCATCTGCGGCCACCTGGACCAAACCCAGTCTCTGAACCTAGGTCCTAAACTTAATGCCAGTTTGGGTTTTCAGGCTTCCATCCTAAGAGGCCTGGCACACAAGCTCCCCAGATTAAGGACCCCTGAATGACACCTCAGGACTCAGCCCACCATGCAGGAGGAAACCTTGTAGTTTAGAACTTATGGAACCCTCAGAGGGGAAGAAAACTGCATGCCCTCTTAAAACTATCCCCACTATCGGCAGCCCACCTGGCCATAAAGCCGGATCTGCCAGGCACCTGATGAATGCCCTCAACTCAGCCCTGAGGGGAGCCCGCTTCAGCGCCTGCAGATCGGGTCTGTAATGCCCCAGGTCCTAACCCCAACTCTAGTTTTGGTTTTCAGGCTTCCATTCCGAGGGTCCTGACTACCAAATCCCCTGTGTACAGGACCACTGTGCAACACTCCAGGACTCCGCTAACCACGTGGTTGGAAATTGTGCTGTTTGGAGCAGCGCCAAATCCTCAGAAGGGGAGAAGAGTGCATGCCCCCCTAAAGCCACCCCAAGCATCAGCAGCCCCCTGGCCATAAAGCCGATTCTGCCATGGTGCTGGACAAATGCCCTCAACTCAGCCCTGAGGGGAGCCCACTTCAGCCCTGGCAGATCAGACCTGTAATGGCCCTAGGCCCTAACCCTAACCCTAGTTGGGGTTTTCAGGCTTCTATTCTGAGAGGCCTGGCTCCAAAGCCCCCGGATTAAGGACCCTTGAGTGACACTCCAGGACTCCGCCAGCCACACAGGTAGGAAATCATGCTGTTGACAGCTGCACCAAACCCTCCGAAGGGAAGAAACCTACATGCCTCTTAAAGCCACCCCCATCAACAGCATCCCCTTGGCCAAAAAGCTGGACTCCACCACGCCATTGGACATATGTCCTCAAGTCACCCCTAAGGGGAGCCTGCCTCAGTCCCAGGAGATTGTCCGTGCCATGCCCCTAGGCCCAAACCCAAACCCTAGTTTTGCGTTTTCAGCCTTCCATTCTGGTGGTCCTGGCAACCAAGCCCCATGGATTAAGAAACCCTGAGGTAAACCCCAGGACTCCGCCTGCCACATGGTAGGAACTCGTGCCATTTGGAGCTGTGCTGAACCCTCAGAGGGGGAGAAACTTGCATGTCCCTCTAAAGCCACTCCCACCATCGGTGCCCCCCACCTTGCCATAAAACTGGATTCTGCCATGGTGCTGGACAAATGGCATCAACTCAGCCATGAGGGAAGCCCACCTCAGCACTGGTAGATGGAGCCTGCCATGCCCCTAGACCTTAACCTGAACACTAGGTGGGGTGTACAGGCTTCCGTGCCCAGAAGGCTGGTTCCCATGTCTGCCATACTGGGGACATCTGAGACTCACACCGGCCTCCTAGGGCAAAATGGTGCCATTTGGAGCTGCACAGAAACCTCAGAGTGGGAGAAACCTGCATGCACCCCAAGGTCACCCTCAGTCTTCACCTTCACTGGACAAAAATCCGGACTGTGACGGGCTGCCTGACATCCACCTTCAACTCAGCCCACTGGGGAATTGGCCTCAGCATGGGGAGATCAGGCCCGCCATGCCTCTAGGCCCTAACCTTAACCCTAGTTTGGGTTTTCAGACTTCCATCCCAAGAGGCCTGGCCCCCAACCCCCCTGGATAAAGGACCCCTGAATGACACCCCAAGACTCCACCCTCCATGTGGGAGGAAACCTTGCAGTTTGGAGCTGTGCCGAAACCTCAGAGAGGGAGAAAACTGCATGTCCCTCTAAAGCCACCCCCACAATCAGCGGCCAAGCTGGCCATAAAGCCAGATTATGCCGCGCCACTGGATGCATGCCCTCAACTCAGCCCTGAGGGGAGCCCATGTCAGCGCTGGCAGAACAGGCCTGTAATGCCCCTAGGCCCTGACCCTAACTCTAGTTTGTGTTTTCAGGCTTCCATTCCGAAGGGCCTTGTTCCCAGACCCCCAGATTAAGGACTACTGAGCCATACTCAAGGACACTGGCAGTCACATGATAGGAACCGTGCCATCTGGAGCTGCACCAAAACCTCAGAGGGAAGAAACCTGCGTGCACTCCTAAAGCCACCCCAACTATTGGCCTTGTCCATAAAGCCAGATTCTGCCGTGTCGCCGGACATATGCCCTCAACTCAGCCCTGAGGGGAGCTCTCTTCAGCACCGGTAGATTGGGCCTGTAATGCCCCTAGGCACTAACTATAACCCTATTTGGGTTTTCAGGCTACCATTCTGAGGGACCTGGTTCCCAAGCCCCCAGGATTAAAATCCTCTCTATGATACTCCAGGACTCCGCCTGCCACGCGGTAAGAAAGGCAGGCTCCCTGGTGGGCTGAGTTGAGGGTGGGCATCAGGCGGTGTGTTGGTGTCCCAGTTTGTGTCCAGGGGAAGGGGGGGCACAGATGCTGGGGTGACCTCTGGGGCATGCAGGTTTCTTCTGGTATGAGGTTTCTGTGCAGCTCCAAATGGCACCATTTCACACTTGACGGCGGATGGAGTGCTGGCATGAGTCTCAGGCATCCCCAATCAGGCAGGATGGGGAGCCAACCCTCTGGCCAGGGAACCCTGTACACCCCACCTAGGGTCAGGTTTAGGGTTAGGGCCTAGGGGTCTGGGATGCCCAATCTGCTGGCATTAAGGTGGGCTCCCTTCAGGCCTGAGTTGAGGACACATGTCAGGCAGTGTGGCAGAACCTGGCTTTATGAACAGGGAGGCTGCCGATTGTTGGGGTGGCTTTAGAGTGGCATGAATGTTTCTCCCACTCTGAGGGAGATATGGAAATATCGTCTGGAGATATCGTCTCCAGACGATATGGTTTCCTACCGTGTGGCTGGCAGAGTCCTGGATTATGGCTCAGGGGTCCTTAATCTTTGGGCTTGGGAGCCAGGCCCCTAGGAATGGAAGCCTGAAATCCCAAACTACGGTCAGGGTTAGAGCCTAGGGGCATTACAGGGCTGATATGCTGGTGCTGAGGTGGGCTCCCTTGAGGGCTGAGTTGCGGGCATGCTTCTGGCATCTCTATAGTATCTAGCTTTATGGACAGGGGGCCGCCTGTGGTTGGGGTGGCTTTAAGGGGGCATGCAGTTTTCTCCACCTCTGAGGGGTCGGCGCAGCTCCAAATGTCACTGTTTCCTAATGTGTGGCTGGAAGAATCCTGGAATGTGGCTCAGGGGTCCTCAGGGGTCCTTAATCTGGGGGGCTTGGGAGCCAGGTCCCTTGGAATAGAAGCCTGAAAATCCAAACTAGGGTTAGGGTTAGGGCCTGGGGTCAATACAAGCCCGATCTGCTGGCACTGAAGGGGTCTCCCCTCAGGGCTGAGTTGAGAGCATGTATCCGGCGACAGGGCAGAATCCGGCTTTATGGCCAGGTGGGCCACTTTTTGTCAGGATGGCTTTAGGGGGTCATGCAGGTTTCTCCCCCTTGGAGGGTTCGGCACAGCTCTAAACTGCAAGGTTTCCTCCCACGTGGTGTACGGAGTCATGGGTTATCATTCAGGGGCCCTTAATCCAGGGGACTTGGGGGCCCAGGCCTCTTGGGATGGAAGCCTGAAAATCCAAAATAGGGTTACGGTTAGTGCCTAGGGGCAGAGCAGTCCTGATCTGCGGTGCTGATGCGGGCTCCCTGGTGGGCTGATCTGAGGGTGGGTGTCAGGAGGCGCATTGGAGTCTGGGTTTGGGTCTGGGAGGGTGCAGATGCTGGGTACGTTACCTGGGGACGAAGCCTGAAAACTCAGCTGAGGGTTCGGGCCAGGGCCTAGGGCATGGCAGGCCTCATCTTCCAGTGCCAGTGCAGGCACGCCTCGGGGCAGAGTACCGGGTGTCATTGGCCTCATGTACAACTGGCTCATAGAGGGCTTTCTCAAAGAGTTTGGTCCTCGACCACTCAAGACCCTGGGCAGTCCCAGGCGGTGGTACTGCAGACATGTGCCGCAGGAAGCAACTTTGCTGGGGGTTTTCTGGCCAATTCTCGTGAACTTTCTGTCCAAATCAATATCAATTTGGGCAGAAAGCTCAAGAGAATTGGCTGGCATTGGGCGGTGATTCAGACCACGCTGGCACCCACAGTCTAGAACCCTTTCTCGCGAGGTGTGTGTGGCAGTCATCCAGGAACAATGGCAGGGCCCACGAGGCTCCCCTGAGGACCCCCGCACAGGGAAGCTTTCTGGGGGCAGAGTTAAGGGAGTGGGTAGGCTGGGCGTCAGTTCCGTGTTTGTGATCCAGTGAGGCGCTGAATGTGGTGGATGGCCTCAGGGGTGGCATGCAGGTTTCTCCCCCTCTGAGGGTTTTGCACAGCTCTAAATGGCACAGTTTCCTCCTGGGCGGCTGGTGGAGTCATGGAGTATGGCTCAGGGGTCCTCAATTTGAGGGCTTGAGGGATAGGCCCCTGGAGATGGAAGACTGAATACCCAACCGAGGGTTAGGGCCAGGACCTGGGGCATGGCATGCCTGATCCGCCAGCGCCCGGGCAGGCACACCAGGGGACTGAGGGGCGAGAGGCATTTTTGTTGCATGCACCTGGCTGTTAGAGGGCATTCTCACAGGGTTCGGGCCTCCACCAATCAGGACACCAGGCTAGGGCCAGGCGGCCGCCCTGAGGAATTGCGGCACCGGAAACGAGTTTGCTGGATTTTTTTTCCAGTCAATTCTCAAGACTTTTCTGCCATAGTCGATATCAATTTGGGAAGAAAGCTCCTGAGAATTGGCCGGTGTTGGGCAGCAATTCGGGCTGCGCTGGCATCTGTGGTCTCGAGGGCTTTCTTGCTAGGTGCCTGTCGTGGCCATCCGGGAACACGGGCTGGGCCCAGGCGGCTCCCACTAGGGACCATGTACAGGGGAGCTTTCCAGGGTCAGAACTGAGGGAGGGGTTCTGGCTGGGCATCAGGCTTTGTGTTTGTAGTCCAGCGGGGTGCTGAATATAGGGGGTGGCCTCAGGGGGGCATGGAGGTTAATCCTGCTCTGAGGGATTTGTGCAGCTCCAAAGGGAATGGGTTTACCTTGTGGTGGACCACAACTCTCAGAGCAGGAGAAACCTACGTGCCCCCTAAAGCCACCTCAATAATAAGCGGCGCCCCAGTCATAAAGCCTTATTCTGCCATGGTGCCGGACAAATGCCCTCAGCTCAGCCCTGAGGGGAGCCCGTCTCAGTGCTGGCAGATTGGGCCAGCCATGCCCCTAGGCCCTAACCCTAACACTAGGTAGGGTGTACAGGCTTCTGAGCCCAGAAGGTTGGCTCAAAAGCTTGCCAGATTAGGGACCCCTGAGACTCATGCCAGCACTCCATTGGTCGCTGAGTATGAAATCGTGCCATTTGCGCTGAACCCTCAGAGGGAGAGAAACCTGCATTCCCCCTAAAGCCACCTCAACCATCGGGGGCTCCCCTGTCCATAAAGCCAGATTCTGCCGCGCTGCCTGACACATGCCCTCAACTCACCCCTGAGGGGAGCCCGCCTCTGTGCCGGCAGATTGGTCATACCATGCCCCTAGGCCCTAACCCGAACCCTAGTTTGTGTTTTCAGGCTTCCATTCTGAGGGGCCTGACCACCAAGCCCCCTGGATTAAGTACCCTTAAGCACACCCCAGGACTCTGCCCATCATGCACTACGAACCTGGGCCATTTGGAGCTGCGCCAAACCCTCAGAGGGGGAAAAACCTGCATGCCCCCTGAAAACCACCCCCACATCTGCGGTCCCTGTGTCCATAAAGCCGGATTCTGCCACAAACCGGATGTATGTCCTCAACTCAGCCCTGAGGGGGGCCCACCTCAGCACCTGCAAATCTGGCCTGCCAGGACCCTAGGCCCTAACCCTAACCTAGGTTTAGGTTTTCAGGCTTCCATTCCACGGGGCCTGGTTCCTAAGCCCCCCAGATTAAGGACCCCTGAGCGACACTCCAGGATTCCATCAGCCATTTGGTAGGAAACTGTGCCATTTGGAGCTGCGCTGAACACTCAGGGGGGTAGAAACATGCATTCCAACCTAAAACCACCCCAACATCAGCGGACCCCCTGGCGATAAAGCCAGATTCTGCCTCACCACCGGATGCATGTCCTCAACTCAGGCCTGAGGGGAGCCCATGTCAGCGCCGGCAGATCGGGCCAGTAATGCACCTAGGCCCTAACCCTAGTTTGGGTTTTCAGGCTTTCATTCTGAGAGGCCTGGCTCCCAGGTCCCCCAGAATAAGGACCCCTGAGCCACACTCCAGGACTCTGCCAGCCACACTGTTGGAAACCATGCTATCTGGTGCTACGCCAAACTCTCAGAGGGGAAGAACCCTGCATGCTCCCCCACCTTCAGCAGCCCCCTACATAAAGCTGGATTCTGCCGTGACACGGGATGTGTGCCTTCAACTCAGCCCTGAGGGGAGTCTGCCTCAGCACCAGCAGATTGGGCCTGGAATGCCCTTAGGCCATAACCCTAACCCTAGTTTGGGTTTTCAGGCTTCCATTCTGAGGGGCTTGGCTCTCAAGCCCTCCAGATTAAGGACCCCTGAGCCACACCCCAGGACTCTGAAGCCACATGGTAGGAAACCGAGCTGTGCCGAACCCTCAGAAGGGGAAAAAAACCTGCATGCCTCCCTAAAACTACCCCCAAAATCAGCAGCCCCTCTGTCCATAAAGCCAGATTCTGCCACTCCGCCAGTCACATGCCCTCAATTCAGCCCTGTCTGCAAGGCTGCCTCCTGGGCCTGGCCTGGGGTCCCAAGTGGTCATGGCCCGAACCTTGCGAGAAAGGCCTCTATGAGCTAGGCTCCCACGAGGCCAATGCTACCTGCTACTCAGCACTCTGGGCTGCCTGCCGCAGCAGCAGCACCCGAGCGAGTGTGCCATGCCCTGGTCCCTCGCCCTAATGCCTGATTGGGTTTTCAGTCTTCTGTCCCCAGTGGTCTGTCACTCATACCCTCAAATTGGGGACCCCTAAGCCATACCCCATGACTCCGCCTGAAACCCAGGAGGATACTGTGCCTTTCAGAGCTGAGCAAAACCCTCAGGACAGGAGAAACCTGCATGCCCCCACTGAGGCCACCCCCACCACTGGCGCCCCACCAGGCCCAAACACGGAGGCTGACGCCCAGTCGGGATCCCTCCCTCAACTCTGCCCTTGGAAAGCTCCCCTGTGCAGGGTCCCTCACGGGAGCTACCTGGGACCAACCCGGGTTCCCAGATGGCCGTGACACGTGCCTAGCAAGAAAATGCTCTAGACAGTGGGTGCCAGTGCAGCCTGAATCGCTGCCCAATGCCGGCCAATTCTCACGGACTTTCTGCCTAAATCGGGCTTTCTGCCTATCGATTTGGACAGAAATCCATGAGAACTGGCCAGAAAAACACCAGCAAACTCTCTTCTTGTGGCGCATGTCTGCAGAGCCGCCGCCTGGGCCTGGCCTGGGGTCCTCAGTGGTCACATCCTGAACCCTGCAAGAAAGCCCTGTATGGGTCAGGCGCAGGGGAGGCCAATGCCTTCTGCTACTCAGGCTCCTGGGGTGCCCGTCCTGGCACTGGCAGATTGGGCATGCCATGCCCCTAGGCCCTGGCCCGAACCCTTGGTTGGATTTTCAGACTTCCGTCCCCAGGGACCTGTCCCTTAAGCCCTCAAATTGGGGACCCTGAGCCACACCCCATGAAATCGCCTGCCACCCAGGAGGAAAGTGTGCCATTCAGAGCGGTGCAAAACCCTCAAAGCGGGATTAACTTGCATGCCCTCCCTGAGGCCACCCCCACCTTCGGTGCCCCACTGGACCGCAAACACGGAGGCTGATGCCCAGCCAGAACCCCTCCCCCAGAATGGTCTGCACAGGGGCCCTCCCGGGAGCTGCATGGGTCCGGCCTGTATTCCGGGACGGCCATGAAACGCACCTAGCGAAAAACCACTCTAGACCACGGGCACCGGCACAGCTTGCATCGCTGTCCAATGCCGGCCAATTCTCACGAACCTTTTGCCCAAATCATTATCAATTTGGGGAGAAAGCTAATGAGAATTGACTGGAAAACACCCGGCAAAATCTCTTCCAGCAGCACGGGTCTGCAGGGCCACCGCCTGGGCCTGTTTGGGGTCCCGAGTGGTCGAGGCCCTAACCCTGTGAGAAAGCCCCTATGAGCCAGGGACAGGCGAGGCCCATGCCACGCGCTACTCAGTCCCCTGGGGGGCCAGCCATGGCGCTGGAAGATTGGGCCTGCCATGCCTCTAGGCCCTGGCCCTAACCCTCGTTTGGGTTTTCGGGCTTCCATCCCCAGGGGCCTGTTCCTCGAGTCCCCCAGATTGGGGATGCCTGATCCCCATGACTCTGCCTGCTACCCAGGAGGAAACCGTGACACTTGGAGGTGTGTGGAACCCTCAGAGGGGGAGAAACCTGCATGTCCCCCTAAAGCCATCCTTACCATTGGCAGCCCCTTGGCAACAAACCGTGATTCTGCAGGGTTGCTGGACAAATGTCCTAAACTCAACCCTGAGGGGATCCTGCCTCACTGCCGTCAAATCAGGCCTGCCATATCCCTGGCCAAAAACCCTGATTCAGCAGCACTGCCAGACGTATTCCCTCAGCTCAAACCCTTGGGGAGCTCACCTCATTGCTGGCAGATCCAGCCTGCCATGCCCCAAGGCCATAACCCTAACCCTAAGTTGCATTTTCAGGCTTCCTTTCCCAGGGGCCTGTCCCCCAAGCCCTATAGATTGGGAACCCTGAAGCCACACAGTAGGAGTCTGCCTGCCACCTAGCAGGACATCAGTCCGTTTGGAGCTACACAGAACTCTCAGAGTCAGAGAAACCTGCATGCCCCCACGAGGTCTCCCCCACATTCTACAGCTCCCTGGCTACAAACCCGGAGACTGATGCATCGCCTGACCCCCATCCTCAACTGAGCCCCTTGGGGAACCCACCTCCAGACCAGCAGTTCAGGTCTACCGTGTCCCTAGCTCAGCTCTTCTCAGGGACCCCTGTCAGTTCTAGGCAGACCTGGAACTCCCCTGGATGCCGCAAAGCTCTGGGATCCCCCCTCCTTCTTTGCAATTGACACTGGCCCAAGACTTTCATGAGAAAGGGGGAAGGCTCCTCCTGAAAGCTCAACACCTCCTTTCTTCTTCTGCCATTTTTCTCTCCACTTATCTTTGACCTGGGCAAACTGCAAGGAACATATCAATGGAATAGGGACATGCTCTGAGATCTGAATCTTTCATGGCAGCTTTCTGAGGACTCCTTATGCAATCAGAAACTAGTGTATCCTACCACAGTGTCTTTGAAAATGATCATCTACAGAACAGGAGAATGAAAATCACTCCATTTTTACCTCACTTTTCATGAACTAGAACATGGTCTTCTTCTTTTCTTCGTCGATTTCAATTCCAACTTGTTTCCACACAGTGTTAATTCTTTTGCTTCAGGGGTAGGATTTCGTGATTCCTCACCTGCACAGAACACCCAGAGCTCATCACAAGTACCCTCCCTAATAGCCATCACCCATTGAATCCTCCGCCACACCCCTGCCCTCCAGCAACGTATTTCCCACTGTATCTCACCACTGCTTCCAGTGGTGTCAGGCAGCATTGCCATGCCTTCCAGGGTCTCTGGCACCACAGATCACCACTCCCTTCAGTGGCATGACCAGCACTGCTGGGCCTTCCAGACTCCTAATGCAGCTCACAGCCCCTCCACAGGTCTAAAGCCACACTGGCACTGTCCCTCCTGATTGGGGACCTCTGAGCCACACCCAAGGACTCTGCCTGCCACCCACAAGGAAACCGTGCCATTTGGAGTTGCGTAAAATCTACAGAGTGGAACAAACTCACATGCCTCCCTGAGTTCACTCCCACATTTGGCTGGAGCCCGACACCCTGACCGACAATGGTCCTCCACTCAGCCCCCTAGGGATCCTGCCTCAGCACTGGCAAATTGGACCTGCCATGCCCCTAGGCCCTAACCCTAACCCTAGGTTGGCTTTTCAGGCTTCCATGCCCAGAGACATGGGCCCCAAGCCCTCCAGATTGTGGACCACTGAGCCATAACCCAGGACTCTGCCTGCTACCCAGGAGGAAACCGTGCCACTCGGAGTTGTGCAAAACCCTCAGAGCAGGAGAAACCTGCATGCCTCCCTTGAGGCCACCCCTACCTTCGGCGTCCCACCAGGTCCCAAACTCAGCTGGAACTCCTCCCTCAATTCTGCCCTCAGAAGGCTTCCCTGCATGGGGGCCCACATGGGAGCCACGTGGGCCTGGCTCGTGTTCCCAGATGGCCGTTACATGCACCTAGCAAGAAAGCACTCTAGACTGCGGGCACCAGTGCGTCCCGAATCGCCACCCAACACCAGCCAATTCTCACAAGCTTTGTGCCCAAATCAATGTCAGTTTGGGCAGAAATCTCATGAGAATTGGCTGGAAAACCCCTGGTGAATTTGCTTCTGGCGGCGCGGACCCACAGGGCCTCCGCCAGGGTCTGGCCTGAGGTCCCGAGTGGTCGCAGCCCGAACTCTGTGAGAAAGCCCTCTAAGAGGCATGCCCACGTGAGGCCATTGCCTCCTGCTGTTCATCCCGTTGTGCTGTGCTCCCTGGCACTGGTGGATCAGGCTTGACATGCCCCTAGGCCCTGGCCCTAAGCTTTGGTTGGGTTTTTAGGCTTCCGTCCCCAGGGGCCTGACCCCCAAGCCTTCCAGTTTTGGGACCCCAGAGCCAAACTGCGGGACACTGCTTTCCACCCAGGAGGAAACCATACTGTACGGAGCTGCAAAAAACCCTCAGAGCGGGAGAAACCTTCACGTCCCCCTGAGGCTACCCCCACCTTCAGCACCCCAACGGGCCGCAAACACGGAGGCTGATGTTCAGCCGGATGCTCCAATCCTTACCTCAGCCCTGGAAAGTTCCCCTGCCCAGGGCCCTCGGGGTAGCATGTGGGCCTGACCCATGTTCCCAGATGGCCGCAACACATACCTATCGAGAAAGTGCTTTAGACCGCGGGCACCAATGCAGTCCGAATAGCCACCCAACACTGGCCAATTCTCACGAGATTTCTGCCCAAATCACTATCAGTTTGGGCAGAAAGCTTGTGAGAATTGGCCAGAAAACCCCCGGTGAACTCACTTCTAGCAGTTTGGGCCCACAGGGCCACCACATGGGCCTGTCCCAGGGTCCAAAGTGGTTATGCCCCAAACCCTGTGAGAAATCCCTCTATGAGCCATGCACACATGAGGCCAACATCTCTCCACTACTCAGCCCCAGCACATGCGGATCAGGCCTGCGATGCCCCTAGGCCCTGGTCCTAACCCTTGGTTGGAATTTCAGGCTTCTGTCCCCAGGGGCCTGTCCCCCAAGCCCTCCAGACTGGGGATCCTGGAACCACACCCCAGCTGTCTGACTGATACTCAGGAAGAATCCATGCTGTTTGAGGCTGTGCAGAACCGTCAGACCGGGAGAAACCTGCATGCCTCTCTGAGGCCACCCCCACTTCCGGCACCCCCCCCATCCCGGGCCACAAAGCCCGGAGCTTGACACACTGTCTGACCCCTATCCTTGACTAAGTCCCTAGGGGATCCCGCCTCAGTGCCAGAAGATCAGGTCTGCCATGCCCCTAGGCCCTAACCCTAACACTAGATTGGGTTTTCAGGCATCTATCCCCAGAGGCCTGGTATTGAATCCTTCCATATTGGGGACCCCTGAGCCACAAAACCAGACTCCTCCTCCCCTCCAGAAGAAAACTTTGCTATATGGAGCTTCACAAATCCCCCAGAGCAGGAGAAACCTGCATAGCCCCCTCAGGTCACCACCACATTTGGGGCCCCCATGGACACAAACTCGAGCCTGAGACAGCCTGACATCTGACCTAAATTCAGACCCCAGGGAGCTCGCCTCAGCAACTGTGCATCGGGTCTCCATGGCCTAGGCCCAAGCCCTAACCCTACCTTGGGTTTTCAGACTTTTGTCCCCAAAGACCTGGCCTCCAAGAACTCCAGATTGGAGACCCCAGACCCAGACCATAGGACTCCACCTGTCCCCCAGAAGAAAACCATGCCATTTGGAGCTTCTCAAAACCCTCAGAGTAGGATAAACCTGCATGGCCCCTGAGGCCTCCCCCAGTTTTCCAAGCCACCCTGGACACAATCATGCGGCCTGAAACTCAGCCTGAGTCCCACCTCAACCCAGCCGCACCCTACACCTGGTAGCTTGTGCTAAAGCCAAAAGATCAGGCCTGCCATGCCCCTAGGTCCTAACCCTAGCCCTTGTTTGGGTTTCAGGCATCTGTCCCCAGACACCAGCTCTTGATTCCCTCCATATGGGGAACCCCTGAGCCACAGAACAAAAATCCCCCTGCACCCCAGAAGGAAACTTTGCTATTTGGAACTGTGCAAAACCCGCAGAAGTGGAAAAACCTGCATGACCCTTAAGACCACCACCACCACTGGTGCCCCCTGGACACAAGCCCACAGGCTGACACAAGCCCATGTCAACTCAACACCCCAGGGAGCTTGCCTCAGCACAGGCAGATCTGGCCTCTCATGCCCCTAAGGCCTAAATACTAACCCTTGGTTAGGTTTTCAAGCATCCAACCCCAGAGGCCTGGTCTTGAACCCCTCCATATTGGGGACCCCTGAGCCACAAAACCAGACTCCTCCTCCCCTCCAGAAGGAAATATTGCTATTTGTAGCTGTGCAGACTCCTCAAAGCAGGAGAAACCTGCATGGCCCCTGAGGCCACACCCACATTTGGCAGCCCCCATGGACACAAACTTGAGCCCGAGACACAGCCTGACACCTGCCCTAAATTCAGACCCCGTGGAGTTTGCCTCAGCATCTGCATATTGGGCCTTCACGCCCTAGGCCCACACACTAACCCTACTTTGGATTTTCATACTTCTGTCCCTGGAATCCTGGTCCACAAGAACTACAGACTGGGGACCCCGGAGCCACACCACAGGACTCCACCTGCCCTCCAGAAGGAAACAGTGCCATTTGGAACTGCACAAAACCCTCAGAGTAGGAGAAACCTGCATGGTCCCTGAGGTCTCCCCCACTTTTCAAGGCTGCCCTAGACACAATCCCACAGCATGAAACTCAAGCTGAGCCCTGCCCTCAACTCAGCCACCCCACACACCCCAGGAGCTTGCCCCAGAGCCAAAAGATCTGGCCTGGCATACCCCTAGGCCCTAAACCTAACCCCGGGGATCTTGCCTCAGCATCTGCACATCTGGCCTGCCATGCCCTAGGTCCTAACCCTAACCCTATCTTGGGTTTTCAGACTTCCATTCCCAGAATGTGGCCCCCAGGAATTCCAGATTGGGGACCCTGGAGCCTCACCACAGGACTCCTCCTGCCCCCCAGAAGGAAAGCTTGCCATTTGGAGCCACGCAAAACCCTCAGAGTAGGATAAACCTGCATGGTCCTGGAGGATTCCCCCACTTTTCGATGCCATCCTATGCACAATCCTGCAGCCTGAAACTCAGCCTGAGCCTTGCCCTCAACTCAGCACCACCCCTCCCACCACCCTGGAGCTTGCTCCAGAACCAAAAGATCAGGCCTGCCATGCCCCTACACCCTCACCCTATCCTTGGTTGGGATTTCAGGCGTCTGTCCCCAGAGGCCTGGTCTTGATTCCCTCCATATGGGGGGACCCCTGAGCAACAAAACAGAAATCCTCCTGCACCTCAGAAGGAAACCTTGTTATTTGGAGCTGCACAAAAACTTCAGAGCTGGAAAAACCTGCATACCCCTTAAGGCCGCCACCAGCTTAGGCACCCCCTGGACACAAACCTGCAGGCTGACACTGCCTGACAACCCCAGGTCAACTCAGCACCCCAGGGAGCTGGCCTCACTGCAGGCATAAATGGCCAGCCATGCCCCTAGGCCCAAATCCTAACCCTAGGTTGGGTTATCAAGCATCTGTATCCAGAGGCTTAATTTCAAATCCCTCCATACTTGGGACCACAGAGGCAGAAAACGGAACTCCTCCTGCCTCTCAGGGAGAAATCTTGCTATGTGGGGCTTCGCAAACCCTCAGACCTAGAAAACCTGCATGACCCATTAAGGCAGCCAAAACCATCGGCACCCCCGTGAACACATACCTGCACCTTGACATTCAGCCTGACAATACCCTTTCAACTCATCCTCCTGGGGATCTGGCCTTAGCACCCACAGATTGGGCATGCCATGTCCCTAGGCCCTGACCCTAACCCTAGGTTGGATTTTCATGCATCCGACCCCAGAGGCCTGATCTCCAATCCCTCTATATTGGGTATCCCTGAGCCATAAATCCTGACTCCTCCTCCCCTACAGAAGGAAACCTTGCTATGTGGAGCTGTGCAAACCCCTCAGAGTGGGAGAAACCCGTATAGCCCACTCAGTCACCGCCACATTTGGAGCCCCCATGAACACAAACTCGAGCCTGAGAAACAGCCTGACACCCACCCTAAATTTGGACTCTGGGGAGCTCACCTCAGCGTCTGCACATTGGGGATGTCCTAAGTCCAAACCCTAACCCTAGCTTGGGTTTTCAGTCTTCTGTCCCCAGAGTGATGTCCCCCGAGAACTTCACACTGGGGAGCCCACAGCCACACCACAGGACTCCTCCTGCCCCCAGAAGAAAACCGTGCCATTTGGAACTGTGCAAAACCCTCAGAGTAGGAGAAACCTGCATGGCCCTTGAGGCCTCCCCCACTTTTGAAAGCAGCCCCCGGACATAATACCACAGCCTGAAACTCAGCCTGAGCCCTGCCTTCAACTCAGTACCCCCAACACACATTCCGGTCAGCTCGCCATAGAGCCCAAAGGTCAGGCCTGCCATGACCATAGGCCCTAACCCTAACCATTGGCTAGGTTTTCAGGCATCCATCCACAGTGGCCTGGTTTTGATTCCCTCTATAAGGGGGACCCCTGAGCCACAAAACAGAAACCCTCTTACATCCCAGAACAAAACCTAGCTATATGGAGCAGTACAAAACCTTCAGAGCTATAAAAACCTGCATGCCCCTTAAGGCCACCACAAACATTGGCATCCCGCAGACCCAAGCCCGCAGGCTAACACAGCCTGACAACCCCATGTCAACTCAGCACCCTGGGAGGCTGGCCTCAGTGAAGGCAGATCTGGCCTACCATGCCTCTATGCCCTAATCCTAACCCTAGCTTGGGTTTTCAGGTATCCATCCCCAAAAGCCTGGCCTCGAATCCCTCTATATTGGGGACCATGGAAAGGGAAAACAGAACTCCTCCTGCCCCTCAGAAGGAAACCTTGCTATTTGGGGCTCAGCAAGCCCTCAGACCTGGAAAAACCTGCATGCCCCATAAAGGCAGCAAACACCATAGGCGACCCCTTGGACACATACCTGCATGTTGACAATCAGCCTGACAACACCCTGTCAACTCAGCCCCCTGAAGATCTAACCTCAGCACCCACAGATCAGGCATGCCATGGCCCTAGGCCCTAATCCTAACCCCATGTTGGGTTTTTGGGCTTCCGTCCTGGAGACCTGGCCCCCAACCTCTCCATATTCAGAATCCCTGAGGCACACCACAGGATTCTGTCTGACTCCCAGAAGAAAACCGAGCCATTTGGAGCTGTGCATGACCAAAGATCAGGAGAAACCTGCACACCCCTCTGAGACCATCTCCACATGCAGCGGATGCCCTGCTCACAAACACGCAGCCTAACACTCATTTTGACACACCCCCTCAACTTAATCCCCATGGAAGCTTGCCCGTGGTAGCAGATCAGGTCACAATGTCCCTAGGTCCTACCCCCTAATGGTAGTTTGGATTCCCTGACTTCTGTACCCGAGGCCTGGCACACAAGCCCTCTTCTGAAACCTTTCCGAAAAATAGAACTGGAAGGAAAACTTCCAAATCCTTTGGATTAAGCCAGCATAGCCTTGATCTCAAAACCAGACAATGACTCCATACAAAGGGCGAATTATGGACCGCTATCCCTAATGAATATGGATGAAAGCATTCTCAAAATACTAGCCAATAGGACCCAACAGTACATTAAAATGATGATTCACCATGACCAAGTCAAATTTATTCCTGGGCCGCAATGGTGGTTCAACAACTGCATATCAATCCATGGAATCCACTACCTTAATAGAAGAAAGAACATGAACCATAGGATCCTCTCAGTAGATGCAGAAAAAGCATTTGACAAATTAGAGGATCCTTTCTTGATCAAAACTCATCACTGTGGAAGAATAGAGAGTATACACCTCCACATCATAAAGGTTATCTATGGAAAACCCTCAACGAGTATCATTCTCAGTGGGGAAAAACTGAGAGCTTTTCCCTACAGGTCAGGAATGTGACAGGGATGCCCATTCGCATCATTATTTTTCAGCATAGTACATAATTTCTAGTTTCAGCCATCATACAACAAAAAAGAAATAAAAGGCATCCGAATCCACAAAGAAGAAGTCAAATTCTCACCTTTTGCAGACAATAGGATATTTTCTGTAGAAAACCCAAAAGACTCCACCCCAGAATTCCTAGAACTCATCCAGGAATTTCATAAAGTGGCAGGATATAAAATCAATGCACAGAAATCAGTTGCATTTGTCTACAGCAACAATGTAACAGAAGGAACATAAATTAGGGAGTCCATCCCATGTATACTTGCACCCAAAACCATATGATACTTAGGAATCCATCTAACCAAAAAGGTAAAGTATCTGTCCTCAGAAAACTATACCATAGTCATGAAAGAAATGGAGGAAGACACACACAAAAAAATGGGAAAGCATTCCATGCTCATGGACTGGAGGAACAAATATTGTGAAAATGTCTATGTTATCTAGAGCAATCCAGAGATTCAATGCAATCCTTATCAAGATCCCATCCACATTTTCTGAAGAACTGGAATAAATAATCCCTAAATTTAGATGGAAGCAGAAAATACCCTGAATAGCCTAAGGTATGTTGAAAAAGATAAACCAAAGCTGGTGTCAACCCAATTGCAGACTTCAAGCTCTATTACTAAGCTGTCATCATCAAGACAGTATGGTACTGGCACAAAAGCAGTCCCATAAATCAATGGAACAGAACAGAAAAACCAGAAATGGACTCTCAACTCTAGGGTTAACTAATCTTCCTCAAATCAAGAAAGAATATCCAAGGGGGGGGGAGTCTCCTCAAAAAATGGTGCTGGAAACACGGGACAGTCACATAGAGAATAATGAAACTGGACCAATTCCTTATGCCATACACAAAAAATAGACTCCAAAAGGGTGAATGACCTCAATGTGAGACAGGAATTCATCCAAATCCTTGAGGAGAACAGAGGCAGCAACCTCTCTGACCTCAGCCAGAGCAATTTCTTGCTGGGCACTTCTCCAAAGGTGAGGAAAACGAAAGCAAAAATGAACTGTTGGGATTTCATCAAGATAGAAAGTATCTGCACAGCAAAGGAAACAGTCAACAAAACAAAACCAAAAGAAAACCAACAGAATGAGAGAAGATACTTTCAAGTGACATATCAGATAAAAGGCTAGTATCCAAAATCTAGAAAGAACTTACCAAACTCCACATCCACAGAACAAATAATTCAATCAAGACATAGGCCAAAGACATGAACAGACATTTCTCCAAAGAAGACATCCAAATGGCCAACAGACACATAAAAAAGTGCTCAACATCCCTCAACATTAAGGAAATACAAATCAAAACCATAATGAGATGCCACCTTACACCAGTCAGAATGGCTAAAATGAACAAGTCAGGAAATGACAGGTGTTGGCGAGGATGTGGAGAAAGAGGAACCATTTTATACTGTTGGTGGGAATGCAAGATGGTGAAGCCACCCTGGAAAACAATGTGGAGGTTCCTCAAGAAGCTGAAAATAGAACTACCCTACAACCTTACAACTGCACTACTGGGTATTAACCCCAAAGATACAAACAGAGTGATCTGAAGGAGCACCTGCACCCCAACGTCTATAGCAGCAAGGCCCACATGAGCCAAAGTATGCAAAGAGCCCAGACGTTCATCGACAGATAAATGGATAGGACAATGAATTGAATATGATGCAGGCATCAAAAAATGAAATCTTGCCATTTGCAATGACATGGATGGAACGAGAGGGTATTATGCTAAGTGAAATAAATCAATCAGGGAAGTATAATAATAGTTCTTGAGGTTAATAGTAATTATCCTTCCCTGATTGATTTATTTCATGGATTATATGTGGAATTTAAGAAATAAGACAGAGGATCATAGGGGAAGAGAGGAAAAAAGGAAGCAAGATGAAACCAGAGACGGAGACAAACATAAGAGACACTTAAACTCAGATAACAAACTGAAGGTTTCTGGAGGGGAGGGGTGTGGGGAAATGGGGTCACTGGTGATGGGCATGGGGAGGGTATGTGTTGTGGTGAGCACTGTGTGTTGTGTAAATTGAAAGGATCACAAACCTGTGCCCTTGAGACAAATGACACATTATATTATCATAATAAAAAGGAAGTGCAAGAAAAACATTTAGAATACAAATGTATATGAAATAAAGATAAATAAGTAAATAATCTCACTGATAAGAAAGCAAGCAAGCAAGCAAACAAGCGACTAATGGACCTGAAGTCAGAACACTCCAATTTCAAGCTAGATTGCAAAGCTGTTGTCATCAAAATAGTATGGTACTGCCATAAAAACAGACATATAGGTCAATGGAACACAATAGAAACCTCGGAAACATAATCATAGTACTTTTGGCAAAGTTAATTCATTTGTATATTAAAGGTATATTTAAGCTTAGCTCTGATAGAATTATTGACTCTGGGAATTAATAATATTTATGTCCTGTTCCAAAGTTTGCTTCCAATAAATGCATTTCTAAAACATGCTGTTTTATATAAATATATATTATAAAATAAAGATGATTTAGAATCCACACTTTAAGAAAAATTAAATTCACTTTAATAAACCTACCATGGGCAGGGAAACATAGATAGCCATCATCACAACTGAGAATATCACAAAAGAGGACAATCAGACAGAATCTGGTGTCTGATGGAAGAATAGAATACTACTTAAATAGTTCTGCCCAAATGTTCAACGTGTTGAAAGCTATAGATCCAACTACCCATTTACAAAAACATGGATGTCAGAGAAAAATCCTAACAAAGAGTATGAAGACATTGCCAATGAAGTCCACACTGCATATATTCTGACAGGAAAAATATTTTCCCAACAATTAAACAGTAAGACTGGAAAGAAGGAAACAAGGAAAGAAGGAAAGAATGGAAGGAAGGAAGGAAGGAAGGAAGGAAGGAAGGAAGGAAGGAAGGGAGGAGGAAAAGAGAAAAAAGAGGAAAGGAAAAACCTCAGAAGCTAACCCACACTTGTCATAAGCTTAGCTTATGACACAGCAGCAGAAAATATAAAATGGGGAAAGGACTGTCTCTTCAGTGAACGGTACTAGGAAAATTGGACACCAAATGCAGAATAATGTGACTGGATCACTTTCTTACACCGCACATACAAATCATGAGTGGATGAAAGACTTGAACATAAGAACTGAATCCATGAGCCAGGTAGTCAGTTTCTTGATATTGGTTTTGGTGAAGAGTTTCCTACATCAGACACCAAAGGCAAAGGCAACAAAAGCAAAAATAAACAAGTAGAAGGACATCAAACTGAAATTTCTGCATGACAAAAGAAACCATCAAACCCTTTAAAGGCAACCTCCCCAATGAGAAAAAATATCTTCACATCATATGTGTGAGAAAAGGCTAATATCCAAAATACACAGAACACTCGTTCAAATCCAAACAAAAACAGAATAAAAACTGGGGAGAATGTAAACAGATGCTTTCCAAAGATGGCATACAGGTGCCCAACAGACACAGAGAAAGCTGTTCAACAGCACTAATTGTTGCCAGGAAAACAGAAGTCAAAACCACCATCAGCTATCACCTCACACCTGTGGGAATGGCAATGGTCCCAGAGAAAGACACCGGGTGCAGTCAAGGGTGTGTAGACAAGGGGACCCTGTGCACTGCTGGTGGGAATGGAAATGGGTGCAGCCACTGTGACAAATGCTATGGAGGGTCTGGGAAAAAAAGAATAGAACTACCACATGACCCAGTAACTGCTCTACTGAGTATTTCTTTGGAGAACACAAAAACATTCCCTCCAAAAGAGAAATGCACTGCCATGTTCATAACAACATTATTCACAATAACCAGACATGGATACATCGACCTTAGGAGCATTATGGTAAGTCACTCAGATACAGAAAGACAAACACCAGAGACTCTCATGGACATTCCACATGGAATCCAGAAAGTACTGAATACATATATACTGAGAATAGATTGGTGGCTGTCAGATTTGTGAAAGTGGGGAAACGGGTGAAGGTAGTCAAAGATTCCATGTTTGAGTGATAAAATCTGCAAGTCATGGAAGGTTCTGTGCAGCATGGAAATGAAAGCTAACCCTACAGGATGGGGAACAGGCTCCCTGACTACTTAAAAGTACAGTGTTCCTAGGAAACCTTTCACAGCAGAAATAGCATAAACAGAAAAAGGAATGACCATTTGTTTCTACAGAAAAATCAGTGAGCATGCTCAGACACCTAACGTTCCTTCTTTTTGGCTCTTCTTATCCCTCAGTACACAGCATCCTCATGGATGTCCAAAATAAATGGAGGTAAAGCACAGCAGCTGCTCACAGACACAATTCAAAGTGCCAGTAGCTGGACACGGAGAGCACTGCCCAGGATGGAGCTGGCTGGGGTGCACACCGTCTCTGTAGTGGTTTCCCACAAAACAGATGCTGAACACGATGCCCACTTTTTTATTCTTCATAAGAGGGAAATTCTCTTCGGGTTTCTTCCTGCTAGTGCAGCTGGGTAATAATGAAGGTCTTTCCAAAAAGCCAAGTATCTTACCATGAACTTCGAGAAAAGTGGGGGAGACTTGTACTTGAAGTTGCTGAGGGGGTAGAAGTTCAGAGTTCTCCCAGACACAAGCAAGAGCAGGTCCACTGCGAAAGGCACCTTCCTCAGCAGGTGGAACATGGACTACCTCCTACCCCCTGAAACTTCCTCCTTCGCCTCGCTCAGAACAACCCACAAGAGCTGGGAGTTGCCTCAGTTCCTCCTTTTTCCCATTCCCAACATCGAGCCCATGGGCAAACCCTCTGAGCTCCATCTTCAATAGGCATCAAGAATAGCACTAACCCCTCCTTCCAAGGCCACCTTTCTGGTCCATACTGGAGCCCAACTCTTGCCTGAGTTCCTGGAAAAGCTTCATCAGTGACCTCCTTTGCCCATCTTCAACCCTGTGTCATCTGTTCTCAACACTGTAGCCAGGATGACCCAGTGAAACAGGGTCCCATAGGGTCATAGCCCTGCAATGGCTTTCTGTCACCCTACTGTCACCTCCCTGAGGTCATATCCTAAGCTGTCCCCTGTGGCCACAGGGTCTTGTTGCTGCTCCTGGACATACCTGGTATGCTCCTGCTCCAGGGCCTTCACACAGGCTTTCCCTTCCATTTAGAAGGCTCTTGGTGTAATATCACTCACTTTCTTTCGAACTTGACTCAAGTATCACCTTCCTAGTGAAGTTCCACCTTGCCCCTATGTGAATAGCAAGCACCACCGCCACCTCCCCTTCAGCACCCCAGCCCTGTCTTCTGCTTTCTATTTCCAGAGCAGTTATCCCAGTCACCAGGCCATCTTGGCAAGGGGGAAACGGAGGCCTACTCGGGTGGTTTCACAACTGCCTCCCTCCGATTTCCTAGTCCAGAGCCCAGGGGAAAAGATGACCATAGCTCTTGCACAGCCAGGATGCCTGAGACAATGGGTGCCCCTATGGCACCCTGAAGAACATCAGGAAAACTAAGCCATAAGAGGAACTTGCACATGAAACCTGAAATCAGATACCTTCTATGATTCCAGGTAAGCACATACATCCTCCTCTTGCCTGATGTACTCATCTGAGAGAGCTGAGCAGAGAAGCACCCCAGGGTCCAAATCTCCCTCTGGCCAAGGTCCTGGGAAACAGACATCTCTCCTCCCTGCACCAGCCACTTGTGATTGATGTCCAGCATCCTCCTGTGCTGGGGCAGAATGGTGCACCTGTCCTCTTTCCTGGGACATCATCACAAATCAGCTTTGCTGCACAGTTTTCAGAAAGGAACCTGCAGCAGCAGCAGCAGCAGCAGCATCAGGCTACCCAGTTTCAGTCTCAGTCTTGCACGTCAGGTCCCATGTGGAACAATAGGTTCAAGGAGACTGGTGGGCCATGTGACCTTGGAACCTAATGGCAGTACCTGAGATTTCAGGTCCAAATGAAAACTGGTCTCTTCTGCACAGCATAGGAAAGTGGAGGAATTCTCAGGGGTGTGGCTCTGGAAGAAGAGATTCTACCCGCTGAATTCACAGATGCCAGGAGAGGACAACTGCAGTGCCTCATCCGAGGAAGCAAGGGGCATGCTGGGCAAGAATCCAGAATGCTGCCTGTGGACTGCTTCCCACCAAGCTCCCTGCTGAGACAAGGGCCTGAGAACCCAACAGGAAGCAAGTTTCCTATCACATCTGCAGCGGGAAGTCTGGCTGGGGAGCAGAGCCCTGTCCCTGGAGCAAGCTGGCCTGGCATCAAGAGTGAAGGCCCGCCCCTGGGTGGCTCAGTGGGTTAAGCCTCTGCCTTGAGCTTAGGTCATGATCTCAGGGTCCTGAGATCAAGCCCCACATTGGGCTCTCTGCTCAGCAGGGAGCCCGCTTCCCCCCCCCCCACCCCCCACCCCCGCCTGCCTCCCTGCCTACTTGTGATCTCTGTCTGTCAAACAAATGAATAAAATCTAAAAAAAAAAAAAAAAAAGAGTGAAGGCCCACCACCATCACTCACAATCTCCCAGCTATGATCTGACTCCCCTGCCAGGCTCACACCTGCTGACACAGTGACTCCCAAGACCCAGAGACTGCTTTCCTCCCCAGCTCAATGTTACTCACAAAGAAGCCAACTCCAGCCTTAGAAATATGTTCCTCGTTAGCTCTGGAATTCCCTGGGTTTTTCTACACTAGCCCACCCAGGTGTCCCTTTCAGATCATTCCTCCAGTGCCCTAGGGTTTCAAACCACCTCAAGCTGCCCTTCAAAAGGCAGGAACGGGTCCATTTAGGCAGACCAGCTGAGTGACTCTGTGTGCAGCAAACTTGGACCGCATCCTCCCTGAACACCAATGCTTCCAAGTCCAAGCTTCAAACCCTCACTCACTGGGCACAGAGTGCCATGTCAGCACGAACACTGCTCTTCCAAATCTCTTGTCTCCCATTCCTTGAAATCAGAAACCAAACTCCAGTCACCACTCTATCTTCCCTTCAGAGAGGTAAGGGAACGGATGGAAAAAAACACTTCATGTGCACAGCACACTTCCATCCAAATGGAATTCCGTGTTCTTTCTCATCCTAAACTGCCCATACTAATAAGAGGTGCCACAAGTTCAGTCCTCATATATATATTTGAACTTGTGTTTTTCCTTTTGATATTTGGATCTGGAAGTCAATGTCTATATTGTTTGCTTAAAATAATAAGAATAATAATGACATGGTCACGTAAAGGTCTGGGGCTCCATAACCAGACAACATGGCTCTGGTGCAGATAAGGATGAAGATACAACCCCTTCCCAGGAAGCAAAGCCCACACCCTCAGGGATCCTGACACACCTCACAGGTGATGGGTTCCTTTGTTCCATGGAGTTGTCTGAGTGCAAATGATGCAGGCACCCTCCAGGGTTCATTCTGTTCTCTTCATAAATTCCCCAGTTCTAGTCACAAGGGATTCACCGGATCAGGTTTCAGAGCCCAGGATGGGCCACCAGGTGAGCAGCCTCCCCCCCAGGGAGGGGAGATTTCCTCTGGGAGCACAACGAGTCACTCCCTGAGCTACTCAACAACCTACACTCTGACTCCATTTATCCTCCTCACAAGGGCCACTGTGCCCTGTTAGAGCTCCATGGCTGTGTTTTACTTAAAAAAATATTTTCTAATATTAGAATATGGTTCACAGAAGAGAAATACATGAACACCCTCAAAGAATTCTTGTAATATTTCAGAAGATTTGTTTCCCGTTGTTTAATTAAAACAGCAAATAAAAATGCACAGATTGCCCCTTCCACTGGCAGATACAATTCACTATGGTGACTTAAAGGAGAGCAGGAAATACAACAGGAACAGATAATCTGATGACCCATCATTTCCATCATCGAGGTTTTGAAACTTCATACCACTCAAAGAAAGCAGCCCAAACCAAAGTCTCAGCCTGGCAACATGGAGCAGTCTAAACTGGAGTGACAGGGACAGACAAAGAGCTCATGTGCTTTGGCGGAGGCTGGTGGCACAGAAGAAGGTGCTCCGTCAGCTCTCCACCTGCGCCTCACCATTCTCAGCCAAGAACATGCTCACAGCCCTGGCCTGTCACAACAGTCACACAGGAGTCACACAAGCACCCCTGGAGCCAGCCCTGCCCACAACCTCTTGCAGAACGCACCCAGTTCTCCTCCCGGACTCCTTTCAGCATTAGGCAGACCTGGAACTCCCTTGTCTGCCCCAAAGCTCCAGGATCCCCCCCCCCCCTTCCAAAATTACACTGGCCCAAGTCTTTCATGAGAATGGGAGAAGACTACCTCCTGAGGGGTTAACATCTCTTTGTTCTGTCGTATTTCTCTCCACTTACCTTTGTACCTGGGCAAACGGTAAGTACCGTATCAATGGAACATGTACATGCTCTGAGATCTGAATCTTTCATTGCTGCTTTCCTAGGACTCCTTATGCGATCAGAAACTAGTGTATCCTACCACGGTGTGTTTGGAAACTATCATCTACAGATTAAGCGAGCAAAAATCACTCCATTTTTCTCTCTCTTCGTGAAATAGACGTGGTCTTTTTCTTTTCTTCATTGATTTCAATTCCAATTTGTTTCCATGCAGTGTTAATTCCTTTGCTTCAGGGGTAGGATTTCGTGATTCCTCGCCTGCACAGAACAGCCAGAGCTCATCACAACAAGTGCCTCCCTAATAGCCATCACCCATTGAACCCTTCCCCCCCACACCTGCCCTCTAGCAACCCTTGGTTTGTGCTCCAAGGTTGAGTCTGTTTCCTCATTTGCCTTTCTCCCCTCACTATGTTCATCTGTTTTCTTTTTGAAATTCCGTAGGAGTGAAGTCATAGGGTATTGGTCTTTCCTTACTGATTTTGCTTAGCTTCATCCACATCCCTGCAGATGGAAAGATTTCATTCTCTTTGAAGCTGGGCCCTGTTCCACTGCATATATATAATATATATGGGGGATATCTATCTATATATATCTATATAGAGATCTACATATAGATCTATATAGATCTATATAGATATATAGAGATCTACATATAGATCTCTATATAGATCTATACAAAGAGATATATATATCTCTCCCATATCTTCTTTCTCCATTCATCAGTGAATGGACATTATACTCCCTCCATACTTTCTTTTTTTTTTTTTAAAGATTTTATTTATTCATTTGACAGAGCTCACAAGCTCTGACAAGCTCTGCCTGCAGAGGCAGGCAGAGAGAGATGAAGGGAAGCAGGCTCCTTGCTGAGCAGAGAGCCCCATGCGGGGCCCGATCCCAGGACCCTGGGATCATGACCTGAGCTGAAGGCAGAGGCTTTAACCCACTGAGCCACCCAGGCACCCCTGTAAAAAGCCTTTCCATAGATACTACCTTCCAGCAATTTCATGAGGGGAAACAAACTATGGGATAAGCTGACTCACCTAGCATCAGGAAAGCAATTCCAGAATTCACCCCAGGGATCCTGGAGTCCGCCAAGCCCCTTGATGCCACCAGTGTGCCTCTATCCAGGAGAATTCCAAAGACTTTCCTTCTGACTTCACCACCTACAGAGAAAACACGGCACATCAAAATATCCAGATGATACACTGAGTCAAACTAGAAAGTCAAGCTCTCCTTTTAAACGGTAAAAGCCTACTTTGAATCATTTTGAATTTTCCCTCTACCTTAATTGGAACTCTTTTGATGGAAACACTAATCAGTTATGAAACATCACCTTTGACAAATGACAAGACATCATCCAAGTCTCTATCTAGCTGCAAAAAGCCACCTAACGCTAGATGGTGGTCATTCAAACACCCCCCTAGGCCCAAGGGAACAAATGATGGTAGATGAAGGATCCAATTCTATGCTAAAAACATACAAGATTTACTCAGAGTAAATCTCATCTTCCTTTTCTGATACAGGTGATTTTCTAAGAAACAGATGTGCAGATTACATTTTGTAAGCAGTAAATGAACAGAGAAAATGGTATTTCCTGCAATGTTCTACCTGCAGGGAAACTAACTCTTGCACCAAATCCAGAATGCAGACAGCTACTTCAATTTTACTTTGTGGCTCAACTAGAGAAAAGAGAAAAACCCAGGAGGTTTTGGGGTAAAAAGAAGTTTTACCTCTAGTCCCGACACGTAAGTGACATTGCGCCCCATGTACCTGCTGCTTTCTCGGAACGCTGACATCCTGTGATGAGCTGCATGACAGACTCAGACGCCATTGTTCAAAACTTCGGGTCTCGTGGAGCCAGATCTGAGAAGTGTTGTCAGGTGGGGATAAGAAGGCACCTCTGACCTAACGCCAGACCACCTGCTTCTGTTCCTGGGAGAAGGGAAAACACATACTTGTTTCTTTTCTTTTCTCCTCTTTTCTCTTCTCTTCTCTTCTTTCTGGGAACACATACTTGTTTCTTAAGTAGTAATTATCTACATTCTAAAGCAGACCAATGACTTTGTCTTTTTTGGAAAAGTGAAATTATTCTTCCAAATAAGCACCTCAACTCACCTGTTTCTCATGCAACTTGAGTGGGGTCTGGTTTCCTCCAGGTTCCAGGCCCCCACCTGGAGGATGTTCCTGCAGGATCCTGACAGCCCATTACCACCATCCCTAGGGAACATGATGCACAATGCCAAAGCTGGGGGTTGGTTCTGGGGCTTGTTAATGCACACCTGTGCTGGGGGGGCAGGAACCTGGAGGACCCTCATGCACAACCCTGACAGACAATTACCACCACCCCCGTGGACAGGGCACAAAATGCCAAGACCGGAGAACTTGTTCTAGGGCCTGTTAGTGCCACCCCTGTGGGGGGTGGGGAAAGGGGACACCCTGCTGAACTTGGGCTGCTGCTCGAGGTCCATTACCTGCACTGTGCCAGGTGACTGGAGGCACCCCGCTGAATTTGGGTGCTCTTTTTACATGCACTTGTGTGCTCTCTTTACATGCACTCTTCCTGGGGAACACAGAAAACCCTGAAATGTCTGCAATCCATCCCACAAAAGCTTGGGTGAGTTGGCACCCTGGAGTTCAGGGGTCTGGGGGATTTAGCCAGTTGATGGACAACAGACAGAAGAGACATTCAAGGGAAAAAGAAAACCCATCTCTATCCCCACAATGAACTTGCTTCATGTGCCTTTCAAGGACCCTACTGCCAGGATACCCACCCCAACGCACAGCCCACACGGAGTCAGGACCCCTGCCCATGGACTCTCCCAGCTCCCCTTTGCCTGCCACCCCTCTGCATCCTAAGGCAGCTCTGGGTCCACCCACAGATGACTTAGCTCCACCCCCAGGTGCTGATCAGTTGAGGAAAACTGCTGCTACTGCCTGTACCAGGCATCCCGCCCTTACGTTCCTCCCTGCTTTTGCCCATACTCCCAGAGGTGGCACCTCCTCGCTTGAACACCTGGCTCCAGGGGGCAGGCATGGGTGGGTCTTGGGCAGGGCCCCCATCCCCCAAACAACTGGGCCCTTCTGGGGACCCCCCTGGCTGTAGAGCACCCTCAGACCCCTGCCCCTTCACTTTCTGCACCATCCCTGCCTGTGGAGTTGTTCCTGGCTCCTGGAAAGGTCAGACGCTCTCAGACCTTCCCAGGCTAGGGCTTTAGGAAATGCAATGGTTAGGGCACATGGGTAGCTCAGTTGTTAAGTGTCTGCCTTCAGCTCAGGTCATGATCCCAGAGTACTCGGATCTGGCTCCCTGCTCAGCAGGATGCCTGCTTCTCCCTCTCACACCCCCCCTTCTTGTGTTCCCTGTCTCACTGTGTCTCTCTCTGTCAAATAATAAATAAATCTTTTAAAAAAAGGAAATTCAATGGTTTCCCACATTTCCAAGGCAATTTTAAGAACCAATAAGTAATGGTCTAAGCGGAAGGAGTGTCACCTTCTGGTCTCACCTATGGAGTGTATAGTGCTTCTTAAACCTTCCGAGCATCCTTCTAGGATGAGCTTATTTGTGCTGGAAAATATACACATATGCTTGGTTCTGCAGGGAAGCTCCAGGACGAACAAGAACACCTGCCCTTCTGTGCTGTTGGAGGGGTGAAAAAGGAACATTCATTTTTCACTTAAAAAGGAAACTTGAGGAAACAACAGAAGGTTGCTGGAAGGGAGGTGGTTGGAGAGATGGAATCATTGCGTGATGGGCGTTAAGGAGGGCACTTGATGGCATGAGGGCTGGGTGCTATATACAACTGATTAATCACTCAATTCTACCCCCAAAACTATACTACACTACATGAATCTTAAATCTTAGAGGATTACATAGGCGGTAACTTCTTTGACTTTGGCTGTATGAAAATCTTAACAAGTATGTCTCCTGAGGTAAGGAAAACAGACTACAAACAAAGAATCTGGGCTTCATCACCAGGAAAAGATTCTGCACATCGAAGGAAACAAGCAACGAAACTAAAAGGCAACCTTCGGATAGGAGAGGATATGTGCAAATGACCTATCTAGTAAAGGGTAAGATCCAAAATAGAAAAGGAACTTATGAAACGGACACATTAAAAGAAAAAAAAAAGTCATCCAGTTTAAAAAATGGGCCAAATAGCATGAATAGATCTCTTTCCAAAGAAGACATCCAAATGGCCAAGGGACCCATAAAAAGATGATCAACATCACTCATCATCAGGGAAATACAAATCAAAGTACAAGGGAATATCACCTCTCTCCATTCAGAATGGCTAAAATTAGCAACACAGGAAACAACAGGTGTTGGTGAGGATGTGGAGGAGGGGAACGCACTTACACCATTGGTGGGAAGGCAAACTGGTGCATCCACCCTGGAAAATGGTGTGGAAATGTCTCAAACAGTTAAAAATGAAACTACTAAAAAGGAAACTAAAAACTAAAAAGGAGACAGCAATTTCACCTCTAGGTACTTAGCCAATGGATTCAAAAGTATAGACTCAAGAGGGCATATGCACCACAATGTTTATAGCAGGCTTATCAACAATAGCCAAACTATCAAAAGAGCACAACTGTCCATCCATGGAGGAACGGATAAAGGAGTTGGGACAGATAGAGACATGAATATTCATATGGAGCTAGACTGCCGTGCTAGTGAAATAAGTCATTCAGAGAAAGACAAATAACTTCTGACTTCACACAGATGCTCAACGGAGGAAAGAAAATGGGTGAGCAGGGAAGAGAGAGCAAAGCAAACCATGAGACACTCAACAATAGAGAACAAACGGGCAGATGAAGGGAGCTAGGTGGGGGGTGATCTAAATAGGTGATGGGTGGGCACTTGTGACGATGAGCATGGGCAGGTATAGGGAAGCGAAGAATCACGAAATTCTACCCCTGAAATGAGTATTACACTAGATGTTAACTAATTAGAATTTAAATATAAATCAAAATAAACAGCGAGAAAGAGAAAAAAAGAAAACATACTGTTATTGTCGACACTAAGGGAATAAACTCTTTTAAACATTTTACAGAGATAGGAAGAGAGTTTTATTCAAACCCAAGTCAAGACAGCTGCCTGGGAGACCCAATCTTCACAAGGAAGGGAGTGCTCTGGGGGAGGCACATTTGGGGGCAGGTTTCTATATTTGTTCTGTATTGTTTTACATACAGAGTTACACATTATCATGAGGAAGAACATTCCAGAAAGTTAGACTTTTTTTAATGTTTTCAATATGTGCAAGTCAATATGACTTTAATCTTATGGGAGCAGGAGAGGTTCTTTTGTCTTTCTTGTCTTTATGTTTGCAATGGCATTTTTTGGTTATCTTTTTCTTCTCCAAGCTGATGTATAACATGTGCTTGGGGCAGAAATAGGGCCCATGCTTTAAGGTTTTGCCTAGTCATTTTGAGCTTGGTAAAATGTTAAAGGATAGCTCCCCTGGGAGCCTAGGATCTGGGCCCATGGATGGTAAAAGACAAAAATTTCCATTATCATACTAATTATTACTAAGGAGAGGAACTTGAGACAAAAGCACCTTTAACAATGCTACCAAGAAATCAAAATGGTGCCTACAGAAGATTACCTGTTCCATTGTCAACACAGGTAACAGAGGTGTTCACAGAAGCTGGGCTCCTCCCTTTCTTCTGCCCAAATCTCTGAAGCACAGAGATAATTTAAAGTCAGAATTTTGGAACCTCCCGACATCTTAGAGATGTCTGGTACCATTCCCTTGGACTACAGAATAAAAAAGAGCAGCTCATTGTCACAACACTAACTTAAACATGAAGTCCCCCTAAAGCTTGGATACAATGTCTCAGTTCTTTCCCAGCAGATTTTGACTAATCTAAGTCATAGTCATACCACATAAACATCACGATGGTTGCAAAGTAAGTCATTGTGGGTAAGGGGGAAGTTTAGCACTGTTTACAAGCCTTGTCTTACTTTGTAGAAGAGGTGGAGCTGAGTGTTTATAAATACTATTTCAGACATGTGTTACAGCACACTTTGAACATACCAGAGCCTCAACCAATTTTAAAAAGATAGCTCTTTCAGTAAGTTTAATATCAGAAAAATATTCTACTGTCTCTATTCCTAGGGATCTTTGCATATCTTATTCAGAGGTCCTCCATACTTAATGATCATGATGGGCAGAGGTAAAAAGACCAGCTGAATTTATTCCAGTTGACCACACAAGAAAATCCCTAGACTTGAGATGTTTCCAGATCCAGAAGACCAGAGATAGGAGGGAAATAGTACCATGAATGGAATAACAAGGGATTTGGAGTCAGTTTGGGGATCCCACTTGGGTTTCTGACACTAAAATCCTCTGTGACTTGAATCATCTCTGAACCCCTGTCTAGCCATCTAGAAAATGTGACTAATAATATCTACATCATAGTTTGGAAGTTTAAGAGGGGGAATTCCACAAAAAGCTAATGTGATGGCTCTCAAGAGCAGATGCTAGGAAGCCATGATTACGATTTAGGTCTATTTCTTTTCCAGAAGAAAGAACACATGTTGAAACTGTATCTCTAATAGATGACTCCCAAGATGATTTTCAACCCTTAAGGAAGGTCTGAACCTGCTATTGTATCATATTTCACTCAGAAAACATACTGTTGGACTGGTGAGGACAATACAACAGCACCATCATCACTAGGAGTGGGGAGCTTCCCATTTCCACAAGGCCATGCTGTCCCCTTAGCTCTGAGCCACCAGAAAGGGCAGCTTGGGTGGGGGGGAACATCATCACTAGGAGTGGGAGCTTCCCATTTCATATGCCCATGTTGTCCCTCTTAGCTCAGGACCACCAGATGCCACAGTTCTGGGGGGACCACATGCCAAGGCTGCCAGGTGTGGCTGGAGAAGGCAGAACCCTGACTTAAGGCTCAACTCCTGTCTAGCTAATTACACTGCTCTTCACAGATAGAGTGCCATTGTCTGTGAGCTCTGATGTAAGAAAGGTTAAGAATTTCCCTTGTGATTCCCTCTCTGACCCTTAGGATATGTAGCAAAGGTACATTTAATTTTCAAATATTGGGGGACTTCCTGGTTTTCTTTTCATTATGATTATGGCTCAATTCCTCTGTGATCTAAGAATATAATCTAGTTAATTTCAGGCTTTAAAATGTGTAGACTTGCTTCATAGCCCAACATTTTGTCTACTTGGGTTAATATCCTAGGACCACTTGAAAATAATGTATTCTGTACTTAATGTGTAATGTTCCATATATGTCAATTAGGTAACATTTGTTACCAATGTTTCATCTGCTTTTTCTATCAGATATTGAGAAAAGTATATTAAAATCTTCAAACAATGCTACTCTAGTCAACATTGCATTGGAGAATCTACCAAATGTTATAAGGCAAGAGAAACAAAAAGAATAAGAATTGAGGGGATAATTGTGACTATTCACAGATAATATGAGGGTGTACATAGAAAATATAAAATAATCTATAAATACACTATTAAAATTAAAAATGGAAAACTTGCAAATCTTAGAACCAAAAAAGCAATGCAGAAAGCACCCCTGAGGAAGAAATTTCTTATGTATGGAGGGAGGAACACCAGTATAATGTCAGACCTGTCCACGGAGACCTGGCAAGCCAGAAAGGCCTGGCAAGACATATTCAGGATACTAAATGAGAAGAACATGCAACCAAGGATGGATTATCCAGCAAGGCTGTCATTCAAAGAAGAAATAATACCCATTCTTCTGAAGCTGATTCAAAAAAATAGAAGCAGAAAGAAAACTTCCAAACTCCTCCTATGAGGCCAGCATTACCTTGATCCCAAAACCAGGCAAAGACCCTATCAAAAAGGAGAATTACAGATGAATATCCCTGAGGAACATGGACGTGAAAATACTCCACATGATCCTAGTCAATAGAATCCAACAGTACATTAAAAGAATTATCTATCACAACTAGCTGGAATTTATTCCTGGGATGCAAGTGTGGTTCAATGTTCGCAAATCAATCAACATGATAGAGCACATTAATAAAAGAAAAGACAAGAACCATGGGATCCTCTCAATCAATGGAGAAAAAGCATTTGACAAAAATACAGCACCCTTTCCTGATTAAAACCCTTTGAGTGTAGGGATAGAGGGGACATTCCTCTGTTTCATAAGAACCATCTATGAAAAGCCCACAGCAAATACCATTCTCAATGGGGAAAAGTTGGAGGCTTTTTTCTTAAGATCAGGAACACAATAGGATGCCCACTGTCACAACGATTGTTCAACATAGTACTAGAAACCCTAACCTCAGCAATCAGACTACAAAAAGAAATAAAAGGCATTCAAATTAGCAAAGAAGTCAAACTCTCTCTTCGTAGATGACATGACATTTTATGTGGAAAACCCAAAAGACTCCACTCCCAAATTACTAGAACTCATACAGCAATTCAGTAATGTGGCAGGATACAAAATCAATGCACAGAAATCTGTTGCTTTTCTATACACCAACAATGTAACTGTAGAAAGAGAAATTAGGGAATCGATTCCATTTACAATAGCACCAAAAACTGTAAGATGCCTTGGAATAAACCTAACCAAAGAGGCAAAGGATCTATACTCTAGAAACTATAGAATACTTATGAAAGAAATGGAGGAAGGCACAAAAAGATGGAAAACCATTCCAAACTCATGGACCAGAAGAATAAGCATGGTTAAAATGTCTATGCTGCCCAGAGCAATTTACACTTTCAACACCATCCCCATTAAAATACCATTGGCATTTTTCATAGAGGTGGAAAAAACAATCGTAAAACTTGTATGGAACCAGACAAGACCCCACACAGCCAGGGAAATGTTGAAAAAGAAAACCAAAGCTGGGGGCATCACAATGCCTGACTTCAAGCTATATTACAAAGCTGTGACAGCATGGAATTCACACAAAAACAGACACATAGATCAATAAAACAGAATAGAAACTCCAGAAATTGACCCTCAACTCTATGATCAACTCATCTTTGACAAAGCAGGAATGAATACCCAATGGAAAAAAGACAATATCTCCAATTAATGGTGCTGGAAAAATTGGGCAGCCACATGCAGAAGATTGAAACTCAACCAGTCTCTCACATCACGCATAAAGATAAACTCAAAATTGATGGAAGACCTCAGTGTGAGATAGGAATCCATCAAAATCCTAGAGGAGAACATAGGCAGTCACTTCTTTGACATCAACCACAGCAACTTCTTCCTAGACACATCACCAAAGGAAAGGGAAAAAAAGCAAAAGTGAACTATTGGGACTTCTTCAGGATAAAACTCTTCTGCATATCAAAGCAAAGAGTCAACAAAACAAAGAAGCAACCCATGGAATGGGGAATGTTTGGAAATGACATGTCATATAAAGGGCTGGTATCCAAGATCTATAAAGGTCTTCTCAAACTCAACATCCAAAAATGAAATAACCCAATCAAGAAATGGGAAGAAGACATGAACAGACATTTCTCCAAAGACATGCAAACGGCTAACAGACACATGGCAACATGTTCAACATCACTTGCCATCAGGGAAATACAAATCAAGACCACAATGAAAGATCACCTTACACCAGTTAGATTGGCCAAAATTAACAAGTCAGGAGATGACAGATGCTGGCGAGGACGTGGAGAAAGGGAAACCCTCCTACACTATTGGTGGGAAAGCAAGCTGGTGTAGCCACTCTGGAAAACAGAGGTTCCTCAAAATGTTAAAAATAGAACTACCCTACCACCCAGCAATTTCACTATTGGGTATTTACCCCAAAGATACAGACATAGTGAAAAGAAGGGGCACCTGCATTTCAATTTTCATAGTAGCAATGTCTACAATAGCCAAATGGTAGAAGGAGCCAAAATAACCTTCAACACATGAATGGATAAAGAAGCTGTGGTTCATATATACAATGGAAGATTTTCTCAGCCATCAGAAAGGATGAACACCTACCATTTGCATCGACATGGATGGAACTGGAGGGGATTATGCTGAATGAAATAAGGCAGAAAAGGACAATTACCATATAGTTTCACTCATATGTGGA
This sequence comes from Meles meles, assembly GCF_922984935.1. Taxonomy (NCBI): domain Eukaryota; kingdom Metazoa; phylum Chordata; class Mammalia; order Carnivora; family Mustelidae; genus Meles; species Meles meles. The sequence continues at coordinate 151,126,428 of NC_060067.1, forward strand.
ATCTAAGGAATAGTGTAGAAAACCATAGGGGAAGGGAGGGAAAATTTAATGGAAAGAAGTCAGAGAGGGAGATAAATCATGAGAGATTCTGGACTCTGGGAACCAAACTGAGGGTTACAGAGGAGAGGGTTACAGAGGGAAGAGAGATGGGGTAACAGGGTGATGGGTATTAAGGAGGGCACATGTGATGAGCACTAGGTGTTACACACAACTAATGAATCATTGAACACTACATCAAAAACTAATGTACTATATGTTGACTAACTGAACATAATAAAATAAATAAATAAATAAATATACAAATCAATATACTTTCTACATGAAAAACACATAATAATAGGAAAAGAATTCAGATTTGCATGATGAAATATTCTCAAGATATGTTTCAGAGCATTATAAATATACTTAACGCTACTGGACTTTATACTGAAAAATGTTTAAAATGGCAAAATCAATCTTAGGATATTTTACAATTTTTTTTTTTTTTTTTTTTTTAGATTTTATTTATTTGACAGAGAGAGATCACAAGTAGACAGAGAGGCAGGCAGAGAGAGAGAGAGGAAAGCAGGCTCGCTGCTGAGCAGAGAGCCCGATGCGGGACTCGATCCCAGGACCCTGAGATCATGACCTGAGCCGAAGGCTGGGGCTTAACCCACTGAGCCACCCAGGCGCCCTACAATTTTTTAAAGGTACATTTTGTATGATTCCATTTTTATAAAGATTGCATTAATTTATTTGAGAGAGAGAGAGGCACTAGAGTGGTGGGAAAGGCAGGAGGTGGAAGAGAGAATCATGAACCCACATGCACTGAACACAGACCCTTCATGGGGCTCGATCCCAAACCATGAGATCACATCCTGAGCCAAAATCAAAAGTCAGTGGCTTAACTGACTGAGCCACCATCCATCTCCTTGGGCATTAGTATTGGTGCATTCCCTGCTCTGTCCACCGCCACTGTTCTGAATACTCCTGAAAATACATCTATGAAAAATCATGCCAGGTTTCCTAGGGTGAGTCTGAGTACAACCACTGCTGGGTGATGGGTGAACCTGTATCCTGGGATGGCTGCTGCTCACTATTTTCTCAGTCAGGGGTGCCAATCACCCTTTTCTCCAGGAGACCCCCATGTCCTCAGGCACCTGAGGGCCACTTAGCCCAGGAATTTACCTTCTCTAGCAGAGGACAAATGGGACTTCTTTCTCTGGCCAGGACTATGAACACTGATCCTGGGAAAGGAGAGCTCTCCTGGGACTCCTGGCCCAGCCAGACAGCCATGGCCACTGTGTCTGTGACAGAGCCAAAGTGTCTGGGCCTTGGAGGGAATGAGTAACTTAAACTAGCCTTGCATGGGGCATGTGGAAGAAGCAGCCCCTGCTTCTTGGGGAACAGTGATGTGGGCAGAAAGAGGGAGGCTGCGGTGGAGCCTTCTAAGCCACATCACAGTCTCTCCCTTTGTCCTGAAACCAGCAGGAAGGAAGCTCTAAGGACAGAGACTCCAGGAGGATTCCTATCCAGGGAAAGGGGGCCCACTAGAGGGCACTGAAGCTGCCAGCCCTGTTGACCACAGGCCATTTGCACAGGATCACTTCGGGTGCTTCCTTCGCATGTTGTCTATGTTCATATGTGGACAAAGATTGGCCCACTCAGTGCTGGTGCACTTCCAGAGGCTGACTAGAATGCTCTCAGGGCCTGCTCGTGGGTCATAGGGCTCCCACCCAGAGAAGCAGAAGATGTCCCTCTTCCTCCGGAGCTGGGGAAGGCAGCCACCATTCTGGGGCAGGACCTGGGCCAGGTGTGTGTTCTTTCTGAAGTCCCTGCTTTCAGTGGGCATTGCTGTGCCTGAGAAAGGTCCTCTCAGCCTCAGAGTTGGGATCCATGAGGGACTGTCTCCCATCCTGGCCCTGGATCATGACCTGAAAGATCCTGTCTTTGGCAGAATGGGTCTCCTTCAGGAGCCAGGGAGGGGACAGGTCCCTCTCCCCTCCCAAGGTCCAGGACACCCAGGACCCTGTAAGAGCTCTTCATTTGAGGAGGAGTCATGGAGAGCATGAGTCTTGTTGGCCCAGCAAGTGAAAGAATCAACCCCAATGCTCTGGTTCTAACAGAAGCAGAATTTCAATGTCCTGTTTGTGGGGCAGCCACCTCCCCTCTTACGCGGCCTTGGGGGACACCGAGAGAAAGACTCTGGTCTCCCTCCTGAAGCCTGCCTGGGAGCTGGAGTCTGGGTGTCCTAGGGGTTGGCACACAACAGGGTCTGCGGTGACCAGGGAGCCATGGCCCCCAGGGAGAGTCCACTCTGCCCTCTCCCAGCTCCTGCGCCACATCACCTCTCCTCACTGTGGGGCTCCAGGACCCAGAACCAGACCCCATAGGGCTGACTCGGCTCCAGCTTGTAATGAGTTTGCAGCCCCTAGAGCAGCTGGATTTCCTGGGGCTGGAGGGAGGACTGGCGCAGACAAGGACTGGGCTGAGAGAGATGTGGGGCCTCCTGGAGGGTGAAGGATGGGGCAGGGGCCAAGTCCTGGGGCTCTTGCTCATGTCTAAAAAGGGCTAAAATCCCTGAATGCTCACAGGATCCCTCTTTACAGTACCAACACCCTCACACTTGGGCATCCTGGTGGTGAGCCCCTCCTCCTTGGCCTCCTTCCCACACCTCTGACTCCAGCCAGGGCTGCAGCCAGGGAAAGGCTGGACCTCTGTCCAGGGTCCTACCAGGGAAATGAGGAAAAAAGAGAAGAGAAGGGAAATGGGGTGGACTGCTCTTCTCCCTGCACTGAGTTGGCCTCCAGTGCTGCTTCCAGGTCCTCTGGTCCAGCCCTGCACTCAGCTGGACCCTGGGAGGCAGTCTGCATACCAGGACCTTTGTGTCCCCAGATGTCCGACCCACCTGGCCTTGCAACCTGAGGCTTGCTGCCCAGGATGGACATGGTTCCAGGGCTAAGCGGACTTTGGGGCCACAGAGTCCTTGGCGGTAGTGAGGAAATATGGGGGACCTGTCCAGTGTAGAGCCATGGGTCTTGTGCATGCCCGCCGTGGGACTGAGTCATGGTACAGGTGCTGTGTACAGGTCCTCTGTGCACACCTGGCCCTCTCAGGAGGGAGACCTGTGTGCCTGGTGCACCTGTACGCCACCTACCCCTGGAGGAGTGGCCAAATTCAAGCATTTCCATGGTCCAACCCTCAGGGACAGTTGGGAACCTGGGGTCAAGAAGGCAGGGACTGGCTCATGACAAATGAGGGGTACAGAGTCCAAGGAGCGGGGCTGCTCTCCAATCTTAGGCCAGCCCCAGCCCTCCCATGAAGTTCACTTTGGGGGTGAGAGCCCCTTAGATTCTTGGGGATAGCTACCCACCCCGTCCCATGTGACATGACCTTAGGCATCCCAGACAAGTAGAGACATGTGTGCCTGCACACATACACACACACCACTCTGACTGCCCAGCTCAGGGTCAGAAGGGGCGGATACCCTGGGAGTGAGGTTGGTGATAAGGGGGAAAGAGGTCTGAGACAGCTGGGCCCTGGAGCAGGGGCATCAGGACCTCTGGCAAGAACCCAGATCCATAGCATGGAGATGGGAAACAGGCCAGGCTGGTGGTCAGGAGGTCCCAAAGGGGCCCAGGGATGTTACCAGGGCATTGGGAGAGGACAGGGTGTGGGGTCTGGTGTCCATCACCATCCTGGGCTACTGGAAGTAGGAAGAGATACCCCCCAAGTCCAGATGAGGCTACAGCACCAAAGGCCTCAGCTTATTATTCTGTCAATTGGGCCATAGAGATGGGGTGTCCCTAGGGTCCCACAGGCTTATAGAAACATCTGCTGGCCTTGGATCTCCATCCCTGACCCACTGTGCTCCCAGTCCTGGGAAAATGCTTTGTACTCCCTTTGTACTTCTGAGCAGAGAGTAGCCTGGGGGCTTGGGGGGCTGAGGACCTGGTTTTGCAGAACGTGACAGAGCACTGGCCACTGGTCTGAGGACCAAGGTCAGGACCCTCTTTGTTGCAGCCTCAGGGTCTCCATTTGGAAGAGGTTCCAGAATCAGTGCTCTGGTCAGAGCACTGACGGAGCCTTAGGAGGAGGCCTTAGGATGGAGCCAAGCACCAGGACAGGAGAGGGAAACAGGGGGAAGGTAGGCTTCTGAGGTTTCTCACATCAGCCCCAGAGCCCCAGATCCTAATCCTGGGAGAAACAGAGAGACACACAGAGAAGATAGAGAGAGAATGAACACAAGAGAGGGAACCAGGAGAAGTCACAGACTTTCTTTAACCAGGTTGGAAACAACATCCCATCCTTTTGCTCCATTCTATTCCTTAGAGTGCAGTCACACAGGCCATCCATCCTGGAGAATTCCACAGGGATGTGTGACCAGGATACAGGAATGCCAGGAATGTGGGAACTGCCCAGTATATGGGCACAGACGAGGCCCTGGACCTGGGCCTAAACCTAATGGGAGCCCCTGGAGGTCTGTGTTGCAAGAGGACAAGGTCAGAATCAGTTCACTGCAAACTTCCCACTGGGGGCTGGAGACAGGAAGGAGGAGGGTGGCTTGGCCTGGACCCCAGAGCAGACCCAGGCCCCCCTGAGCTATATTCTATGCCCAGCGCCCCCCACCCCCATCCTTGCATTGCCATGTGTGTGTCCCAGCCTCCTGTGATAGCAGGAACATACGTAGAGGTCCTGCCACTCATGGCCTCCCTAGAAGTAGAAGCCAGAAGACTCCACTATGCAGATGGGGAGCCTGGGGAGACCCTGAGAGGCACAGGGTCTGTCCAGGGTCACAGTCCTGGGCATGAGCAGGAGTCTGGTCTGAACTCATCTCTGTGTCCTCACAGCGGGGACACCGTCCGCACACAGGCCTCGCAGGGGCTGTGGCTAGGCTGTGTGAGTATCACTGAATGGATGGGGCATGGGGTAGAGGGTGAGAATTGAGCAGCTGGGGGCAAGGGGCCCTCAGGGAGCTCTGGTGTTAGGAGGAAGTTGGGTAAGGGGTCCCCGGGATGTGGTGACCTCACTTCCCTGACAACAGAGCCCAACAGAATTTGGAACCCAGGTAACCAAGCACCCACATTCCAGAGACAGCCTCCTGCCCAGCTCATTTCATTGGAGAGCCTCAAAAGAAGAACATGTTTGTGTATTGCATCCCAAAGTCTGGAGGCTGCAGGCAGAGGAAAGCACACCCTGCAAACACTTTCCCTCTCTGGAGATGTCATATCAGGGCTCCCTGACATCTCTGGCCATTTGACCAGAAGTACAGAAAGGTGACACCATGAAGCCCAGAGCCAGCCCCCAGCCTCATAGGCTCTGATCCAACCTGTGCAGCCCCAGGTCTCCTTCCCATACATGTGTGTGTGTGTGTGTATTTGTAAAGAAGGCTCATGTGGGGTGCACCCACCCCATTCAAGAGCAGATGGATGAGGGGTCAGATGCCCAGTGAGCAGGTCATGTTCACATCCCAGGTCAAGGCTGGGTGTGTGGGACAGGGTGTGGGGGGCTGCAAGCTTCTCCCCAGGGTTTATCCTGTATCCTGCAGGTATGGGTATCTGTCCTAGGTGTGGGGCTGTGCATGCACAGGTCTGTGTCTGATCTGGAAGAAACAGAGGGACTGGGCAGGAGGACCGTGAGGATGGCCTGGCGGGGCTGTGATGCATCCGGGCTGGCTACCAGTCCCTGTCTTTGCAGAACACCAGGGATGATGAAACAGGGAGGAGGCTGGCAGACATCTGCTCTAGGGGGCTCTCCGGGAGCAGGGACTGGGGACTGCCTGGGAAGGCCTCTGATACTGCCCAGGCCACTGTCCATCATGGTACCACACTGGACTGTTGTCCAGGATCTGGAGCCCATGGAGGCCAAGCTCAAGGGTGAGAAGGCTGGGGCTGGGTGTATGTGGGTGTCTGGGGCTGGGTCGGTAGTAGGTCCCACAGGCAGGAGACCCCAGAGGCTGGTGTGGGGCCAGGAGCAAGGACTGGGCTCAGAGCACCCAGCAGCTGGACTGCAGTTGGGGAGAGGTCCCGGCGAGGGTTCCTTCCGGGCTGTAGCTTCTCTGGGAGGCCCTGGGCTGAGCTCTACCTGTATATTCTTTCTCTCTGGTACATATTAACTGTTATTTTATCTTTCCATGTTCTGCATACTTCTTATTATTTGTTTTCAAATAAAATGGCTTGTTTTCACTTGAACACATCATGAGCATGAAGTACATTCCCAACGCTGTGCCACCACACCACAGAACATTGCTGCAGGATGTCTCCTTCCCCAAAGGAGACCCTGAACCCAAAGCCCTCCCAGCCCATTTCTCCTCCAGCGTGGCCTCTCACAACCCCTAAGCTGTTTTCTCTCTCTGTTCTTTACCTGTTCTGGATGTTTCTGTATGTGGAATCACACAATATGTGCCTTTGTGTCTGGCCACCTATTTTCAAAGGGGACACATTTTTTTCTGTGTTTATGTGACATAGAATTTCTCTTATTCGATATTAAAACCCCCAATGGGTTACAGATGAGATGTAATCATAGAGGCCCCTTTAGGAATTATGAGCACAATCTTGGGGTCAAGACCCACATTCCTGCTGGGACACCACAGCCTCACCCCAGACAGGACACGGCTGGTTCCTTCGATGGCCCACACAGAAACCAGGGAAATGCAGAAAGCTGGAAGACACACCACAGAGGGCAAACACGTTGCTCACAACCCAAAGGCAGAGAAAAATTTCACCTGACTCTGCTTCAAAGCAGGCTCCAAGTCATGGGGTTCCACAGAGACCAAATGCATACAAGTCCAGGATAGGCATGTGGGGAGAGTGTGTCAGAGATGCGAGAGCTCCCAGGGAAGGACTCTGGCAAAGGAAACCCTATGGAGGCAGCGCTGATCACCCTTAGAGCAGCAGGTGTGGTCTGGGGACCAACAGCCCTGGGGAGAATGTGAAGAACCAGAGGCCCAATGTAGGTCCCCTGGAGAGAAGGGTGACAGGCACCCCTGTCTGGGAGAACAGTGAGCAGCACCCATCCCAGGCCACAGGTGCACCCATCAGCTAGAAGTACTTGGCCTCAGACAGTCCCAGAAACTCTGGCATGATTTTTCACAGATGTATTGTCAGGAGTGTTCAGCGTAGTGGTGGTGGAGAGAGCAGGGAATGGAACAATGCTAATGCCCAAGGAGATGGGATCCACGGTCCCAGTCCTCATGATAGAATGTCCTGTACCTACTGTCCCAGTGTCGTCCAGGCACGGGATCCAGGAAGCCCCTCCTGAGACGCTCCTCCTGCCACCCTGGAAACATTCAGAATTGTTTGAGGAGGTGGAGAGGATCCAGGATGACAGCAGGGCCAAGGAGAAGGAGGGTCAACACTGGGAGGACAGATGGTTGTGCCCTGAGCCACCTTCCAGGGCCCAGGCTGTGATGCCCTCAGACCTCACCCCAAATAATAGCTCCTGATGCATGGACCAGACTTCGGCTCTTTCACTCCCTCCTTCCCTACCTCATTTATTCACTGTCTCATTACCCCCTCTTTTTTTCCCCTCCACCCTCCCTCCCCTACCCCACTCCATCACCCTCCCTGCCTCCCTTGCATCCCTCCTCCCTCCTTCCCCTCACTCCCTCCCACTCATCTTCCCTCCCTCCCTCCTCCTCCTCTCCCCCTGTCATCCTCCCTCCTTTTCTCTCCTTTCCCTCCCTCCCATCCTCCTGCTTTCCCTCCCATCCCCCCCACTCTCATCCTCCTTCACTCCCTCCCTGACTCCCCCATCCCTCCCTCCCTCCTTTCCTCCCTTCCTCCTTTCCTTTCCTTCCCTCTCTCCTTACCCTTACTCTCCCCTCCCTCTTGCCCTCCTTCATTCAGCAGAAGATCTGGGGTCTCTGCTCTGTACTGGGCACTAGGGCTTCATTGGTGAGCCCCCCTAACCCACATGGTTGTATCCACTGTGGGAGGTGACAGAGGGCAGTCTTCAGGGCTAGCAGTGGTGATGAGCACCAGGAATCTGCTCCTGAAAACAGAGACCAGTTGCACAAAGAAAAAAAATGGACTTCCTCTAGAAAAATCTAGCCCTGAAAAGTGATGAAAATAAATACATCCTTGACTTCATGCAATGTGAGTGCTAATGGCCCATATGCCCCGATTCCTAGAAGCAACAAAGAATAAATTATCCAGTGTCTACTGGGGTTTTGTGACACAACTTTTCTGACCAAATGACAGCATTTCAGCCAACATCTCCAGGGCCTCCAAGTTTTCCCAAGGGTCTCTGTGATCCTCTGACTCTTCCATTGACCTCCTTGGGAAGCTCTGTCCTGTTGTCTTCCTTGTCTCCTGCCTTTTCTGTGACCCTTCTGTGGTCTCCCCTCCCCCCCACCAGGGCCACCTTCGCCAGGATTCCTCATGCTCCTTGGCTGGATGTCCACATCCCACACTGGGTTCCATGAGCCTTATGTTTTGTGCAAGGCCTGTGCAATCCCTCTAGGGTCACCTGGCATCTCCTTTGAAGCAGCCTGCATCTTTCTGCACTGGGCATCCTCTGACGAGTCTGTGAGGCCAGGCTGTGCTCATGTCACGGGCATGGAAGTGCGAGTCCAGAAGGTCCAGATGACCTGCTCCCAATCCCAGCATGTGGAGCCTGGGCTGAGAGTGGCCCCTAAGCAAAGGAGGAGTTGGGCCCAGGGAGCCTGAGGGAGGATATGGCACAGTGAGCTCCCAGGAGAGTGAACACCATGGGGGCCTGGTGCTCAGGCCTGCTGGGAGACCACATCCCACCCACAATGGATCTGTCCCCAGGGCTGGAGGTCTTCCGGGTATCCACCCTCCCAGGCTGCAGGCTGGCAGTGACTGGCAAGGGAGGGGCGTGGTTGGTGTAGGAGAGAGCCCTCAGGTAGAGAGCAGGGGGCAGGCATTTCCCAGCAGTAGGTGCACTGGGGTGGGCGGAGGGGGCATGAGCAGATAGCAGTGTCTGCAGCTGGGGTCTCCACACAGGCCCCCTCATGAGGATCAGCACAAGCTTGTCTGGATGGCCTGTGTCCCCAAACACAAAGTCTGACCCAGGACCTCCCCTCAACCTCCTATTTCCAATCCTTTGTACTCAGTTCAAGTGCAAGAAATGGCCAATAGTTTAGGTGGTGTTGGACGCACAGAGACATGTGATTTTCTGGCCCATGCTGTAACATTGCTGGCATTTTAAAGATCTCAGGGCTTTGATTCAAAAATGGTAGAATGCCAGGGACCCCAGACAGCTTTCTGGAAACCTGCCTCTGTGCCTTATAGCCCTCCCAACCCACCAGCTCTGCTCAGAACCTCATCAGACCACAGACCCACAGTCTTGAGTCTTCAGATGGCCCAGATGATGTGCCTTCAAAAAGTGATCCAGGTGGGGCAGCAGGACACACTGTGGGTTCCAGTAAACCCTCCTCCCAGAAAGTGAGCGTACTGCTGGACAAGCTGTCAGAAAACAGCTAGGTCAGGGCTCCAGGAAGACACCAGAGGCACAGTAGTAACTGAGGAGCATCTGAAGGTCAGGTAGGGACAGTGTGAATCTTGGGTGGTTTTGCCTAGGGGCAGCTCCCCCTAAGCCCTTAGTGTGATGGCTCCACTGGGAGAGGGGCAGGGACCATACCAGGAGGACCCATGGCTCCACTGTCAGAGCTCACCAACTTGATCTGTGCACGGGTGGGGAAACCCTGTCACATCCCCAAAGAATTTCTGGAAACAGTAGCCATCTCAGTGGCAGCTGAGGTCAACCTTCCAGCTGCCTAAGGTGGGGTCGAGCCACAGACCAGCACACTAGGCAGACATGGAAGGAGGAGAACCAGTTCTTCATTTTAATAGTTTCGGAGTTACCGGTTTGTTCCTATGGTTAGGATACTTTGCAAGGCTTTGAAAATGTTCTCTGCTGGAGAGGTTCTTGAAAAATCTCTGGTTTATAGGTAAAATCATCCAGAATTGACCTTGGTTGGCACAGCCATGCTGGGAAAAGTCTGGGGTTTCCCCAAAATACTAAAAATAGAACTGCTGTATGATCCCACTACTGGGTAGACATCTGCAGGAAATGAAGTCAGTTTCTCCAAGTAAGATCTGCACACTCTCACCCAATCTCCTCAAGGAGGGGCGGCCACCCTTAGCAACAGGACACCCACGTGGGAAGTCGTAGGCAACCCTCCCCTGGAGGCAGGTGCCTCCCTGGACAAGAGGCTGCCCCAGGGCTGGGAGGTCTCCACAGCAGTGCATTCAATGTCCTGGATACTGGGAGGAGACGGAGTACAGCACCAGGCAAGTGAGGGTCAGGACACACTACTGCAAATAGGGCACCTTGGCAAATTAAATATAGAAACTGGAAATTTTCCATAAAGCAGAAGCAGGAAGTTCCCTCTGATCCAAACCGTAAGCCCTTCTTCCCTGAAGCAGGTCAGAATACTCCCATGTGGCACTTTCTCTCCCCAGACAGCAGGGAGGACATGCTGATCACCAGAGTCAAGGAATTTAGGGCCACAAAGTCTATAGGAACAAACCTGGTTAAACTAACCTTTATCTGCCTAGTTATATTTTTTACTGATTACCAGTCCTAGCTCAAACCCCTGTGTCTCTCAATTCCTCATATATTTATTGCTTCTTTGCCTAAAACATAGAAGAACTGTCTGCTCCAATTACCTCTGATGGTCTCCATGTTCTTGTGAGGTTCCCACCAAAAAAATCAATACACTTGGCCAGTTTTCTCCTGTTCATCTGTCTTTGTCAATTTCCAGACCCAGCCAGGGACCTTAAGAGGAGCTGAAGAAAACTTTCCTCTCTTGCAGCCCTGGGTGGTGTGTGGTGGCAGATGGAGTCAGAAAAATCCATCCTGTCTTCCTGACCTTGGTTAAAACCACCCTCTGCTGGGAAGCAGCCCAGGGCTGTGCATGGCTAGGGGAACCAGGGAGAGGCAGGTGGAACCTGACCCCCCCCCCCCCACTGACAAGTCCATGGTGTGATGATGAATATTTTAATGGAAACATCCTGAGTATCAGAACTTCCCCACCCCAGGCTTCATTATTGCTGCTCACTGTGGTTGCTCCTGTTGGCTTAGTAACTTTTCTGAACTAACTTTGTCAAGTCTCTGTTCTTTGTTGTGTGTGGCCACTGAAACCCGTGCTGTTAACTTAGTGGTCAGCCAGTGGCTGGGCAGAGAGGGCATCCATGTTTCTGAGCTATGGCTACAGATTGGAGGGCCCCACAACCTCCTCCTCAGATTCGAATAATCTGCTCGGGTGGCTCATGGAACTCAGAGAAACATGTTACTTACTAGATGACCAGTTCATTAAAAGGACAGAACTCAGGACCAGGCAGCTGGAATTGATGAGCAGGGCAAGGTGTGTAGCAGAGGCTCGGAGCTCCCCTGCTCTCGGAGTCAAAGAGGCCTTTACCCACCTCCACTCTGACCTTCCTGGGTACTTCCTAACTGATGACATCCCTCCTCGGGTTCATCTGTTAACTCAAGTCAAAGACCCTGTGGGCACCAAACAACCCCTCAAGCAATAACCACTGTCTGACACCAGAAAGACCCCGTGTGATGGACCCCAAGACAATGATTGACTGGACATTTACTGGCCACCCTCACACCTGCCCACAGACCTTTGTCCTAGAATTTTCTCATATAAAAGCCCAGAAGTGTTTTCAACACCTTGAGACCATGCCAATCCTCAGACTTCTGGTGTCAACTGCACTGAAATACATTCCTTTCCTGTGTCACCACTACCAATCTCTCTGCCTTTGGATCTGGGACACTGTGAATAGTGTAATGTAGCAAGTCAAGTACCAGTTCTTTCCCTCTCCGTGATTCACTGCTGCTGCTCCTCTCACTGCAGTTCTGCTGTGGGCTTACTGACGTTTCTGAGCTGATTTTGTCAAACCTGTATCCCTCGTTGTGTGTTGCCACAGAAGTGTCAGGTCTGTGAATGTAGTGGTCAGCTGTCGACTGGGTGAGATTTCCTTAAACATCTGGAAACTTCCCTCCTTCTGAAAAACAAAAACAAAACAAAACAAAACAAAAAACTCTTCCGGTCTTCGCAGATGGGGAGGAGGGGTCTTGGTGTGTGGGTGTCGGGATACACCTTCAGCACCAGCCAGGACTCTTAGCACTCTGCCTTGGCCTTCACTTCCTATTTGCCAAGTCTGACAACCACCAGAGGGAAGAGCCTAGGGCCTTCTCAGGTCTGCCCTGAGCAGGCACCCAGACCACGCATGCAGTGTCCCAGGGGCTTGGGAATAGGTCAGAGCTTCCAGACCCTTCTTCCCTAAAGCTCCTCATCACTCAGCCTTTCTTCCAGTGATTCTGCTTGGTTACTATTTGCCCCAAGTATTATCCATTGCCCTAGGGAGCAGAGACTTACATATGCCTTTAAATGGTTTGGACATTGAATGTCCTCCAGGAGACACCTCACTAGTAGGAGAGGTGGTGGAAAGCAACAAGTCACAGAGGAATCCAAGGGTCTGGTGTTTCCCTCTCTTGAGATGGGTACATCTGTGAGAGGAGCAGTGGCCAGCTGGTGGGGGGGTGCAGGCACCTGACATGGACAGGACAGATGTGGTAGGTGAGGCTGAGACTCCCGGGGTATGTTCCTGGCATCTTCAAAGCTGCAGATTGGTTGGGATCATCTTCAGCTGGGGGCCCTAGACATGTCTGTGTAGGCAGGGCTGGGGCTCCACAGTCTCCCTCGAAGGGACAGAAGTAGGAACCTTCTCTGATAGCTCTGCTCAGGACAGCACCCCCCCTGATGGAGATGGGGACAGCCTCTCATGAGTCTGGATGTCCTGGTGATTCTTGGGCATGGCCTGAATCTCAGCTTCTTCATAAAGGGGGTGGGGGCAGCCCAGCCACCATGGGTCCCACAGGTCCTCTGGGAATAGCATCTTGGTGGGCTTGTGGTCCGGCAGGTACCTGTTCAAGTGGCTCTTGTCATGTCACACAACCTTGATCCCATTGGCCAGGTTGACCCCCATCATCTGGTGACAGGTCAAGGTCAATCAGTGAACCTCCACCACCAACTCCCCCCCACAAAGGGTCCCCATGTAGTAAATGTCACCCTGGTCCCTGCAGATGTGGACCTGGGACTGTGGCTGGCACTGGTAGCTGAAGTCTTCATGGGACACCTGGTAGGAACTTGGGTGCATGAGGCCAAAGAGGGGGGACAGGATCTCCATGCCCACATGGTCGAAGAACTTCATGTCCACATCTGCACACACCAGGTCGTCCACCTCATGGAGGAAGCGTTGCTCACAGAAGCAGCTGACCATCACCACGCGCTGCATGGACACATCCTGCCAGTGTGGGGCACCAGCGACTTCGAGGTCCCTGAGGACTTCCAACCCTCCCAGAGGTGCATACGGGCCCGGGAGACCGCTGGTCAGTGACGACCTAGTAGGTGACCCTATGTCCCACCATGATGGGCTTCTCTGGCTTCTGCAGGAAAAGCTTCAGGAAGACTACCTAGCTATATGGATGAGGGACAAGGTAGGAGGAGGGTCACTGTCAGATGCTGGCAGGAAGACCCCAGAGCTGGAGATCATGGACATGTGTACCTTCTTCTAGGGGGCAGGTCCTGGGCTGCTTTAAGCAATAGCCACTCTATCAGCCTGTCCTGAGCAAGTCTGCTTGTGGGGCCTCCCTACCTTCTGCTCCCAGAGATGGGGGCCATCAGCACCCCGTAATACAAAGGGAAACCTGAGGCTTCAGAGGCAGGAAACCAACCCCACAGTCAGCATGCTGGAGTCAGACATATCCCCTGTGCTGAACTCCAAGGCAAACCCTGAAGGTGCCCTCCCCTGGCAGACCCCCTGCCGGTCCTGTCCCCACCTGCCAGGAGTGGAGCACCTTTGGGCACAGCTCTCCTTTATATGGCCTACAGACTGGCTAGAATCAGCAGCAATGGCCTCCTGCCCCACTTTGCTTTGAGTGGGTTGTTGCTGGCCTCCACAGAACTGTTTCCACCCCCATAGGATCCTCCCTTGAAGGCTACTGGGCCTCTTGCTGACAAGGTCCGTCAGTCAACCACTGCTATTCCTAGCATGTATCACCCTTGAACTCCTCCAGATCAGGAATCAGGTCCAGCCCATGGGCAGGGAAGGAGAAAGAAGACTGCTGAAAGAAAAGGGGGCTTGCTTGGGCCCCAGTCATGAATCCAAGATTGGAAGCTTCCAGGTCCAGGTCTATATCCCCTGGGCTTCAAGAAGCTGAAAGTCTTGTCCTTTGAGGGGACTACCTGTGGCGACAGCAGTTCCCCCATTGTCAGCAAGGGTGATGAGACCCTATGAGACTGATTTTTTTAAGGCTTTATTTATTTATTTTACACAGAGAGAGAGCTAGAGAGGGAATACAAGCAGGGGGAGTCGGAGGGGGGAAACATGCTTCCCACTGAGCAGGGAGCCCAATATGGCAGAGTTCAATCTCAGGACCCCGGGATCATGACCTGAGCTGAAGCAGATGCTTAAGGCTGAGCCACCCAGGCGCCCTGAGACTGATTTTTTTCACACATGCACTAAGGCTACTTCCCTGTGTCTGCCCCATACCTGGCAGCTTAGTAAATCGCTCACACAGGGAAAGTGGGCACTACATTTAAATTGGGGACAAGGTCACACACAACCAGCAAACATGAGTCAGGTCACCAGGGGGCAAGTCCAGGTCCAGCCAACAGGGGAACAAGCCAGACATGAAGCAGGGGGAGAGACAAGTGCTCTTGGCAGAGGGCAGAGAGAAGGTAAAAGCCTGGAGTCAGGCTCAAGGCACACGTGGATATGACCCACACACCTGGGGAAGTGGGGTGGGATACAGTGGGAGGTGGGGGGGATGAGGTGGGAGAGGAAAGGCTGGAGAGGACTGGCAGCTGGGGAGTGGATCACAGAGAGGCTCAAAGTTACGTTCTGAAAAGATCACTCTGCTGGTTACCAGAGAAGAATGGGCTCTGTACAACAGAGGACAGGGAGACCCTAACCCTAAGCCCTAACCCTAACCCCACCCTAACCCTAATCAAACATCATGCTCAGTTTTGAGGACTGACAGCTGTACTCTGAAATCAGCAAGTCCATCATGCTGGCTTTCATTCCTTGCCCAGTATTGTACTGAAAGTTCTATCCAGAACAATAGGCAAGAAATAAGGAATCCATATGTGAAAGGAAACAGTAGAAGTAGGTCTATTCGGAGACCAGAGATGGCATCATCTTATATAGAAAGCTTCATAAAGAATCAACAAAAAATTATTACAGCCAGTTCCCTAATTCCACAAAGTTACAGGACAAAATAGCAATACATAAAAATCTCTTATTTGTATACACTAGCAATGAATCATCCAAAAAGGAATTTAAGAAAACAATTCCATTTTAGGGAATATCAACATTGACAAAATACTTAGGAATCAAGGTGTACGTTGTACACCGAAAATTACAAAACATTTCTGAAAGAAAGGGAAACCTAAATAAATCTGAGGACACCCCATGGTGATGAAAAGACATACTATTGATAAGATGGCAACAGTACACAAAGCAATGTGGAAATTCAATGTGTTCCCAAGAAATTTCACAAAGGCCTTTGGGAAGAAATGCACAAGCTAATCATAACAGTCATATGGAATTTTAAGGGACCACAAGATAGCCAAAACCATCTTGAAAAAGAAAATTGAAGGTGAAAGATCATACTTTCGAAGTTCAAATCTTACTACAAAGCAACAGCAAATAAAACACTGTGATACTGCTGTCAAGGTATGCATATACCCTGAAACAAATAATACATTATACATTAATTAGTTGAATTTAAATTTAAAAGTTTTTTAAGTAAATAAATTTTTTTTGAAGTATGCATCAGATCAGTGGGATTTAACTGAGATCCCAGAAATAAACCCCTTCATCAATGGCCCACTGAATTTTGACAAAGATAGACAATATTACACTGGGGGGACAGAATGTCTTTTCAACAAAGGGTACTAGACAATCAGCTATCCATGTACAGAGGAATGGAACTGGACCCTTACCTCACATCCCATATAAACATTAACTCAAAATAAGTTAAAGACTTAAATGTAAGAGGTGAAAGTATAAACTCTAGAAGAAACAAATGGGGATAAATCTTCATAATCTTGGATTTAGCAATGCTTTTAGATCTGACAGCAAAGCATAAGAAGGGAAAGAAAAAAAATAGATAAAATAATATCCTCAAAAATAAAAATCTGTCCTGGGTGCCTGGATGGCTCAGTTGGTTAACTGTCCAACTCTTAATTTTGGTTCAGATCATGATTTCAGGGACATGAGATTGAGCCCCATGTCAGGCTCCACACTGAGTTTAAGTGTGGGCCTGTTTAAGATTCTCTTTCCTCCTCCCTCTGCCCCTGTCCACTTGCACACACACTGTCTCTCTCTCTCACTCACTCACTCTTTAAAAAGAAATGTAAAAAAATTAAAAAATATTTGTACACTGGAAGATACTGTCCAGAAAGTGAAAAGACAGCCCCAGAATGGAAGAAAATATTTGTACATTATTTATCTAATAAGAATCTGTTGCCCAGAATATGTAAAGAGCTTTTACAACTCAACAAAAAGACAGCCCCATTTTTCAAATGGATGAAGGACTTGGATAGACCCTTCTCCAGAGGAATAATACAAATGGTGAATAGCGCATGAATGGACATTAAACATCATTAGTTTTTATGGAAATGAAGATTTAAACCAATTAGATGTCCTTTTACACAAGTAGAATCACTATGATCAAGAAAACTAAAAATAACAAAAGGATGTTGAGAAACTGAAACCCTTAAAACTTGCTTGTGAAAAATGGTGCAGTCTACATATAAAATAGTTTAACATTTACTCAAATAGATCAAAGCAGAATTACCAAATGGCTCAACAATTGTACTCCTAGACATATACCCCCCAAATTGAAAACACTGGTTCAAACAAAGAAACAAAAATGTACAGGAATATTCATAGCAGCAGTGTTCACAATAAGCAAAAACCAGAAACTATGCAAATGTCCATCCATAAACAAAATGAGGAGAAACAAAATGAGATAGATCCATAAATGGCTATCTTATTCTGCCCTATGAAGGAATGAAGTAAAATGGTTCATTTGTGGGGGGAAAATATGGTGGTTCCTTAAAATATTAAACACAGAATTCCATTGCAGCCTATATGCCCCCAAAAATTGAAAGTAGAAGTACCCATATTCAGAGTAGCATTTCTCACAACAGCCAAAATGTGGAAGGCACTCAGGTGTCCGCCAGCAGATGAATGGATAAACAAAATGTGGTTTTTACACTGTGTAACATGATTCAGTCTTAAAAACAAACAGGATACAACATGTGTTGAACCTGGAAGTCATCATGCTGAGTGAAATCAACCAGTCACAGAAGGACAGATACTGTATGATTCCACTTGGATGAAATGTCTGGGACACAAAGCTGGATGTGGCTGCAGGGGGCCGAAGGGAAAGAACAATGGGCAGTTGGTGTTTCATGCATACAGGCTCCCTCGGGAAGAACGAGAAAGTTCTGAAGAATGATGTACAACCATGGGACCTCAGCTAAGGCCAGAGAATTATGTACCTGAGATGTTTTAAGGGGTCAATGTTCCTATGTTTAGTCACTGTGAAAAAGTGAATGAAGGACTGATGCATGTCCAACATGGATGAACACTGGAAACAGCCCCAGTGACATAAGCCATAGAGAAATACCACTCAGATAGGAGCCATTTGTGTTCCTTAAGTCTGTCAAGGTTACCCAAATAAGGGAAAGTTCTGGAAGAAATTCCAGAAGAAGAAAACTGGATCCAAATGGAGAAGATATTTCAGACTGTCAGGCAGGTGGTGACAGCCAAAGTGGGCCTGTGGTCTGGCTTCAAATGTGGGAACCATCATGATTTCCTCACTTGGGGTTACGTGGTGGTTCTGCAGGACAGTGTCCCTGTTTGGGGTAAAATGCACTGAAGTAGCCCATGTGAGGTGGCAAACGTGGTAAAGAAACAACACCTGGGAGTCTGAGTGTGGAGATAAAGTGTATTTGTGCTGCTGTGACAAGTTCCTGCAGATTTGAAATCACTGAAGAGGAAATGACTCTTCCAAACATCCACGTTGGCACCACGTCACAGAAGAAGAAAGGACATCAGACTTTGGGATGGAGGCCAAGCCCTCCCATATGCAGTTCACCCACCACGGAGAGACCACTAATCATTGGAGGAGGCCACATGTTAGCAAGAGACTCGTGGGAGGATTAAATCGGGGACCGCCATGTCTTGGGTACAGAAGCAGTGGGATTGGAATTCCGATTCTCCACAATGTTCCACCACAACCTGGTTAGAACTGGTGAAAAAGAATGAAGGGAAGCCTCAGTAAAGTGCACTGGAGATGCCAGAAGGGGAGGTTGGAAGAGGGCACCTGGTGCTCAGTGCCCATTACAGATCCCGCATTATAATACCCCACAGGAGAGACTCATTCATTCCAGGCCCCGCAAGGGAAGCTGGAGGATTCATCTCCTACAAGGAATCCACCATCCCAGAAGCTCAGCTGGTGAGAATCCTCCATTACCCCAAACCTCTGCCCTTCTCCAGTGGACTTTCCCTCCAAGCAACCCTTCCAACTTCTTCCTCCTTCTCCATGAAATAATGTTCCTCTCCTTTGTTTCTTGCACTTGCCCACGATGTGACTGTAGCTTACTCATCCCAGATTGCCATTCTCTGCTCTTCCAAATAAACCCATTTTTCTGGTCAAATAACTGGCAGTTTGAGTTTAAGGAGAACAGAACTAATAAATTCAAGAAACTTGCAAGGAACACAATCAATACACACAAATGAATTGCATTTCTATATACTCAGAAGGAAGTATCAGAAAGAGACTACAGAAAACAATTTCATTTACTACCACATCCAAAAGAACAAGATACCTAGGAGTCCCCTGAACCAAGGAGGTGAAAGACCAGTCCTCTGACAGCTGTGGTACACTGATGACAGACAGGGAAGGAGACACATGGAGACAGGAAGACACTCTGTGCTCAGGGAAGAACCAACACTGGGAAAATACCTCCTCTCCCCAAAGTCATCTACACAGTTTGCACTGTTGTTCCCAAACTTACAGACTCCAGACCAACCCTGAAGTGGGTATGGACACGGGAAGGACCCTGCAGGGCCAAGGCAGGAGGAGCATGAGCACTGAGCCAGGCATTCGCTCCCTGACTGCAGACTGTCTGAGGAGCCCCAGGAACTGAATCTGCATGTGCATAAACACAGCTGTGGGACCCGGGGCGTGCATCCGAGCCCAGAAAGGGGAGACCCCTCAGCCCCACAGACAGCACCGTGGGAGGCCATGTCACCACACACAAAACCACGGTAGCCCCCGTATCTACACACCGTATCTACCCTTCCTCCATGGGGTCCTAAGATCATGCAACCCCTTGCCAGTCCCCACTCAGGTGGCAGGAGTCACCTTTTTCCCTGGCGGCTGATCCTGAGAGGGCTAGACTGCTGTCAGTGCGGACATGGCTCCACATCCTTCATAGTGGGTCCTGTCAGTGTGGATGTGGACCCACATCCTCTCTAGCTTGTCCTGTCACCATGGGAGCGGCCCATTGTCCTCTAGAAATCTCCACAGCAGGTCCTGAGGAGGCCAGGCTCCTGTCCCAGCTCAACTGCACAGACCAGGCTTAGGGCAGGAGCTGGGGTCCTGCATCCTCTGCAGGCGGTGGAGGCAACTGCAGGACTAGGGGAGCTCATCCTTCAATGGAAGCACCTGCTCCCTCCCAGGGTCCAGCTGAAGCCATTTCATTCTGGAAATTCAAGCTGCATGGAGCCCGATATCCCCCAACTTCTCCAAAAATAGCTAAGGGACAATTAATTGGAAACAATATGGAATGACAACAGTCCCAGACCCAAACGGTGACACCGAACCTGACCCTGGCTCTGACACAGACCCAAACTCTGACCTCAACTTGTTCTCAAGCCTGGCCCTGACCCTAATCCACAAGCCTAACCCTAGCCCCCAACACAAACAATGTTCACAAGAATCAAAAGATAGAAACTGCAAATATCCATCAATGGTGAATGCATAAACAAAGTGTGGTGAAGGGTTTGAATTTGGTTTCAGGTTCAGGTTTCAGCCAGAGTTCTAGATCAGGCTTTGGGTTTAGGGTCAGGGTTAGGACTTAGAGTGAGGGGCAAGGGAACAGTTAGAGTTTAGGGCTTTAGGTTTATGATTTAGGGTTTAAGACTCAGGGCTTCTGAGATAAAGTTCAAGGTCAAATTTGGGGCTTGGGTTCATGCTGGGATTTGCGTTCAGGGTTCATGGCTCAGAGTTCTGGTTTAAGGTTTGGGTTCAGGGCTCAGGGTTTGGATCCAGGGCTCAGGTTCAGAGTCCAGACTTTGGGTTCAATTTCAGGTTTGGGATTCAGGGTTCCAGTTTGAGCTTTAAGGTCAGGTTAGGTTTCGGTGTTAAAGTTAGGGGTTAAGGTTAGTTTTAGGGATGACATATTTTCTTCAGTTGTCATCATGGACACAAAATTTCTATCAGAAGTTTCTAAATCTGAAATGTATTTCTTCTGGGTGTGAGGGGATAGTTTAGAATTTTAAGATCTCAGTAACTCCCTACCAATAGCATTCTGATCCAAGAGTCTCCCAGTCACCCACAATTCACTTTTGTCTTGGCTTAAACATACCCTTGGCAGAGAAGGGCAAGCTGCTGCCAAAGTTGGGATGACTTCACAATAGTAGAGGTGTGAAACCAAATATTGGGGAAATGTTCATGGAAAATGAAACAGGAAACAAATAATTGGTCGACTCCTGATTCTTCCACAATAACAAAGACCAAGTTTCCAATAGAATCTGATAATGTTCCCTAGGAAGGCCTATTGTACTCATTACCAGTACAGAAAGAGGGCGCCCTCCCCTGCTTTAAACTAAGAACCACAGCAGGATACTTCCTACTTTGTGTCAAAAATAAAATTTTATTCGGCTGTTCCAGTGTACAATTTGAAGAAGCACTGACAACATTTTCCTTTCTCAAATCCTTATCAACACATGGGTAAAATGCAGGCAATGTTGTAATGCACTGCTCATTGGAATACCGAGTACAAGGAGGGCTATTAGTAGCAATAAAAAGATATCGAATGTGAAACTCAGAAAAAGCACCCTTTATGGGCGCTTAATGAGGATCCCTAACCATAAGCTCTAACATCTCATCCTATGGAATTCACCCATAAAAATCATCAATAACAATAGCCTGCAGACTGACCACTGAACCACCTCACCATTGACCTCTAGGCTTGTAATACACATTCCAACCGCTAGAAACATACTTCTCAGCAGCAGAACAGGACTTGCCCACTCCTCGTGGACCAATTCTTACAGTGAAGCAAAAAAAAATCCCACTCCTCGGAAAGCCCAGCCATTAGGACAAAGTCACAAAACCACACCCAGAACTCAATAAAGGACATCTCATGAAGCAGTTGCTGCAGATCACCACCACTCCTGTGAAGTAACTCTACAGTGGACTCCAGATCTGCCCCTTTCCCAGGATTACACGGGGCACTGCAATCTTTCAATACTCCATCCTCAGAACAAAACCGTGAACTCTCCTCATCAGCGCAGGCTCACAGTGAGCCCTGCGAAAGCCAGACACCTTCTTGAGAGCACTCAGCCTCTCACATCTATCCTAGCAGATGGAGGGTGTTGTTCTCCCTGACTTCCGACTTCTGTACCAACTAGAGAATACTTGGAACAAGTCTTGCCATACGCCATGCAAAAGGCATATTCTTCATCCAAAATGATGGATGATGAAACGCCAAGGATTCCCTGCACCTTCTTGAATCTTGGTAAATTTGAGATACACCTTGGCCAGAGCTATTATCCCCAATCCCCTACACGCTTCCCTTATGCACTCCAGACCAGTTTCTGTCCACTTTGCTCATTCTCAGCCATTGTCTCTGCAGAGTAGTACAGTAGTACCAAGGTGCTGGACTGAGGTGCTAGGTGCTAAGCCAGCACCTTGGACCCACTTACTATCAGATTTAATATTCTTTTTATTAACAGATGCATCCCAGAAGATCTTGCCACCACAGCCATTAGAAAAATCATTACAACAAAGGTCCTAACAATCTGTGCCAGTCTCCTTGGCTCCACTCCCTGGCTCCAGGGATTGGCTCATCCATGGGCATGTGACCTGGTTTCAGCCAATGAGGTGGGAGGAACCTCAGATCTCAGCCTGCAGAGCCAAGCATGGGGTGGACCACCCAGGCCAGGGACTTTTCCATCGCACCTGCAGAAGGGGCCTCGGCCAGGCCCATGCCAGTGCCACAACGGACCCAGGAAGTCAGGTGTTCCATAACATTGCTGAGGGCTGTCGGACTCGTCCTGAAGTCCAAGATGACCATCTCTGTGGTATATAACCCACAGGATATACCCGCCAGGCAATGGGGACATACTCAGCCAAACAATACCTACATGGAATTCAACCACAGACAAATATTCTATGGCAAGCTCAAGGCCTAAAGAGAAAGGTGGGAGAATTCCTTAATTGTTGTCTTTTTTCCCCTTTTAAATGGAGGGGCTGGGGTCAGGAAGGATAGATCCCAGTGTACTCCCCCTCTGACACTGGGAAAGTGTACACCCATTCTGCCTTTGGAAAGGAAGAGCCCTCTCTCTCATCATCTATCATGTTGCAAATCTGGAGTGTGGGAAACTACCACCCATGGGCCAAATGGGACCTCCCCCTGTAATCTGTCAATCAGGAGTGGAACATTAGATATGGATAGTTTGTGGCTGCTTTCAAGCCATAATGCAAGAGAGGAGTCATTGTCAGAGACACCACATGGACTGCAATACCTAACAGAAAATCTTAACAGAAGACTTTACAGGAAAGTCTGTGCTGACCCCTGGTCTCAAAGATCCTAGGATCATGTCCCTTCATTGAGTAGAACATAGTGTCTTCTGAGTAAAATCTAATTTCTTCACCCCCAAAGGCAAGGACTTCCATCCTTTTAGCCAAAAGTCCATCTCCATTCTCCTCTATTTACACCTTGAATGGCACATCTACATGTCTGCAGCCCAATGGGAATTCACTGTCGTTTACAAGGTAGTGATGCTCAGAAACGGAGGTGTAAAGGTGAACTTGTGAGGGTGAGCATGTGTTTCCTCTTTGTTAGTCACAGTGTGCAAGGAGAATACAATGCAGTAGCATGCTTTCTGTCCCACAGGAATGGCCATGCAATGTGGTTCCTTAATGATCTCAGAAGGAATCCACCTTCATAGAATAAACTTCATTTGGGAGGACTCCCACATCCCTTGTTCTGAACACTATGTTCCACCGAGGCAGGGGGCACACAGAGGAACAGAGACTCCCCCTCCCCATCAGGGTTTTGAAGGATGCCTGCTTCCAGGACAAAAGATCCTGAAACTATTCATCTGTCTGTCATCCAGCCAGGCATCTGTGAGAGAGATCTACTCCAAGCAGAAAGGTCAGACCGACAGACAACAAATGATGGCCTTGTGTGACAAGTGCCACAACAGGGGACACTCAGAAGGAATGGGAGTGTGCAGGGTTGGTCAGACCTGGGGGTAGGGGGACCAGGAATGCTCCAGGAGGGTGATCACAGCTATGTCACTATGGGGGATGCTCAGGAAGGACTGGGGTGTGCAGGGTTGGCCAGACTCGGGGGCAGGGGGACCAGGAGTGCTCCAGGAGAATGTCGCAGTTGTGCCCTTGTGTGGCTACATGTGTCAGTGTGACTGGGCATTGGCCAGACCATAATGAAAGGGCAGGCGGATGAGGGGCGGTATCCCTAAACTGTATTCTGCAAGGCAAAATTTCGGTAATGAGATTTCTTTCAGTACGATTTCACTTCACATGCATCTGTGAGTCCCTAAAGCTGATTGTGTAGAACATGAAGTATGTAGTTGGCCATTGCTTTCAAGTCTGAGGTGCCAGGGGCAGAGCACCCTGGATATTTCATACTCTGCTTTCAGAGTATGATGACTTTTCCCGCCTTCATTTCTGACCCAAGCACAGGGAAGAAAGGCAACACAGACCTGCACTTTGAAATGTCAACAAAAATCTGCAAACCCAAGTTCTCACAGGAGCTGAAGGTTCAGGACCAGGGTGACAGGAAGAGGAGGCAGATAGCAAGGAACCAAAAGAAAGCATCATGTGCATGTGAGCCGTCCCACTTCTCTACCTGTCGGAAGCAAGCCATGCCTAAAAGGGGGGAGTCACACCTGCACCTGGTCTGGCTGTTTGCTGCCCTTGAGCAGAGCAGAGGATGTGCTGAGCTGGGTGTGGGTGTCAGGGGGAGATGCCCAGCTGGCCACAGATGCTACCTGCAAGTACCTGTAGGACCAGTTCCTGGTCCTCAGCTAAGATGAAACAATAATTATGTTTAGTTACCTATTTCTTGGGACAGGTAATATGCTCAGTGCTTTGGTGACTAAATCCTCTCCCATTTTATTTTTAAAAAACACCTTAGGCAGGAAAGATTGGCATACAAAAAGCTGCCCATAGTTAATGTATGTAACTTGACCCTGACCCTAACCCTAATATCTAGTTAAGATATAGTCGTTTTAGAATATTTCTCATAAATTAGAGGATGGTTTTTAGGAGCTAAGGAATTTAGGGACCAACCTTCTCTGTTTTATTCTCCCTTGAATCTGGTAAGTCAGAGCACATTTGGCAAGTGCTATCTGGAGTGTGGCCATACGGGGGAAACAGTGAGTAAACATTGCTGCAAACCCCACTACAAAGACAATTCTTCCTTCATCCTGTGAAACTTTGGTCATTCAATGTTTACAGATCATTGTATAGATTATGAAAAGAGTGATTTGCTGAATTTTTTAAAAACCAAACTAATTCCTTCAACCTGTTAAGAATAAAAGGTGTTTTCTAAAATATCAGACTTGGTGAGCCCATGAAGGCCCAGGTGCCTGGGAAAAGGCTATTACTGTTGAATCTATTTAGGTCTACTTAGGAAACAAGGATGACTTCTATTCTACTTCTTTTCAGGAAGAATTTGTGTCAACTAACTGCACTGAATCCACACAAAATAATGCAGCTCAGAGGATTACAAAGGAGAATCAACAACCTCAGAAGCAGAGAAAGAGCCATACCCAGGAACAAAGAAGACACCATAGAGGCTCTGCTCAGGCCAATTTTCAGTCTGAAGATCCTCTGGAGCTAAAATTCCCCCAGTATCCCTGGGGGTCGTGATTCAGGCAGAGCACACACCCTGATGCTGCAATGTTGTAACCTGTGACGAGCCTCCTGGTTCCTTCCTCCACAAGATGCCCCTTACCCCCTGATGACTCCAGTCTGCTTCTTCGAACTCCCATTGCCTTTTCTGACCCCATCGTTCATTTTTCCCATCACTGCCATAGTATAGAGTATGTTTAATTACTTACTATTCTGTCACTTAAATGTCTTTTTTGTCATGTTTGCTGTGAAACAATACCTTGCATCATCTACTCTGATGTAGGATCAATTGTTGCATTGCATGACTTAACTGTGGACTCTGAGTGCCCTCACAGTGTCATGGGGTTAGTGTTCTGGGCAAGGTCCTCACTAAGTCAGCTTAGCCGTTGTAGTGAAAGCCTCATCCAGGCACTGCTATTTTTGTGCAAGTAAGACAGCACAGCCAAAACCTTGGTTTGGGTTCAGAATTGCTCATGGATCTTCAGCCACATCAGATGGCATGGAGCACACTCTGAAGACACTTGCTAGTTCAATATTGCCCTGGGGAATTTCCATGGAACAGCCATTTTGTCCAATGGGGGAAGTCAATAGAATTGGGGTGGAAGGGAGTCAGAACTCCTGGGATAGAATGCATCTGGGAGACTGCCCAGAACTTCCTAGGAGTTCATTCCACAGTCTTGAATGAATCAATTAATCTGAAAACATTTCCTCATTTTAGAAATGATGAACATCAAGATCCAAGGAAGTTACTCTCCTAGGTCGAATTGGAAATCAGCAAAAGAGCTAGACTGAGATGTGAGATGGCCTCCAGCATGATCCTCCAGAGTGGCTGTAGCTAGAGCCACAATCACCCATTTATCTTTCCTGGACTCCCAGATTCTCATGGGACTCTTCATGGGGCATATTCTGGGAACAAAGCTCACGTCAGTGCCACGGAAACCTCTGACACTGGTTATAATGAGACTTTGTTATGTCAGTGGAGTCCCAAGCCATACACCATCTCAGAGTTTGTCTGCAAAGATATGGTTGGTTGGAAACCCACAAGGTGACAGAAGGTAGAGGAAGATGGCAATAGCTAGGGAAAGAGGGGGTGCTCACATCATACCTGGCCCCAGATGACATGATGGTGTCCAGGAGGACAAACCCTCCAAATGCCCCCCAACACCTTCACAGACTTCACCCCTAAGGTCTGAAGCTGAGCTTCATACATGGATCATGAGAGCTCCGGCTAGCTCAGGGAAGCATGACACAGGACATAAGAAAGCCACAGCCTTGACAGATGTATATTCATGGACCAATAGCTTTCTCCAATATATTATCATATGGTAAAAAATTCACTGATAAAACATGGATATTTTTTATTTAAAAGAAAGCCATACTTGTTCAATTAATAAATATTTATGGAGTATCTACTTAGTGCAAATGTTTAGCTCTGTCCCACCTGGGAGCTTGCAAAGAGTGTGGGTTATAATCAATGGATCAATGATAGGAAGGAATGCAGGCTAAGGGCTGAGAGAGACGTTCTATTCAGAGAGGCCCATTAAGGAAGCCCACTGAGAAGATGCTTTTAGCTAAGACCAGAAAGACAGGGCCAGTGAATTCTTCTAGGAGAAGAGTCACAGAGCAACTCGATTTTTAATTATTTGGCCATAAAACATGAACGTCAAGAAATGTTGTCTTAAGTGTTGCTTTGGAACACTTGGTTCTTCTCTGTAACTATTTGCGTTACATGCTAACATTTACTCACTGTAAAATACCTTAAGAAAATGTCTTATTTAAGCATGGACATCTTGTATTAAAAGGCAAATATATTAACCCTAGCAAACCTCTAAACCCTAACCCTAACCCCTGACCCTAACCCATGACCTTAAACCCTGACCCTAAACCTGACCACAGCCCTGACCCTAGGTTGGGGTTGGAGGGTTCTGTCCACAGAGACCTGGCACCAAAGCCCCAGGGAATGGGGACACCTAAGTGAAGCAGAGGGTCATCCTACAACAAAGTCAGAAATCATGCCTTTTGGAACTCCAGAAAGGATTTAGAGGAAGAGAAATCTAAATGACATTTTGAACCAATCCCTGCTTCTTTATACTTTCATACCATAATGAACGCAAAGCCTGAGTCTGATACTCCCTTAACTCTAGCCCTCAATTCAGGTGTCTCTGAAGGTCTCCACACCTAGGCAGATTACACCTTCCATGCTCCTGGGAGTACCCCTATCCTATCTTAAGACATAGGTGAAAATATGAGCACACCTTTCTACCAAAAGAACATACTAGAGACCAAGAGACACACAAAAAAGTGCTCCACATCCATAGCCATCAGGGAAATACAATCAAAACCACAATGAGATACCACCTTACAACAGTTGGCATGACTAAAATTATCAAGGCAGGGAGCAACAAATGTTGGCGAGAATGTGGTGAAAGGGGAACACTCTTACACCACCGGTGGGAATGCAAATTTGTATAGCCACTCTGCCAAATGTTATTGAGTTTCTTCAAGAACTTAAAAATAGAGCTACATTATGACCTAGCAATTGCACTACTAAGTATTTACCCCAAAGATAAAGATTGAGTGAAAAGTAGTGGCACTTTCCCCCAATGTTCACTGCAGCAATATCCACTCTGGCCAAACTATGGAAAGATCCCAGATGTCCATGGACAGATGAATGGATAAAGAAGATGTGGTTCATAGCTACAATGGAATATTATTCAGCCATTAGAGAGTATGAAGACTTACCATCACAACCACCTGGATGACTGGAGAGTATTATGCTGAGTGAAATAAGTCTATCAGAGAAAGACAATTGGCACATGTGTTCACTCATATGTAAAACAGGAGAAACACCACAGAGGATCAGAGGGGAAAGGAGGGAAAACTGAATGGGAAGTCATCAGAGAGGGAGAAAAAACATGAAAGACTCTTCATTACAGAAACAAACTGAAGGTTGCTGGAGAGGAGGTGGATGGGAAATGGGGTAACTGGGTGATGGATATTAAGGAGGGCACGTGATGCAATGAGCACTGGGTGTTATACACACCTGATCTATTATTGAACACTACATCTGAAACTAATGATGTACTATAAGTTGGCTCGTTGAATTAAAGTTAAACAAAATGAAATCAAGCAAACACTCCTAAAAATTTGTATGGAAGCACCAGATACTGAACAGCCAATGCAATGTTGAGAAAGAAAAATAAAGCTGGAGGAGTCACAGTTCCAGATTTCAAGTTATACGACAAAGCTGTAGTCACCCTAACAGTATGGTACTGACACAAAAATACACACAGTGACCAAGGGAACAAGACAGAAGCTCAGGTATAAATACGCAATTGTGTGGCCAATTAATCTTCTCCAAAGCAGGCAAGAATATCGAAAAGGAAAAGTTTTTCCAACAAACAGTGTTGGAAAAAATGGACAGCTATGCACAGAAGAATGAAATTATTGGAAAAATTGGACAGCTATGTCTAGAATGAAGATTGACCATTCTCCTACATCATACAAAAAGATAAACTCAAAGTGGATAAAAGACCTCAAAGTGAGGCAGGAATCTATCAAAATCATAGAGGAGAACATAGGCAGTAACCTCTTCAACATCAGCCACAGCAACTTCTTTCAAGACATGACTCCAAAGGCAAAGGAAACAAAAGCAAAAATGAACTTTTGGGACTTCATCAAGATCGAAAGCTTCTGCACAGCAAAGGAAACAGTCAACAAAACAAAGAAGCAACCCACAAAATGGGAGAATATATTCTCAAATGACACTACAGACAAAGGGCTGATATCCAAGATCTATAAAGAACTCCTCAAACTCAACACTCAAAAAACAGATAATCACGTCAAAAAATGGGCAGAAGACATGAACAGACACTTTTCCAAAGAAGACATACAAATGGCTAACAGACACATGAAAAAATGTTCATGATCATCAGCCATCAGGAAGTGTCAAATCAAAACCACATTGAGATACCACCTTACACCAGTTAGAATGGCAAAAATTAACAAGACAGTAAACAAGTGTTGGAGAGGATATGGAGAAAGGGGAACGCTCTTGCACTGTTGGTGGGAATGCAAATTGGTGCAGCCACTTTGGAAAACAGTGTGGAGATTCCCTAAAGAATTAAAAATAGAACTACCCTATGAGCCTGCAATTGCACTACTGGGTATTTATCCCAAAGATACAGATGTAGTGAAAAGAAGGGCCATCTTTACCCCAAATTCATAGCAGCAATGGGCACAGTCACCAAACTGGAAAGAGCCAAGTTGCCCTTCAACAGATGAATGGATAAAGAAGATATGGTCCATATATACAATGTAATATTATGCCTCCATCAGAAAGGATGAATACCCAACCTTTGTATCAACATGGATGGGACTGGAGGAGATTATGCTGAGTGAAATAAGTCAAGCAGAGAGAGTTATCATATGGTCTCCCTTACTTGTGGAGCATAAGGAATAACACAGAGGACATTGGAAGGAGAGGAGAAGGGATTTGGGGGAAATTGGAGGGGGAGATGAACCATGAGAGACTGTGGGTTTTGGAGGGGAGGGGGTGGGGGTTCGGTGAGCCTCATGGTCGGTATTAAGGAGGGTATGTATTACATGGAGTACTGGGTATGATGCATGAACAATGAATCTTGGAACAATGAAACAAGAAAAAATAAAGTTTAAATTTTAAAAAAAGAATTAAATTATTCTGCTTCCTTATACCATACAGACAAATAAGCTCAAAACAGTTTCAAGACCTCAATGGAAAACCTGAAATCATAAAAATCCTACAAGAGGGCACAGACAGTAACTCCTTGACATAGACCAAAGCAACATTTTCTAGACTGTCTCCTAAAGCAAAGGAAATAAAAGCAAAAATAAACTACTGGGACTATATCAAAATAAAAAGTTTCCACAGAGCAGAAGAACTAGGAAGAAGTAATAATAAGAAGAAAACCTACTGAAATGGAGAAAATTTTGCAAATATTCTATGCAGTAAAGGGATAGTGTCCAAAATATATGTACAACTCAACACCCATAAAACTAATAATCCAGTTAAAAAAAATAGAAGACATGAACAGACGTTTCTCCAAAGAAGAAATATAGATGGCCAAAGGTCCCATGAAAAGATGTTCACCATCACCCAAGCTCAGGAAAATGCGAATCAACCTGAGGGTTTTGAAGGGTCAGGGGTGGGAGGTTGGGGGAACAGGTGGTGGGTAATAGAGAGGGCACGTTTTGCATGGAGCACTGGGTGTTGTGCAAAAACAATGAATACTGTTACGCTGAAAAAAATAAATAAAATGGAAAAAAAAGTAAAATAAAATCCTCATTTTTCATTTTCCAAAAAAAAAAAGTATAATGAGATATTACCACATACTGTGAGAATGGCACTCATCAACAGCACAAGAAACAACAGGTGTTGGGAGGATGTGGAAAAAGGGGAACCCACATACTCTGTTAGTGGAAAAGCAACCTGCTGTAGGTACTCTGGAAAACAGTATGGCCTGTTTTCAAGATGTTAAAAATAGAGTTACCCTAGGATCCAGCAACCATACTACTGGGTATTTACCCAAAGCATATGAAAACAATAACTCAAAAGGATGCATGCACCCCTATGTTTCTTGCAGCATTATTTACAAGATCACAATATGGAAGCAACCCAAGTGTCCATTGATAAAGTGATAAATGAGATAAGAGATGTGTACACACGCATGCACACACACACACACACACACACACACACACACAGTGGGATATTACTCAGCCATAAAAAGAATGAAATCCTGTCATTTGCAGCCATGTGGATGGATCTAGAGAGGATTATCCTAAGTGAAATTAGTCAGTCAGAGAAAGACAATACCATATGATGTCACTCTTAGGTAGAATTGAAGAAACAAACATACATAAATAAAGAAGAAGAGACAAACCAAAATACAGATTCTTAACAATAGAGAACAAACTGAAGGTTATCAAAGGGGAGGTGGATGGAGGGATGAGTGAAATAGATGAAGGGGAGTAAGAGTACCCTTTTCTTTTTTCTTTTTTTTTTAAGTTTTTTTTTTAAAGATTTTATTTATTTATTTGACAGACAGAGATCACAAGTAGGCAGAGAGGCAGGCAGAGAGAGAGAGGAAGAGAAGCAGGCCTCCTGCTGAGCAGAGAGCCCAATGCAGGGCTCGACCCTAGGACCCTGGGATCATGACCTGAGCCGAACGCAGAGGCTTTAACCCACTGAGCCACCCAGGTGCCCCACGAGTACCCTTTTCCTTTTTTTTTTTTTAATATTTTTATTTATTTGACAGACAGATCACAAGTAGGCAGAGAGGCAGGCAGAGAGAGAGAGGAGGAGGCAGGCTCCCTCCTGAGCAGAGAGCCCGATGCGGGGCTCGATCCCAGGACCCTGGGATCATGACCTGAGCCGAAGGCAGAGGCTTTAACCACTGAGCCACCCAGGTGCCCCAGAGTAACCTTTTCTTGATGAGCAGTGAATAATATATAGAATTATTGATTCACGCTGTTGTACACCTGCAACTAATATAACACTGTATGTTAACTCAACTGGAATTAAAATAAACAATAAAAACAATTTTTCTTTCAGTAACCTATTTGAAAAACCTTTGGTACACAATGTTCATATGCCCTACTTGGGAGTATTTCCTTGACAATATTTATTCACTCTATTCCTCGAATTCAAGTTTCACAGAATTCTTATATTTTACCTGTTAATCCTAGCCCACAGAAGCCATCATCCTTTTCCATCCAGGATCAGCACCTACGCATTCGAGAGAATTTAAGTAGAGATATATGCCATATCATAATCCAGAAAGCTATTGCTGTTTCTGTTTTAGTATGAGATGTTCACAGAGTATGGAACAGATTTCAGAGCAGGTTTGTTCTCTGTCCTGGATCACTAATTCAGTGGTTGTTACTTGGATCCATTTGGCTAATAGGTTCCCTGTGGATGAGCTTGCTTCCAAGCACATTCATGGAAGACACAAAAGTGGGTGGGCTCAGTACAGGATAACAAGAGGATCAAGTACAGACAAGGGTATGATCCCTCCCCTGATCCAGGAACTGGCATGGGTGCGGGTATGGGAGACAGAGCAACAGGAGAACACCAAGCTCACCAGCTGAATGCAGGAGACACACGTCAAGGGACCTCATGATGTGGGGTGTGGAGGTTGCTCTGAGCTACCTCTGAGAGGGAGAGGGGGGAAGGAATGAGGAAGAGAAACTGCCTGCACCTGGCACATGCCAGTTGCCCACCACTCTTGGCACACCTCAGTCTACACTGCTTACACAGCCTGAGCTCAGGATGAGCTGGCTCAGGTCCCTCAGCACTCCAGGGCTCAGGGACATGCTGAGGGAGGCAGCAGGGAAGGCTGCCCCTCTGAGGTCATCCCCCCTTTGAGCAGACAGCCTTGCAGGACTGCTGAAAACCCACTGAGAGCTTCAAAAGACATGCCATGGATGAACTAAGGCACAGAGAAACAGAAAACAATATAGGTTTTTAAGGTCAGAGCTGTCAGTTGAGGAGGTGGGAACAAATTCTCTGAGGAGGACTGAGGAAAGGTCAGACCAGGCTGAAAAGGAAGACGCGGCTCTCCTGATTGGAGACCTGCAGCTCCCTTCCAGGGCAGGGCATCATCCTTACCTCATAGGGGATCCATGGAAGTGTTCCATCAGGGGACTGACAGAGCTGACTCTTGAAAAGTCTACCCTGGCATCGAGTTGCACAAGGCAGAGGGTGAGGGCCACATGGAGGGAGGGCAGTACTCCGGGGACCATGGGGCAGGAGCAGAGGCTCATGATCATGAAGATGATGAAAAGTAGGAGGTGGCAGCATGGGAGCCCCAGCATGAAAGTGCCATGGACACTGCCCACAGCTATAGTGACTGGGTGCCTTCTGTGCCCGGCACAATTCACTTCAGTGGACTCCAGATTAGTCCTGACCACAACCTAGGAAGTGTGCACCACCACCATCCTCCTCTCTCTATGCTCCTGCTAGGAATCACAGTCACCAGATCCTGATTGGTTTTCATGGAAACTGAGCACTGGCTTTCACCACACACTGTCCCCCTGGTGGTGGTCTAGTATGACCCTCATGCCTGGCGAGAGACTGCTGTCTACTTGTCTCCACACAACTTAACAGACAGGAGGGTGTCCCTAAATTCCACAGGTACTGATGAGGCAGATCCACAGGCCCCACTACCCCACCCACCACCAACACCCAGTGGGTCACTTGGGACCTCAGCTATTGTCACAAAACTCACCATGACCTGTTTCTGTCACTTCCAACAGAAAATTGGGTTCTGATCCCCCAATTCACCATACATCCTGGTTGCTGACTTGGGGCCATGCCATGAACCCACATGGCACCTTTCTTTTAGAGAAGGCCACCCTGTACCCCCTGGAAAATGTTTCTAAGGAAGTACAAATCCATCAGGGCTACAGAGTGAACAGTAGTACACAGCCTGCATGGTAGTAATCAGTAATCTAACAAGGGTTGACCACCTCCCCCCGTTAGTCTCACAAAACCTTTCTCTGTCCCCATGGAAATCATGGTCTCCCCTCAGAAATACCCCAGGAAACTAGCCTTTAAACTGAATGCTCCCTTCACACTCTGGTTCAAATCTTTTCCAACCACAACAGTATGAAAGTAGAAGTCAGTCACAAGAAGAAAATGGGACAATCAAAATATGTGGAAATTTAACAGCATACTGGTAAACAACCAATAGTCAAATAAGAAATCAAAAGAAAAATTTAAAATTACCTTGAGACAAATAAAAAAGAGAACCTATGAAAAGTTATGGGATGCATCAAAAGTAGCTCTAAGGGGGAAGTTCATAGAAATTCAGGTCCTCATCAACCCACCTGAAAGCTCTCCAATAAATAACGTAATGTACATGGGAAAGAAGTGGAAAAAAAAACAAAAACAAAAACAAGCAAAGTCCGAAACCAGTAGGTAGAAGGAAATAACAAGATGGAAAGTGGAAATAAGTCCAATGGAGACTAAAAAGACAAAAGATTAATGAAAATATGAGCTGCCTTTTTTGGAAAGATAAACAAAACTGACAAGCTTTTAGCTAGACTCACTAAGAAAAAGAGAGAGCTCAAACACAATTAGGAAAGAAAGATAATTGATTTCTGTGTCACTTCAAAATCCTAGAGGAGAACACAGACAACAACATCTTCAACCTTGGGCACTGCAACTTCTTGCAAGACATGTCTCTAAAGGCCAGGGAAACGAAAGCAAAAATGAACTATTGAGACTCCATCAAGGTAAAAAGTTTCTGCACAGCAAAGGAAACAATGAACTAAACTTAAAGGCAACATACAGAATAGAAGATATTTGCAAATGACATGACAGATAAAGGTCTGGTATCCAAGATCTACAAAGAACTGCTCAAACTCAACACCCAAGAAACAAAGAAACCCTCAAGAAATGGGCAGAAGACAGGAAGAGACACTTCTCCAAAAAAGACACACAAATGACCAACATTCCATGAAAAAATTCTCC
The DNA here is from genome assembly GCF_922984935.1 of Meles meles. Lineage (NCBI taxonomy): Eukaryota > Metazoa > Chordata > Mammalia > Carnivora > Mustelidae > Meles > Meles meles. Next base: position 151,161,088 of record NC_060067.1, read on the forward strand.
ACATCACTTGTCATCAGGGAATTCAAAACCACAGTGAGATACCACCTTCCAGCAGTTAGGATGGCTAAAATGAACAGGACAGAAAATAACAACTGTTGGTGAGGATGTGGAGAAAGGGGAACCCTCTAACACTGTTGTTGGGAATGCAAGCTGGTGCAGTCACTCTGGAAAACAACATGGAGGTTCCTCAAAAAGTTCAAAATAGAGCTGCCCTACTACCCAGCAATTGCACTCCTTGGTATTTACCCCAAAGATACAGATGCAGTGAAAAGAAGGGGCACATGCTCCCCAATGTTCATAGCAGCAATGTCCACAAGAGCCAAACTGTGGAAGAAGCTGAGATGCCCTTCAACAAAGGAATGGATAAAGAAGATGTGGTACATACATACCATAGAAGAGTATTCAGCCATCAGAAAGGATGAATGCTCATCATTTGCACTGACATGGATGGAACTGGAGGGTTTATGCTAAATGAAATAAGTTAAGCAGAGAATGACAATAATCATGTGGTGTAACTCATTTGTGGAACACAAGGAAAAGTGGAGGACCACAGGGGAAGGGAAGGAAAGCTGAATGGGAAGAAATCAGAGAGGGAGACAAACCATGAGAGACTCTTAATCACAGGAAACAAATGGGAGGAGAGATATGCTGGGTGGCGGGGTAATTGGGTGATGGGTATTAAGGAGGGGACATGTGGTGATGAACCTTGGGTGTTACATGCAACTAATGAATCATTGGCCATTACATCAAAATGATACCTTGCCTAAGTTAGTTTAAATTAAAAATGTGAAAAACTTAAAAAAAAAAAGAAAGAAACATAAGCTATATTACAATGAATATCATTGTTAGACAGTACTGTAAGCAAGTAGAGGCCAACACCTTGGACAATCTAGAAGAAAAGTTCCTAATGACAACCTAGAATAAACCATGAAAGGAAAAAGAAATCTAAACAGACTGATCACTAGTATAAAGAGTGATTCGATAATCAAATCCTCCCAATAAACAAATGCACAAGACCAGACAGTTTCACTGAGGAGTTCAACTGGATCATATAAGAAGATTTAATACCAACCCTTGTCAGACTGTTTAAAAGATAGGAGAGAAGGGCATCTGCCCAACTCATTTTGTGAAGACAGCATTACCCTCCTACCAAAACAAGGAAAGGGCACTATAAGAAAAGGAAAGGCCTATATGTCTCATGAACAGAGATGCAAAAATTCTCAACAAATTATTGGCAAAATTAATTCAACAATACATCAGGAGAATCACACAACAGGATCCAGTGGGATTTATTCCAGGAATGCAAAGATGAGTCCACCATGCACATCCACCAATGGGATATACCAACTTAATAAAATAAAAGATAAAAATCCTATGATTGTTACAATAGATACAGAAAGAATACTTGACAAGAATCAATATACATTTATGATATTATACTCTAAACCTTCTGGATATTGAGGAACATACCTCAGTCAAAGGCCCTATATGAAAAGCCCATAGCTGACATTATACTTGAGGTGAAAGGCTGAAAACTTTACTACTACCAGCAAGATCAAGATAAAGATGCCCCCTCTTAGCACTTTCACTCATCATTGTACTGAAAGCCCTAGCCAAACAATTTACACAAGAAAAGAACACACACACAAAAAAAAGATATAAAATCTAAATAGGAAAAGAAAATGGTCACTATTTGCAGATGACATAATATTATATGTAGAAATCCCTCAAGAGTCCACAAAATAATAAATTTTTTATTAACAAATAAATTAGAATAAACAAATTCAGTAAAGCTGCAGGATACAAAGTCAATATACAGAAGCCTGTTGCATTTCTATTTTAAAAAGAATGTATTTAACAGAGAGAGAGAGAGCACAAGCAGAGGGAGCAGCAGAGGGTGAGTGAAAAGCGGACTCCCAGCTGAGCCCAATCCCTACTGGGCCCAAGGAGCCCAATACCAGACTCATTCCCAGAACCCCAGGATCATAACCTGACCTGAAGGCAGACACTTACCTGGCTGAGCCACCCAAGTGCCCCAACTTGTATTTCTATATACTGATGACCAACTTTCACAAAGAGAAATTAAGAAAGCAATGCCATTGATAATTGCATCAAGAAAAAAAATCTAGGAATAAAAGTAACCAAGAATGAGAAAGACTTGGTATACTAAACACATGCTGGAAAAGGAAGGAAAAACATGTGCATGTTGGAGGGGGGGTGAGGGTATGGCCCAAAGATTTGGAAGATGACAAAAAATGGAAGCACATGCCATGTTCATTAACTAGAAGGGTTAATAATGTTAACATGTCCACCATACCCAAAGCAATCTACAGATGTGATGAAATCTCTATCTGAATTCCAATGGCATTATTCCAAGAAATAAAGGACAGAGGACAGTCCTAAAATTTGTAAGGAATGACAAAAGACCCCCAAATACCCAGAGCAATCTGGAGAAAGAAGAGAGAGAGAGTCCAAGATGGCAGAAGACTAGGAGACCTTCATTTCATCTGCCACAAGGAATTTAACTAGATAGTTATCAAACAATTCTGGAGGAGAGGGGGCAAGATTGTGAAGAAGTAGGAGACCCTGTTTCAACCCTAAAGTGAGCTAAATATCTACCAGAACACTCTGAACACCCATAAAATCAGCCTGAGATGTAGGATTATACACTTCTGGATCTCTATGGCGGCAGAAGACACCAGTGGAGAGATAAGCGGAGTGGGAACGCTTGGACTGATATTGGAGGATAAGCAAAAGAGGGAGGGAGCCACTAGAAGCGACCCATTGTAAAGTAATACTGAAAGTGCCCTGTGGTGCCACAAGGAATTTAGCTATCAAACCATTCTGAACACCTGAAAATTCAAGCAGAGATCCAAGAAAAGAATAGCAGCAACTCTACAAGAAAATCAACCACTTCCCACAAGGTAGGAAGTACAGACAAGTGAGTCTAAGCTGATAGGCGGGAAGATAAACCCTCGGGGGAAGGAGCCTCTGTCAGCCCGCTACTGCCAAATGCTAGGGGCAGTAGAGCACAAAATCAGAACTTTTAGAAGTATGCACTGGTAAGGGATGTCGCTCTGGCGGTTGGGCAGGGGGTGGAACCCTCGATGGAACAGTGTGGTCTCAGGATCCTCAGGATCCCAGGAACACCAGGGGTGCTTGAGGGCAGCAGAGCTCCCAGATATCAGAGAGGGAAACCAGCTGTGAAGAGTGAGCCCAGGAGTGGGCTTTAAGCTGGAGGTTGTCATAAACTGCAATCCCTGGCACAGCCTGGCCACTGCTCTTTGAGAAGAGGTCCAAGAAGAGGCACAACTGGGGAGAGCCCACTTCCTCCCCCAGGAGGAGCAAGCTGTAGGAGTCTACTGAGTTCAGAGACTCCAAACAGGATTGCATGCCAGAGATAGAAATGCTTGGTCACAGGTCTGGTGCATGGAGTGAGCACAGAGACCAGGGAGACAAGAAGGATTGACCACTTCTCTGTGAGGGCACATTGAGGAGTGGGACCCTGAGCTCTCAGCTCCAGAGCCAGAGACAGGTAGGCCACCATGTTCATCCTCACCCCAAAAGGTTGGGATCATTCCGTGCATATTTTCAGACCACAACACATTGAAAATGAAACTCAATCACAAAAAGAAAGGTGGAAGGAACTCAAATATGTGGAGGCTAGAGAGCATCCTACCAAAGAATGAATGGGTTAACCTGTCAATTCAAGATGAATTTTAAAAATTCATGGAAACAAATGAGAATGAAACACAACTGTTCAATATCTTTGGGAGGCAGCAAAGGCAATCCTAAGAGGGAAGTATATGGCACTAACAGCCTTTCTGAATAACCAAGAAAGGTCTCAAATACACAACCTAACCCTATACCTAAAAGTGCTGGAGAAAGAGGAGGATGGAAAGCCTAAATCCAGAAGGAGAAGAGAAATAATCAAGATTAGAGCAGAAATCAATGAAGTAGAAACCAAAAGAACAGTAGAACAGATGAACAAAACTAGAGCTGCTTCTTTGAAAGAATTAATAAGATTGATACACCCCTGGCCAGACTTCTCAAAAAGGAAACAGAAAGGACCCAAATCAATAAAATCATGAATGAAGAAGGAGAGATCACACCCAACACCAAAGAAATACGAACAATTATAAGAACATAGGATGACAACTCTATGCAACAAATCTGGCAGTCTTGAAAAAATGGATGCATTCCCAGAAACATAGAAATGACCAAAACTGAATGAGGAAGAAAAAGAAACCTGAAGAGCCCCATAATCAGCAAGGAAATTGACACAGACATCAGAAATCCCCCCAGGAATTAAGAGTCCAGCACCCACTGGCTTCCCAGGGGAAGTCTAACAAACATTTAAAGAAGATTTAATACCTCTTCTGAAACTTTTCCAAAAAAATAGAACTGGAAGGAAAACTTCCAAACTCTTTGGTGAGGCCAGCATTACCTTGATCCCCAAACCAGACAAAGACCCCACCCAAAAGAAGAATTACGGACCACTATCTCTGATGAATAAGGATACAAAAATTCTCACCAACATACTACCCAATTGGATCCAACAGTACATTAAAAGGATGATTCACCAAAAATAAATCAAATTTATTCCTGGGCTAAAAGGGTGGTCTGGCAACTGCAAATCAATCAGTGAAATACACTACCTTAATAGAAGAAAGAACAAGAACCACAGGATCCTCTCAAAAGATGCAGAAAAAGCATTTGAAAAATTATAGCATCCCTTCTTGATCAAAACTCCTCACCGTGGAGAGAGAGAGGGTACATACCTCCACATCATAAAGGCCATCTATGAGAAACTCACAAGGAATATCATTCCCAATGAGGAAAAACTGAGAGCTTTTCCCTTCAGGTCAGGAACACGACAGGGATGCCCTTTCTCATCACTGTTGTTCAACATAGTACTAGACTTCCTAGCCTCAGCCATCAGACAACAAAAAGAAATAAAAGGCATCCAAATCAGCAAACGAGAAGTCAAACTCTCACCCTTTGTAGATAATAGGGTACTTGATGTGGAAAACTCAAAAGACTCCACTCCAAAATTGCTAGAACTCATCCAGGAATTCTGTAAAGTGGCAGGATATAAAATCAATGCATAGAAATCACTTGCATTTGTCTACAGCAACCATGCGACAAAAGAAAGAGAAATTAAGGAGTTCATCCCATGTACAACTGCACCCAAACCATAAGATACTTAGGAATCCATCTAAGTGAAGAGGCAAAGGATTTGTACTCAGAGAAATATTGAGTAGTCATAAATGAAATTGAGGAAGACAAAAAGAAATGGAAAAATGTTCATGCTCATGGATTGGAAGAACAAATATTGTGAAAATGTCTATGCTACCTAGAACAATAAACAGATTCAGTGAAATCCCTATCAAAATACCATCCACATTTTTTACAGACCTGGAATAAATCATCCCAAAATTTGTGTGGAAGCAGAAAAGACCCCGCATAGCCAAAGGGATGTTGAAAAAGAAAACCAAAGCTAGTGGCAACCCAATTGAATACTTCAAGCTCTATTATTACAAAGCTGTAATATCAAGAAAGTATGGTCCTGGCACAAAAACAGACACACATATCAAAGGAACAGAATAGAGACCAGAAATGGAGCCTCAACTCTAAGGTCAACTAATCTTCCTCAAAGCAGGAAAGAATATCCAATGGGAGAAAAAAGTGTCTTCAATAAATGGTGCTGGGAACATGGGAGAGTCATATGCATAAGAATGAAACTGGACAATTTCCTTATACTGTACACAAAAAATAGACTTCAAATGAATGAAAGACCTCAATGTGAGAAAGAATTCATACAAATCCTTGAGGAGAACAGAGGCAGCAACCTCTCTGACCTCAACCAGAGCAACTTCTTGCTAGACACATCTCCAAAGGTGAGGCAAACAAAAGCAAAAATGAACTGTTAGGATTTCACCAAGATAACAAGCTATTGCACACCAAAAGAAACAGTCAACAAAACCAAAAGATAACCAACAGAATGAGAGAAGATATTTTCAAGTGACATATCAGATAAAGGGCTAGGATCCAAAATCTAGAAAGAACTTACCAAGCTCAACAGCCACAGAATAAATAATCCAATCAAGAGATAGGCCGAAGACATGAACAGACATTTCTCCAAAGAAGACATCCAAATGGCCAACAGACACATAAAAAAGTGCTCAATATCCCTCGACATTAGGAAAATACAAGTCAAAACCATAAAGAGATGCCACCTTACACCAGTCAGAACGGCTAAAATGAACAATTCAGGAAAGGACAGGTGTTGATGAGGATGTGGAGAAAGGGGAACCATTTTATACTGTTGGTGGGAAAGCAACCTGGTGAAGCCACCCTGGAAAACAGTATGGAGGTTCCTCAAGAAGTTAAAAATAGAACTAACCTACAATGTTGCAATTGCACTACTGGGTATTTACCCCAAGGATAAAGCTAATCTGAAGGGGCACCTCCACCACAATGTCTACAGCAGCAATGTCCACAATAGCCAAAGTATGCAAAAAGCACAGAAAGCTCAGAAACTGAGAACCATAGTACTTTTGGCAAAGTTTATTCATTCATATATTAAAGGTATATTTAAACTTAGTTCTAATAGAATTATTAACTCAGAGTGGGAATTAATAACGTTTATGTCCTGTTCCAACACAAAGTAAATGGAGATAAAGCACAGCAGATGCTCACAGACACAATTCAAAGTGCTGGTGGCTGGATGCAGGGAGCAGTGCCCAGGAAGGAGTTGGTTGGGGTGCACACCGCCTCTATAGTGGTTCCCCACAAACAGATACTGAAGGCGATGTCTAGTTCTTAACTTTTTTCATAAAAGGGAAATCCTCTTTAGCTTTCCTCCTGCTACTAGAACTGGGTAATAAGATGTAGTCGTGGCCGAGTGGTTAAGGCGATGGACTAGAACTGGGTAATAACATAGATCTTTTTCCTGTCAGTCATATGCATTGTGGACTTCATTCGCGACATCTTCATACTCTTTGTTAGGACCTTTCTCTGACAACTGTGTTTTTGCAAATGAGTAGCTGGATCTATAGACTTCAACAGGCTGAACATTTGGGCAGAACTACTTAAGTAGTATTCTGTTCTTTCATCAGACTCCAGATTGTGTCTGATTGTCTTCTTTTGTGATGTTCTCAGTTCTGATGATGGATATCTATATTTCCTTTTCCATGGTAGGTTTACTAAAGTGAATTTAATTTTTCCTGAAAGTGTGGATTCTAAATAATCCTATTTCATAATATATATTTAAATGAAGCAGCATGTTTAAAAATACATTTATTAGAAGCAAATGTTGGAACAGCATTGGGCTCCCTGCTCACCAGGGAGTCTGCTTTTCTCTGACCCTCTGCTTCCCCCCCTGCTTGTTCTATCTCTATCTCTCTGTTAAATAAATACATTCTTTAAAAAAAAAAGAAATGCGGGCTGCCTGGCTGGCTCAGTGGGTTAAAGCCTCTGCCTTTGGCTCAGGTCATGATCCCGGGGTCCTGGTATCGAGCCCTGCATCAAGGTCTCTGCTCAGCGGGGTGCCTGCTTCCCTTCTTCTCTCTCTGCCTGCCTCTCTGCCTATTTGTGTTCTCTGTCAAATAAATTTTTAGAGTCTTAAAAAAAAAAAAAAGAACTGCAACAGGTCTCTGTATACTGACTTTGTATTCTGCAACTTTACTGAATTTGTTTATTCTAACAGGTTTAGTTTTTTTTGTTTTTGTTTTTGTTTTTTTGTAGACCTTTTCAGGATTTCTATGTGTAGTATTATGTCATCTGCAAATAGTGACCATTTTCTTTTCTTATTTAGCTTTCATATCTATTTTGTTTTGTTTTTTGTCTAAGTGGCTTGGCTAGGGCTTTCAATACTATGAGGAGTGAAAGTGCGAAGAGGAGTCATCTTTATCTTGTTCTTGATGGTAGTAGAAAAGTTTTCAGCATTTCACCCTCAAGTATAATGTCAGCTATGGGCTTTTCATATAGTGCTTTTGTTTGGCTGAGGTATGTTCCTTCAATACCCAGATAGTTTAGAGTCATAATCATGAATGTATATTGAATCTTGTCAAGTGTTCTTTCTGCATCTATTGTAACAATCATGGGATTTTTATCTTTTATTTTATTAAGGTGGTACATCCCATTGGTGGATGTGCATGGTGGACTCATCTTTGCATCCCTGGAATAAATCCCACTGGATCCTGTTGTGTGATTCTCCCGATGTATTGTTGAATTAATTTGGCCAATAATTTGTTGAGAATTTTTGCATCTCTGTTCATGAGACATATAGGCCTTTCCTTTTCTTATTAGTCCTTATAAGTCCTTGTCTTGTTTTGGTAGGAGGGTAATGCTATCTTCATAAAATGAGTTGAATAGATGCCCTTCTCTCTTATCTTTTAAACAATTTGACAAAGGTTGGTATTAACTATTCTTATACAATCCGGTTGAACTCCTCAGTGAAACTGTCTGGTCTTGGGCATTTGTTTATTGGGAGGATTTGATTATCAAATCAATGTTTTTACTAGTGATCAGTCTGTTTAGATGTATATATATGTGTGTATATATGTGAGTGTGTGTGTGCACGCACGTGCCACATCTTTATCTATCTGTCAATTGACACCTGGACTCTTTCTGTAGTTTGGCTATTGTAGACTTTGCTGCTGTAAACATTGGGGTACATGTGCCCCTTTTGGATCACTACATTTGTATCTTTGGGGTAAATACCTACTAGTGCAATTGGTAGGTCATAGGGTAGCTCTATTTTCAACTTTTTGAGGAGCCTCCACACTGTTTTCCAGAGTGGCTACAACAGAGAAGCATTTTCCTGATTAATGAAAAACCACTCAGTTATGCTTATCTACCCCTTCTAGAATGTTATGCAGTAACATTCTAGTTAATATAGTACATAATAAAAACAATGAAAGAGTAAAAAAAAAGATAATCAGGCTAAAGAAGAAAAATAACATGATCATATCAATAAATGTAGAAAAATCTTTTGACAAAATCTAACATCCATTCATGATTAAAAATTTGGTACCAAGGGAGGAGTCAAGATGGTGGAGAAGTAGCAGGCTGAGACTACATCAGGTAGCAGGAGATCAGCTCGATAGCTTATCTAAACATTGCAAACACCTACAAATCCAACGGGAGATCGAAGAGAAGAAGAACAGCAATTCTAGAAACAGAAAATCAACCACTTTCTGAAAAGTAGGACTGGCGGAGAAGTGAATCCAAAACGGCGGGAAGATAGACCGCGGCGGGGAGGGGCCGGATCCCGGCAAGCGGTGGAGCAACGGAGCACAAAATCAGGACTTTTAAAAGTCTGTTCCACTGAGGGACATTGCTCCAGAGGCTAAACCGGGGTGAAGCCCACGCAGGGTCAGCGTGGCCCCAGGTCCCGCAGGGTCACAAAAGGATCGGGGATGTCGGAGTGTCGCAGAGCTCGCAGGTATTAGAATGGAGAAGCCGGCTACAGAGACAGAGCCGAGGACTGAACTCTCAGCTCGGGGTTACCTTGAACCTATCGCAGGCTAGGTGAGCTTGGAGCGTGGCTGGAGGATATGGGAGTGATTGGGTGCTGTTCTCTGGGGGCGCACTGAGGAGTGGGGCCCCGGGCTCTCGGCTCCTCCAGGCCGGAGACTGGGAGGCTGCCATTTTCATTCCCGTCCTCCGGGAACTCTACGGAAAGCGTTCAGGGAACAGAAGCTCCCAAAAGCGAACCCGAGTGGATTACTTAGTCTGGCCCCAGGTAAGGGCGGTACAATTCCGCCTCGGGCAAAGACACTTGAGAGTCACTACAACAGGCCCCTCCCCCAGGAGATCAACAAAATACCCAGCCAGGACGAAGTTCATCTATCAAGGAAAGCAGGTTCAATACCTAGGACAGCAGCGGAATTCCAGAGGAGGAGAAAGCAAAGCACGGAACTCATTGCTTTCTCCCCATGATTCTTTAGTCTTGTGGTTAATTCAATTTTTTTTTTCAATTTTTTTTCTTTCTTTTTTCTTCTTCTGCTAAATTTTTTAAAACTTTTACCCTTTTCTTTTTTAATGTTTTTTGACTAGTTTATCTAAAATATATAATTTTTCTTTCTTTTTTATATTTTTCTTTATTTGTTTTATTTTTTTTAAATTTTTTTTTCTGAACCTCTTTTTATCCCTTTCTCCCTCCCACAATTTGGAGTCTCTTCTGATTTGGTTACAGTGCATTTATCTGGGGTCTTTGCCACCCTTTTTGTATTTTACTTGCTCCTTCATATCCTCTTATCTGGACAAAATGACAAGGCAGAAAAAATCACTACAAACAAAAGAACAAGAGGCAGTACTGAAGGCTAGGGACCTAATCAACACAGACATTGGTAATATGTCAGATCTAGAGTTCAGAATGACGATTCTGAAGGTTATAGCTGGGCTCAAAAAAGGCATGGAAGATATTAGAGAAACCCTCTCTGGACATGTAAAAGCCCTTTCTGGAGAAATTAAAGAACTAAAATCTAACAAAGTTGAAATAAAAAAAGCTATTAATGAGGTGCAATCAATTTATCTGCTAGGATAAACGAGGCAGAAGAAAGAATTAGTGATATAGAAGACCAAACGACAGAGAATAAAGAAGCTGAGCAAAAGAGGGACAAACAGCTACCGGAACACGAGGGGAGAATTCGAGAGATAAGTGACACCATAAGACAAAACAACATTAGAATAATTGGGATTCCAGAAGAAGAAGAAAGAGAGAGGGGAGCAGAAGATCTATTGGAGAGAATTTCCCTAATATGGCAAAGGGAACAAGCATCAAAATCCAGGAGGTGCAGAGAACCCCCCTCAAAATCAATAAGAAAAGGCCCACACCCTGTCACCTAATAGTAAAATTTACAAGTCTTAGTGACAAAGAGAAAATCCTGAAAGCAGCCTGGGAAAATAAGTCTGTAACATACAATGGTAAAAATATTAGATTGGCAGCAGACTTATCCACAGAGACCTGACAGGCCAGAAAGAGCTGGCATGATATATTCAGAGCACTAAACGAGAAAAACATGAGGCCAAGAATACTCTATCCAGCTAGGCTATCACTGAAAATAGAAGGAGAGATAAAAAGCTTCCAGGACAAACAAAAACTGAAAGAATTTGCAAACACCAAACCAGCTCTACAGGAAATATTGAAAGGGGTCCTCTAAGCAAAGAGAGAGCCTAAAACTAGTAGATCAGAAAGGTACAGAGACAACATACAGGAACAGTCACCTTACAGGCTAATAATGGCACTAAATTCACATCTCTCAATAGTAACCCTCAATGTTAATGGGCTAAATGCCCCAATCAAAAGACACAGGGTATAAGAATGGATAAAAAAAAACAAAACCCTTCTATATGTTGCCTACAAGAAACTCATTTTAGACGTGAAGACACCTCCAGATTTAAAGTGAGTGGGTGGAAAACAATTTACCATGCTAATGGGCATCAGAAGAAAGCTGGGGTGGCAATCCTTCTATCAGATCAATTAGATTTTAAGCCAAAGACTATAATAAGAGATGAGGAAGGACACTATATCCTACTCAAAGGGTCTGTCCAACAAGAAGATCTAACAATTTTAAATATCTATGCCCCTAACGTGGGAGCAGCCAACTATATCAACCAATTAATAACAAAATCAAAGAAACACATCAATAATAATACAATAATAGTAGGGGACTTTAACACTCCCCTCACTGAAATGGACAGATCATCCAAGCAAAAGATCAACAAGGAAATAAAGGCTTTAAATGACACACTGGACCAGATGGACATCACAGATATATTCAGAACATTTCATCCCAAAGCAACAGAATACACATTCTTCTCTAGTGCACATGGAACCTTCTCCAGAATAGATCACATCCTGGGTCACAAATCAGGTCTCAACTGGTATCAAAAGATTATGATAATTCCCTGCATATTTTCAGACCACAATGCTCTGAAGCTAGAACTCAATCACAAGAGGAAAGCTGGAAAGAACCCAAATACATGGAGACTAAACAGCATCCTTCTAAAGAATGAATGGGTCAACCAGGAAATTAAAGAAGAATTGAAAAAATTCATGGAAACAAATGAGAATGAAAACACAACAGTTCCAAATCTGTGGGACACAGCAAAGGCAGTCCTGAGAGGAAAATATATAGCAGTACAAGCCTTTCTCAAAAAACAAGAAAGGTCTCAAGTACACAACCTAACCCTACACCTAAAGGAGCTGGAGAAAGAACAAGAAAGAAACCCTAAACCCAGCAGGAGAAGAGAAATCATAAAGATCAGAGCAGAAATCAATGAAATAGAAACCAAAAAAACAATGGAAAAAATCAATGAAACTAGGAGCTGGTTCTTTGAAAGAATCAATAAGATTGATAAACCCCTGGCCAGACTCATCAAAAAGAAAAGAGAAAGGACCCAAATCAATAAAATCATGAATGAAAGAGGAGAGATCACAACTAACACCAAAGAAATACAGACAATTATAAGAACATACTATGAGCAACTCCACGCCAACAAATTTGACAACCTGGAAGAAAAGGATGCACTCCTAGAGACATATAAACTACCACAACTGAACCAGGAAGAAATAGAAAACCTGAACAGACCCATTACCGGTAAGGAGATTGAAACAGACATCAAAAGTCTCCAAACAAACAAAAGCCCAGGGCCAGACGGCTTCCCAGGGGAATTCTACCAAACATTTAAAGAAGAACTAATTCCTATTCTCCTGAAACTGTTCCAAAAAATAGAAATGGAAGGAAAACTTCCAAACCCATTTTATGAGGCCAGCATCACCTTGATCCCAAAACCAGACAAGGATTCCACCAAAAAAGAGAACTACAGACCAATATCCTTGATGAACACAGATGCGAAAATTCTCACCAAAATACAAACCAGTAGGATTCAACAGTCCATTAAAAGGATTATTCACCATGACCAAGTGGGATTTATTCCAGGGCTGCAAGGTTGGTTCAACATCTGCAAATCAATCAATGTGATACAACACATTAATAAAAGAAAGAACAAGAACCATATGATACTCTCAATAGATGCTGAAAAAGCATTTGACAAAGTACAGCATCCCTTCCTGATCAAAACTCTTCAAGGTGTAGGGATAGAGGGCACAAACCTCAATATTAGCAAAGCCATCTATGAAAAACCCACCGCAAATATCATTCTCAATGGAGAAAAACTGAAAGCTTTTCTGTTAAGGTCAGGAGCACGGCAGGAATGTCCATTATCACCACTGCTATTCAACATAGTACTAGAAGTCCTAGCCTCAGCAATCAGACAACAAAAAGAAATTAAAGGCATCCAAATTGGCAAAGAAGAAGTCAAACTATCACTCTTTGCAGATGATATGATACTATATGTGGAAAACCCAAAAGACTCCACTCCAAAACTGCTAGAACTTGTACAGGAATTCAGTAAAGTGTCAGGATATAAAATCAATGCACAGAAATCAGTTGCATTTCTGTACACCAACAACAAGACAGAAGAAAGAGAAATTAAGGAGTCAATCCCATTTACAATTGCACCCAAAACTATAAGATACCTAGGAATAAACCTAACCAAAGAGGCTAAGAATCTATATGCAGAAAACTATAAAGTACTCATGAAAGAAATTGAGGAAGACATAAAGAAATGGAAAAATGTTCCATGCTCCTGGATTGGAAGAATAAATATTGTGAAAATGTCTATGCTACCTAAAGCAATCTACACATTTAATGCAATCCCTATCAAAATACCATCCATTTTTTTCAAAGAAATGGAACAAATAATCCTCAAATTTATATGGAACCAGAAAAGACCTCGAATAGCCAAAGGAATATTGAAAAAGAAAGCCAAAGTTGGTGGCATCATAATTCCGGACTTCAAGCTCTATTACAAAGTTGTCATCATCAAGACAGCATGGTACTGGCACAAAAACAGACACATAAATCAATGGAACAGAATAGAGAGCCCAGAAATAGACGCTCAACTCTATGGTCAACTAATCTTCGACAAAGCAGGAAAGAATGTCCAATGGAAAAAAGACAGCCTCTTCAATAAATAGTGCTGGGAAAATTGGACAGCCACATGCAGAAAAATGAAATTGGACCACTTCCTTACACCACACACGAAAATAGACTCAAAATGGATGAAGGACCTCAATGTGAGAAAGGAATCCATCAAAATCCTTGAGGAGAACACAGGCAGCAACCTCTTCAACCTCAGCCGTAGCAACATCTTCCTAGGAACATTGGCAAAGGCAAGGGAAGCAAGAGCAAAAATGAACTATTGGGATTTCATCAAGATCAAAAACTTTTGCACAGCAAAGGAAACAGTTAACAAAACCAAAAGACAACTGACAGAATGGGAGAAGATATTTGCAAACAACATATCAGATAAAGGGCTAGTATCCAAAATCTATAAGGAACTTAGAAAACTCAACACCCAAAGAACAAACAATTCAATCAAGAAATGGGCAGAGGACATGAACAGACACTTCTGCAAAGAAGACATCCAGATGGCCAACAGACACATGAAAAAGTGCTCCACATCCCTCGGCATCAGGGAAATACAAATCAAAACCACAATGAGATATCACCTCACACCAGTCAGAATGGCTAAAATTTACAAGTCAGGAAATCAGAGATGCTGGCGAGGATGCGGAGAAAGGGGAACCCTCCTACACTGTTGGTGGGAATGCAAGCTGGTGCAACCACTCTGGAAAACAGCATGGAGGTTCCTCAAAATGTTGAAAATAGAACTACCCTATAACCCAGCAATTGCATTACTGGTTATTTACCCTAAAGATACAAATGTAGTGATCCGAAGGGGCATGTGCACCCGAATGTTTCTAACAGCAATGTCTACAATAGACAAACTATGGAAAGAACCTAGATGTCCATCAACAGATGAATGGATAAAGAAGAAGTGGTATATATACACAATGGAATACTATGCAGCCATCAAAAGAAATGAAATCTTGCCATTTGCGACAACGTGGATGGAACTAGAGGGTATCAAGCTTAGTGAAATAAGTCAATCGGAGAAAGACAACTATCATATGATCTCCCTGATATGAGGATGTGGAGATGCAACACGGGGGGTTAGGGGGATAGGAGAAGAATAAATGAAACAAGATGGGATTGGGAGGGAGACAAACCATAAGTGACTCTTAATCTCACAAAACAAACTGGGGGTTGCTGGGGGCAGGCGGGGTTGGGAGAGTGGGAGGGGGGTTAAGGACATTGGGGAGGGTATACTATGATGAGTGCTGTGAAGTGTGTAAACCTGGCGATTCACAGACCTGTACCCCTGGGGAAAAATACATTATATGTTTATAAAAAAATAAGAAATAAATAAAAAATTTTAAAAAAACAAAAATAAGAAAGCAACTCAGTTTAAAACATGGATAAATTATTTGAACAGACATTTCATCAAATAAGATAAATGGACAAAGAGCATATGAAAAGCTGCTCAATAACTTTATTATTAAGGAAAATGTGAATTAAATTCACAGTGAAACAACACAACACTCCCATAAGAAAAACTAAAGTTAAATTAAAATTAATACAATACCAGGTGTTAACAAGGTTATTGAGGAAACAACTTTCAAACACTGTTGGGGAAAGCATAAAGTTACTCTTGAAAATATTTAAGCAGTTTCTCAAGATGTTAAACGTACTCCTACCATATGATCCATTCATTTACCTCCTAGGTATATACCAAAGAGAAAAGGAAATACATGTCCATACAAGGGTTTGTACATAAATGTTCATAGTGGCCATATTTGTAATAGCCCCAAACTGAAAACTACCTAAAAGTGCCACCAGTGCATGAATGGAGAAACAAATTAGGTATATCCATTCAAAGTAATGTTACTTAGCAATAAAAAGCAACAAATCACTAATATACAAACTACATAAATAAATGTCAATGTAATTATACTGAGTGAAAGAAACCTGGTAAAAAAAAGTATGTAATGCATGATTTCATTAATATAAAACCCTGGACAATGCTAATTAGAATGACAGAAACCAGATCACTGATCAATTGGGAGTGAAAGGAGGGGAAGGACAGGAGGGACAGAATAAAAGGGGCACTAGGGAAATGTTGAGGATGAGGGGTATGTCTACTACCTTGGCTGTGGTGATGGTTTCACAATGTATACGTTAAGTTCAAGGTTATCAAATTGTGACCTATAAAACATGTGATTTGTTTTATTTCAATTATTGTGCAAAAAAAAAAAGCTGTTTCAAGAAAAAAAATTCATAGCCAATAGGCCAACATTTTAGAAAATGCATTATCTTAGGGGATACTATTCTCAGGAAGAAAACTTCAGCAAGCCATAGATAATTGCATAAATTGTGGCAATAGGATCCATAATGAGCAGTGAATCTGTTAACTACAGAACTGAGCTAAAACAAATGTGGGAATTATGCTAACATATTTGTGAAGAGTATACTACTGTTTCCAGGTTGTTGTTGTTGTTGTTTTTTTTTTTTTTTGTAGCTTCCTAGAATCCATTCCCTTTGCAATGTGACATAGCAGTTGGCTCTCTGACTTGCTTTGGCCAACGGAATGTGCACAGAATGATAACTGAGAGCTGCATGTGCTCATTATTCTCAAATTTCTTCCATCATTATGCAGGGAACATGACCTGGCCAACCCATGATCCAAGGAAGATGACAGACAGGGAAGCAGAGCTGGATCACCTTTCACCTTGAAACCAAATCTACCTGAGTTGAGTCTATATTAATTATCCTTCAGGTGCATGAGAGAGAATAAGTTTGGGTGAGTTTAGGGTGAGTTTGGGGTGGCTCATTACTCAGCATGACTGTGATAACGCTATTGGATACATACATATACTGTGATGTACAAACTAATAATATTGAACTGAGTAATTAGCAAACAGTGGTAGTGTGGAGAAAAGGAAGAAAAGGAAGAGAGCAGATATGCTAATTTATTTCTACTCATCAAAATTTATTAGATTAAGTTGATAAATCAAGTGATAGTTGTACAACTATATCTAAAACTATAAAGATAAATATTAAGAGAATATGATTTAAAAATGGGTAGTAGAAGGAAAGGTGGAAGAAGAGAATTTTACTAATTTCATTATCATTCCTTTCTGGACATTAAAAGAACTGAAGAAATGGAGGATTATAGAAATTACATAAATATATAGCTGTAACAGGAACTAGTCGAACAAAAATAAGATTTCTAAGTTATAGGATAAAATATACTGTAAAACAAAGAGACCTGTGGTGAAAGATATTTTGAGATATTAAACAGAGGGTATGATATAAAATAATATTAAAGCCAAATATGTTTATATTATTAATGGATATAAATGTGTTAAATGACTGTATTAAAAGTCACCCAGGGCGCCTGGGTGGCTCAGTGGGTTAAAGCCTCTGCCTTCGACTCAGGTCATGATCCCAGGGTCCTGGGATCAAGACCCACATCAGGATCTCTGTTCCACGGGGAGCCTGCTTCCTCCTCTCTGTCTGCCTCTCTGCCTACTTGTGATCTCTGTCTGTCAAGTAACTAAATAAAATCTTAAAAAAAAAAAAAGTTCTGATCAGATCCTAACACAAAGACTTTTTTTGTTGTTACCATGTAACACATCTAATAGAATGTGATCCAGAAAGGTGGAAAATTAAAAGAGTAGGTAAAGGCACACTACAACGTTGCAACTAAATTAAAACCACCACCGCAACAGAAACTAGGATCATGATGTAAGTATCAGAAAAATTTGAACCGAGAACAAAATTATGACCACTTCATTATAATAAAGAGACAGTTATGAATACCTGTGAATCAATTACTGAAGTATCAAGTATAAAAAAGAGACAGAAAGAATATAATCGTATTAGGAGTGGGAAATGACATCTTGAAACCCATGACACATTAAGAGGGGGAAAATACATAAATTTAACTGACATTATTTTTTTTTTAAGTAGGCCCATGCCCAAGGTAGAGCTTGAACTCAACCCCAAGATCAAGAGTCATAGCTTACTTTACATATGTCATCAAGAAAAAGGAAGATTTTTCCCTTGCCCAGCGACAACCCAGCCAATGAGAAAATGTCACAATCCTGAACTCTTCTTCTCCTCCAATGAAATTTTCTCAAAACAACCCCTCCAAACTTTCTCCTTTCCTCTATATAAGGTTGCTCTCTTCCTTTCTTTGGACTTGCTTAGGGATAGCCAAAGTTTGCTTGTCCTGATTTCCTCTGCTATTCCAAACCAAGGTTGATTTTGTTGGCTAAACTGCTTACCTTCTTTTGATGGTTGACATTTCTTGATGTTGGAAGTGGAATCAAAGGAGACAAACCTTGGAGAACTACCGACGCCCAGAACTATGCACAGTACCCACTCGAGCTCCTCATACTCTTTGCAAGGTGCATTGTCTTCTACCATTTTGATTTGGGTAAGTCTCCTCTCTGATTCAAGCTCTCTCCTTTTGGTCAAGCTTTTGGACTTTACATGGGATCTGTTTTTATAAAAATATCACCCTTTCTGGTGAGTATTCTTTCGTTTTCTAAATTTCTAGTTGTTTTATTTTGTTTGTGTTCTGAGCTCTCCAACTTTATTGTGCATACTTGTTCTCTCTATTGTAACTCTCTTCTGTTTCTGTTTCCATTTGTTGAAGCTTCTTGGTAAGTTACCCATCCTGTTCAAAAGATGGGAATACACGTGATTTCTAGTGTTATAAAACAGCTGTTGGAAAATAGGGCCCCTCATGGTATGTTTTAGAGAATCCGAAGATAGTTTCCGTTTAATCCTTGGACCAGATTCTTGTGCCTTTCTGAAAACTGGGTAAACTTTTGGATACTTTGGAATTGTAATGGCCATTCTGGGGAAACTTTGTTTTAGATAAATCCACCTTAAAGGGGATCGCTTAAAAGAGAAGTTTGCAACATCTCAGTGACAATGGAATGCATTCTTAGATTGGAATGCAGAAGATCCTGAAAGACAAAATGACTCCAAAAACAGCTCTGAAAGGATCCTTATAGTATACGAATAAAAAAATCTTTAGTAAAAACTTTGGCCATCTGAGGAGGTAACATTAACTTGGGCCATCTGCCAGAAACATAATTTGGATCTAACTATTCCTTTGAGTTTTATATCTGACACATAGCTAAAATTTTTGAAACAAAAGTTGTAAGATCTCTGTGTCTGTCTATATATTATGTAGGTCTATGTATGTATGTTATAGATATGTGATATTTTTCTACCTCTGGATGATATTACCAAAATTAATTTGTAAAGAACTCTATTTAATTGGCTTTAAAAAATGCTTCTAGGGGCTCCTGGGTAACTCAGTGGGTTAAAAATTCTTCTATAAATTAAGTAGACTGGCTCAAATGTTTTTTGAATTCACATGCTCTGAGATAAACTAAAAGCTAGTTTACGTTTGTTGGTTTCATAAAAATAATCAGTCTTCAGAGTTATCAGCATTAAATGTAATCAATTAAGTTTATGTTATTTCTGTTGCAAAATTTGTCAGCAAGAAAATTCACTTGAGATGATTGCTGATTTTGTGAGTAATCTAAACATAATTTGGGGGAGCAAGTGATATAGATAAATGAAATTGGAATGAGAATCTTTTAAGGTACAACAATTATTTTTTATGGTATGTGTGCTTAAAACATATCGTCCCCAAATCTTTGGTAACCTGAAACTTTAAATGATGGAATTTCATTGACTATCTAGACCATTTTTCACCAAGATCAAATACTAAAATGTTAATTACTGAATATAGGTTTATCTACTTTGGGGTTTCCATTTCAGAAAAACTGAAGATAAATTTGGGTCTGTGGGTAACAACGTCTTGTGCCACATTGAAAGACTGTACTAGTTAAAAGGACATATGCTTTTAGAATTATGAACTGTATTTATAAATAGGGTTGCCAGTCTATCATTGCTTACTTCTTAGCTTTCACTAGAAACTGAAGAGTCTATGGATTAAGAAGGCTAGTTAATATATGTAAAAATAAAGCTACTAGAAACAGTGGGGGGTGAAAGAAAATGATTATTTATGAAAGGTAGGCAAGAAAAGTAGGATGTCTGTTTTCAGCAACAATAAGAATAAGAATGGATGTGCATCTTCTTGTTGAGGAAAAAGACAGTAATTTTATCCTAAAGAAAAATGATTATCAGAATAAGAGAGGGAAAAGAACAAAAACAGAATAGATACAGTAAGCTGTAGAAGGTTTGTGAAAAAAGACTCTCCAGAAAGAAATATTTTTGTGGTCCAACTAAAATTGAAATGGTTTTTTTTTTTTAAGATTTTATTTATTTATTTGACAGAGAGAGATCACAAGTAGGCAGAGAGGCAGGCAGAGAGAGTGAGAGGGAAGCAGGCTCCCTGCTGAGCAGAGAGCCCGATGCGGGACTCGATCCCAGGACCCTGAAATCATGACCTGAGCTGAAGGCAGTGGCTTAAACCACTGAGCCACCCAGGCGCCCCGAAATGGGTTTTTTTAAGTTAAAAAAAAAGAGAGAGAGAAAGAATTTTAGTATCAAAAATACACTGGTACAGAATTAAAATTTATTTTTTCTATTAAAAGGATAGAGTTTTCTTAGATTATTGCTTTGCTCTTAATAAGAAATTGTAAACAAAGTTTCTTCACCTTTAATGTAATCTGCCTAGGGAACAAAGATTCTGTTTTATCTTTATCAGGTCTTTGATTTCTTAGAAAAATGGAACCCTGTGAGACTGGTGGTGGGTATTGAGGAGGGCACATTGCATGGAGCACTGGGTGTGGTGCATAAACAATGAATTCTGGAACACTGAAAAGAAATTTACAAAATAAATAAAAATTTAAAAAAAGAAAAATGGAGCCTTCTCTATTAAAAAGAGCTAATGCTTTTGGCAATTATAGAATCTTCTGTACTTGCCTTTAAAAATGTTTTTGTCACTTTAGTTAAATGGATAATTAAGTCTTGTTTCATAATTTTCTGTGATCCCCTTTGGTCAGGTGTTTAAAATCTTTTCATTTTTTGACAGACTTAACAAAATTCAAATTCTGGGTGAAATCTTTTTGAACTTGAACTATCTTGAGTTTTTTCAGAGGGTTCCTAGAACATCTCAAAGGTTTCTAGAACATTTGTTCACTCTCCCTACCAAAAGGGAAATTTTAAACTAATTAGGCTTTTATATGAGAAGCTTGTCAAATAAGAAGAAACACCAAACTTTTTTTTACCTTATATTTGGATATGTAATTATGTGCTCCAAAATTTATATGATATTCCTAAAATTCTGGTGTCCTGATAAAATGTTATCAGTCATAATTTAAAAATATATGTCACGGAAATAAGCAAATTTCTTGTCAATTCTGCTGTAATGAACTGTCATCAGATATTTAATAATTGGCATTTTTAAGTTACTTGTTACTGTTTTACTCTGATGCTTTTGCAAATGTATTTCATTTAAGGAGAAATTCATGAAAAGAACTCTGACAAATACTGTAGAATACAGGTCTCTGATAGCTTTAGGATCATGTAACTGTACTGAACATAAAACTTTTTCTCTTAAGTGATCTATGGCTTACGACAAATTGGTAAAATCTTTGTGAATAAAGACAAAATGATTTTTTTTTCTTCCTAAGTGATCCCTCCAGAACTCAGAAACTTGTGTATTTTTTTCTCATGGCAGTATAATTATTTGTATGAGTTCAATAAGAATCTGTTCTCCTTGTAAACAGGCCATGGCTTCCTTCTTGGCTAAGATCCTATTAGAAAGGATCATTCCTACCTGGGGAATTCCCTTTACCTCCCACATCTGAACTTCCTAGCAATAGAGGAACCCACTTTACTGGTCAAGTGCTTCAACAAATTTGTGTTGTTTGACCACTTTTGCAACATTTTCACTGTGCCTACCACCCTTGATTTTCAGAACCAGTTGAATTAGTAATTCATCATTAAGACTGAATTAGCAAAATTTCTAAGACCTCTTGAAATATCCTGGCCAAAAGCACTGCCTTTGGTTCTTCTTCACCCCTTTTGAAACTGGAAAACTCCCTTTTTGAGATAATCACAGTATGCCCAAAGTACCTAGCTAGCTCCTGCTTCCTTCGATCCACAGCTGATAAAGGGGCATATACTTCAATTTTGCTAAGGTCTAATAAAATCCTAAGAGAATGATCATACTTGGTAGAACAATCTTTCCACAGTGCTTCCAGGAGACAAAACCATTAGACATCATCATAACCTGCAGCCTGGAGATTTCATCTCCTAGAAAAGACACTTTCAGAAAGAGTCCCTCCAGCCTTGCTGGTCAGAAGGGACCTTACCAGGAATTGAAGCAAATGACAGCCAAGGCAGATGACTTTCCCAAATGATTGGGCTAGGCACGCACACTTTTTTCTTGCTATTGCTTCTTGCCTTTTTTCTTTCTCTCTTTCTTGGAAAGACAATGCTCTTATTTCCTTTTCCCAGTCTATTGCAAAAGGCAAATCTTTCTGACAGCTGGATCTATCACCAGAAACTCTAATCTATTCAAAATGTCAGAGACCCCTTGGTCTTACCTGTCATCAATTTCTCCTTAGTATCAAATACCACTACTGATTAAACCCACAAACTTGTGCATGTTACCTAAGGGGCTAGGTTATTATAGTCAGGTGTTCCCATACTTACGTCAGTCATAACTATGTTAGCTCAGCTAGACACTTCCACCTTTGCCAATCATACAACCTTTATTTCCTCCCAACCCACATCTTTTCCTTACTTAAATATGATCATTTGCCTGTACTCAAGGGTAATACAAATGGGCTAACTCCTCTTTGCAAGGCTTTTAGAAGACAGCTTTATGATGGGATGGCACTTTACAGAGTGTCATCCTAATTTCTGTGACCTCTGGCTTGAAAATTTCAATCAGGAAATTCCAGTTAATTTATCTATTAATAGCCAGACCTTAACTGAAGTTCTCTATGCTCCACCTGGTTTCAGTTTTGTCTGCAGTGGATGGCATTTTCATGGGCATATGAATGTTTAGATAGCTGGTGAACCGGAGACCAGGGCTTATTGGGACATTTCACCATCCTGTTAACACGCATAATGAATAGAAGCCTCTCATTGGTCCACCCATTGAGCCACCGTGGCTGCCTTAAATGGCCTTCCAAGAGACAACAAGACTCGGTAGGGAGAGCTTTTCTTCCTTGGGTTAGAATAACTACCACTGAGCTCTAATACTAGGAGAGCTAGTCAATTCCACACCAAAGCAGTAGCAGCCCAACACTCATCATTTGACTCATCGGCTAAGATAGTTTTGGACAATTGCATAGCCCTTGACTACTTGCTGAACAAGGAGGCATTTATGCAATAGCAAACACCACCTGTTGCACCTGGACAAATGCCTCTGGAGAGATAGAAACTCAATTACACATGATCAGGGAACAAGTACACTGGTTACAACAAATTTCACCTGATCTCCCAGTCCTTTGATGTGTTCATTTGGCAACCTTCAGATTTGGGTCATGGTTAAGAACCATTATACATGCTGGATTTGTCATGACACTTTTAATTCTATTTTGTATAATTATTTTTAAACTTGATGTTTGTCAAGTCTCTACAGAAGTGATGCACCAAATAGAATAATGTAGCTCAACACTTTGAGATGATTTCCAAAGTTTACAATCCAGACAAGATACGACCTTAGGAGTGGAAAATACCTGAGAGCTCCTTCTCCTACTTTCTTTGTTGCACAAATGTGGTTCCTGTGGTTTCCATCACCTCAAGGTCTCCCTGCAGCCTGGCAAAGAATACCAGGAAAGGTCCCCTTTGCCACTGAGGGACACAGACAGACAAAAAGATTTAATTAATAAGTAAATAACCAACCAAATGCTTGAGCAGCAATGCTTTCAAGGAAAGATCTTGATCAAAAGAGGGAAATGGGAAAATGAATAAAGGAATCCGAATTCAAAGATGTGGTCCATATACACTATGGAGTATTATGTCTCTATCAGAAAAGATGAATAGCCAACTTTTGTAGCAACATGGGCGGGACTGGAAGAGATTGTGCTGAGTGAAATAAGTCAAGCAGAGAGAGTCAAGTATCATATGGTTTCACTTATTTGTGGAGCATAACAAATAACACGGAGGACATGGGGAGATGGAGAGGAGAAGGGAGTTGAGGGAAATTGGAAGGGGAGGTGAACCATAAGAGACTATGGACTCTGAAAAACAACCTGAGGGTCTAGAAGGGGCGGGGAGTGGGAGGTTGGGGGAACAAGGTGGGGGGTATTAGTGAGGGCACGTGTAGCATGGAGCACTGGGTGTGGTGCAAAAACAATGAACACTGTTATGCTGAAAAGAAATTTTTAAAAAAAGGAAACCTAATTCAAAATGGAGAAGGGACTCAATGAAGGGAGGATTTTCACTCAGGTACCACTCTTGGCAGCTTACCTTACATACTTCAGCAGGAAGAAGCTTACTTTACATACCCCAGCAAGAAGAAGGAAGATCTTCCTCTTGCTTGGCAACAGCTCAGCCAATGAGAAGCTGTCACAATATCAAATTCTTGCTCTTCTTAATGAACTTTTGTTCAGAATAACCCCTCCCAACCTCTTCCTTTCTTCTTAAAAACTGCTTTCTTCTTTCTTCTT
The DNA here is from genome assembly GCF_922984935.1 of Meles meles. Taxonomy (NCBI): domain Eukaryota; kingdom Metazoa; phylum Chordata; class Mammalia; order Carnivora; family Mustelidae; genus Meles; species Meles meles. The sequence continues at coordinate 151,185,686 of NC_060067.1, forward strand.
CAGACTTGCCTATGGTTCACCATAGTTTGCAACTCCTCTGCTCTTCCCGAAAAAACTCAATTTTGCTGGCTATACTGATTACTTTTTTCTTTTAATGATTGACAGTAGTCCTGAATGGGAAGGCAACTTTGTAAATATGTCAGTTATCCTCCCAATTAATCTATTAATTGAATACATTTCTGACCAAAATCTTTAAAAAAAATTGCAATGCAGTTTGACAAATTAATCCTTAAAAAACATTTTGACAAATTAATCCTTAAAAAACATTTTTAGCATGGAACTTTGCAAATGTATTCAAAACTAGAATAATAGTTTAATATAACCATCACCAAGCTTCAATAATTACCAACACGTGGTCAATTTTGGACAGCCAACTTTTAATTCATCTAAAGGTAGTCATGAAAAGTTTTCAAAAGACAAAAGAGGAGGGGCGTCTGGGTGGCTCAGTTGGTTAAGCGACTGCCTTCAGCTCAGGTCATGATTCCAGAGTCCTGGGATCGAGTCCCACATCAGGCTCCCCGCTCCTTGGAGAGTCTGCCTCTCCCTCCGACTTTCTCCCCTCTCATGCTCTCTCTCTCAAATAAATAAATAAAATCTTTAAAAAAAAAAGACAAAAGAGGACAAACTTTCTCTTACTTTTATCTAATAGAACTATTGTAGAGAAGCCTTAAATGGACTCATGCTTTTGAGGAAATTTAGAACGTGGTAAAGGTAGTTTCAAATCAGTGTGTAAAGGATGACTTAGAAATTAAAAATTAATAAATACTGTTCAGTCGGTTGACTACCCAATTGGGAAAAATTGAAGCTAATTAATTTACAACACCTCAAAAATAAATCTCAGATGGATCAAGGACCTAAATATGAAAACTAAGCCTGTCAGAAGATTAGAAAATTTATAAGGAATAGATTTAAAATCTTAGTGTGAGGGTGCTCCCAAATCATACGAAAATAATAGATTTGATTGCAAGAAAAATTTGAACTTCCGCAGGGTGAAACAAGTTAAAAGACAAGTGACAGATAGAAATATATGCCACACAGACCAACAAATGGACAAAGACACGGTTATATGAAATTGGTGGAGCATTTAAGAATATAAAGTAGTTTACTGTCACCCAAGTACACCGAGCATGGCTTCCCATGTCAAGCCCCAGAAATAGGTTAGATGATGGAATTCGGGTGGTTATTTTCTTCCGCATGTTTTCCTGGTATTTTCCATTTTTTACAATGATCACGTGTTTCATTTATAACTTAAATTAAAAAAAAAATCTTTAATAACTAAAAATTCTGGCCTGCCTTACATTGTTCCCTGTTTGGAGCATTCATATATTGCCAGCTTTGCGCTAGCTTTATGACAGGGAGGCGCCGGGGTTTTTTCTTCCTTTGTGTCACCACGAAACCTATTACAGAAATGAACCCTTATAGATAGTGAAAAAGAAATGCTCAGGGATTGGCTAAAACAAGGTCGCTGTGGGAGATTTGTGTACCAAATATGAGCAGCTAACCCTTCCTCATTACACATTTCTCCCTAACCTCTATATCAGTTCCAGTAGCATAAGTCACTCCATCAGGCCAGTACAATGACACGCAAGAATTCATTCCAGGTGCGCGTGTCAGCGTGACTCCCGCGTCTCCAGGTCTGAAGCTCGCCTGGGAACGCCCCCTCCCCGCCCCGTCGCTTGTTGTGTTGTCATCACGTGGCCCGAGCGGGCCCTGACGTCAGGGTGGGGGAGGGATTGCGCAGGCGCAGAAAAGGGGGCGGGGGACTCGGCTTGTTGTGTTGCTGCCGGAGAACCAGAGACGGTCCTGCTGCGGCCGCAAGCCCTTCCAGCCACCTGACAATGTCGTCTCATTTAGTAGAGCAGCCTCCGCCCCCGCACAACAACAACAACAACTGCGAGGAAGGTGAACAGCCTTTGCCCCCGCCAGCCGGCCTCAACAGTGAGTGCTGGGCCGGTGGGCTCGGCGAGGAGGGTTGGGGGGGCGGGGGAGGAGCTGCTCCGGCCGCCGCCGCCAGCTCTGCGCGGGGGGCGGGAGGAGAAGGCAGTCCATTGGCCGAAGCTGAGGATGTGCGGGTGACTGACAGCTCCCGTCACCTGTCAGGAGTAGTGGATCCTGTCTTCCTCTGGCCCGTCTCCCTTCCCTCCTGGGTCTCGGTCGGGGGGCTGCTTGGGCTTGCAGTTGGGGAGGGCTGGTGGGTGGGAGGAGAAGGGGGCGAGCCGATCCCACCTGCGGTGGGCCCCCCTAGAGTAGCCAATTGGGACGCGGGGGGGGCGGGCCTTGGGGGCGCGGGGAGCGCGGTGGGCGGAGCGGGCGGCGGAGGGGACGTGGGCAGGGATGGGGACGTGCAGCTGGGACGCCGGGGGATGGACGCGGGCGGCGGGCCGAGGGGAGGGGGCGGCGGGAGGACGCGCTGGCGGTCAGGTGTGCGGCGGGGCTCGCGCCTGGCAGGGTTGACCCCACCTCTCTGGGTCGGCCTCCCCTTAGGGCTCGGAATGTAAGCCCTCCAGTTCCCTTCCTTTGTTACCACAGGCTGGTCAGGAAAATCATTTGGTAATTTAGTGGTTACTTGTTTCACGTTGGGGGTGGGGGTGAGGAGGCTGTGCTACTTTTTTTAGTGTTTTGTTTTGTTTTGTTAATTTTTTTTTTTTTTTTTTTTTTTTATGAGAGTTGGCCCAAGTGAGTTTTTTGGTTTTGGTTTTGAAACGATGGGATTGTGTGCCCTGAAGACCTTTGTGAACATCTTCTTGAACCAGGCAAGATTGCATAAATTATGGAATATGGGGCAATAAATGTTCAGAGACGGGATTAAAACCGCACTGATACAGTTGGGCGCTTGGAAGTTAATGTGCAATATTTTGAATTACGACCAGCTACAATTGCTTATCATAACATTCTGGTGCTCAGACATCTTGTCCTAAGGTTTTTCCCAGTTGTCTTGAAAGCTCAGTTTTCTTGGAAAGATCGTTGCCCAACCTTTCTGTAATTGATCTCATGAAAGAGGCAGTTGGGGCAGTTAGCATATGGCAAGATGAAATCGTTTAAAAATCATTTGGATGCTTAAATGACATTCAGAGGCATTGCAATCTCTTTCATAAGAGGGAGGTGTTCCAACGTGGCCTAAAAATTATTTTAGGGAAGAGTTCCTCCCCACAAGATGGGGATAGAATTTGAGTATTTTAAGATATTTTCATTGCTTATTACTGCTGTTCCATCTTTTGATGGATAAATTTTTCTTAAATGTTGAGTTTTTGAAACTCAAGTGACTTATGTTCTGGAATTTAAGATTTATATGTTATTTCCCACAGAAAGGATTAATTTATGTGTCTTTAAACATTTGCTTCATGTATTTAATGTGCACTTAAAACACTGCTTACCATTTTTAGCATACTGTTTTAGAAGCATGGAATAGAATGGGAAGACACTTTAGAACTTACTGTCTCTGTTATTTACTGGTCAAGAGAGCAAGAGTAAAGTATGTTGTCTCAAGTTCACAGGCGACTAGGACTTAGAGCTGAGATTTTTTACTCTCTGATAGTAGCCCAGAATCCCCTGGTAATGTGTGTTTCCTTTTCTCCCAGTAGGTTATTCTACCTTATGTACAGAGGTGACCTGCCTATCTAGCTCTCTTTAGTGTACTGTTTCTTGATTGTACTCATCATTTTCCTGCAGTACTCTCAAGTTGGCTGTTTGGTTAGTATGCATACATGATTTCACAGGAAAAAAAGGAATTTTCGTTTCCTTTGACCATTTAACAAAAACAACAAATGAGGTCAAGTTGTCTGTGATTGTTTATCTCTGTATCTGATAGCCATAAGAGGTATTTGATGTTTTTGGTCAATCAGTTGTTGCTACGTTTGTATTAGCCTTAACAGAAGTGGAAGAACACTTAGTCAGTGTGTGATACCAAAATGTTGGCTTTGGGAAGTCCACTAGATAGAAAGTACTTTTTTTGAGTAGGGTGAGCTTTGAAAAGTTACTGAAAACCTTTTAGCTAGTGCCATATTTAATTTCTCCCCTCTTGTCTTTTATTTTGTGTTTTCAGTTCATTATACAACAGTGGTTTAAACAAAACAAGAAGCCTTACTGATTCCTTCAAGTGATTTTTGGGCACTAGGCAAAACAACTTATTCAGATATCTAATACTACCCAAATTGCTGATAAGTTGAAGTTCTTTGTTGAATAAAGTTGCATAACTATGAAACACAGGAGATGAACTCATTGTACAGATTATCTGTGGTTTGGGATTTTTCTTCAGTTCAGGGGTCAAGACAGTTTTACAGCAAATTTTGAAATATTTGGAATAATGAAACCTTTCTCTGACTGTTTTTTTTAGTTTACCATCAGGAAACTATTCATTTTCCTTACAAAATCAGTAGATAAATATCTGAACTACTGGCAAAGTTAAAACAACATTTTTCCAGTTTCCAGTTTCAGTTTTATTCCTAAGAAAACTAACAAGTTACGTAAGAATATCTGTATACATTTATGCTATATAAGTTGGTAGGTAATATAAGAAAAATCAAGGTAGTACTATTTAATGTAGGAAGTGCAGCCTACCCCCACCCCCCCGTTTTAAACATCTTCAGCTGTGATGTACTTGCTCTCCCAGTATGGTGAGAAGGCTTTTAAGGCTATGGCATGTGAGACTTCACTGCTTCATGATACTGTTTTGAATACATAAGTAACTGGTGTGTAAGTATCCACTTGTGCAAAATGACCAACTTTTTTTTTTTTTTTAAAGGTTTTATGTATTTATTTGACACAGAGAGATTACAAGTAGGCAGAGAGGCAGGTAGAGTGAGAGCGGGGAAGCAGGCTCGCCGCTGAGCAGAGAGCCCACTGTGGGGCTCCATCCCAGGATCCTGGGATCATGACCTGAGCCAAAGGCAGAGGCTTTAACCCACTGAGCCACCTAGGCACCCAACTTTTTTTTTTTTTTTTTTTAAGAAGAATTTTGGTGAATGTTCTTGGTCTGGATTCCAGCACCCAGTACTTTAAATAAAATAAAGGCTTTAAGGAAAGAACATCAGACATAATGAAATGTGTTACCCCTGGTTAGGATAAGAGTTATACATGGGATCTTGGAAAGTTGTGGAAAAAGATGAAAACTACTCTTCTTCCTTCTCTCCCTTCCTCTACCCCTCAGCCCTCCCACTTCCTCCTCCTTCGCAATTACTGGGCCAACCTTCACAATATACTATATTACAAAATGTAGAAGTGTAAATCTCTTAGGAATTCTCAAACACTTAAATATATCTCATGTCTTGTGTATGTGTAGAGTCTGGCGTAAGAGAGGTCTTTTCAGTTTTAAGTAGTGTTTACTATAGTGGAGAGAGCCTGTCGTTTTTAATTTTAAAGTCTGATTATTAGGAAGAGAATTCACTCAGATTTTTTTCTACTTTGTATTGCTTGGACAGCACAATTCTCATATCTTGTTTCCTTTCCAAGTAGAAGGGGACTTTGTGAGAATTGGTGGAGTTAGAACATCAAGAAATTCTGAGGCTGTAAATCAGGAATGAACTAGGTAATGAAAAGCATGTGTAGTCCATCTATTGAGAAAGACAAGTTTATTTTTTCCCATCTTAGTCAAAAAATGAAGGTTTTAATAATTTGTGTGCATAACTTTTTGTGCAGTACTGTTTATGGCCATAGATATCTATCTGGAAGAGAATTATTAAGGGAAGTCTACCTTTTTAGGTGTCTTTTTTTTTTTTTTAAAGATTTTATTTACTTATTTGACAGACAAGTAGGAAGAGAGGCAGGCAGAGACAGAAGAGGAAGCAGGCTCCCCGCTGAGCAGAGAGCCCGATGGGGCTCGATGCGGGGCTCGATCCCAGGACTCTGGGATCATGACCTGAGCTGAAGGCAGAGGCTTTAACCCACTGAGCCACCCAGGCACCCCCCTTTTTAGGTGTCTTAATGCACATTGTCAAATTATCATTTATTGAAGACCTGATTGTAAATAACGTAATATTAGAAACAATTTGGGTAATGGTTAACCTTGACATTTGGGTAATGGTTAAAGTATGGTATGAGATAAAATGCAAAGCACTTGTTTTGAAGTAAGGTAATACACATTGACATTGAAAGACATCTATCTGTAAGCTGTTAGGTAAGAAATGCTTCTTACAGTGGCCCCTGGGTGGCTCAGTGGATTAGGCATCTGCCTTTGGCTCTGGTCATGATCTCAGGGTCCTGGGGTCAAGCCCTGCATCAGGCTCTCTGCTTGGTGGGGAGTCTGCTGCTCCTTCTGCCCTTCCCCCTGCTCAGGCTGGCACACTCTCTCTCTCTCAAATAGATAAAATCTTTTAAAAAAGAAAAGAAAGAAATGCTTCTTAGAGAAAAATATGTATAGTACAATTCAATTTTTCTGTAAAAACAAAACCAAAAAACAGCACTGTATTTCATTGAAAAAGCTCTGGAAGTTGACATAGGAACCTTTGAAAAGTAGCCTTTGGGAATAGGAATGGGAGCTTGGGAGGAGAGGTATTTTTACTTTATATGTTTATTTTCAAGAAACACATTTTTGCAGTAAGATATTTTTTTAAAAGATACAGAATATAATTATAGTAGTGGCGAACACATAGCACTTTCCATATACTAGTGACCTTCTTTATTTTTCTCCATGCTTTATTCATTTCAGCCTTTTCACAATCCTATGAGGTAGATGTAATTATTATGCCCAGTTTACAGATGATGAAACTGTTAAGGGGTTAAGTAACCTGTCTAGGATGTAACAGCTGTAAGTGTTAGAGTGGGAGTCTGCCTTCACTCTCTGTTCTTAACCACCATATTAGTATATGCCAGATTAATGTTGTCTGCCTTAATTAGAAATGACTTCAGTTATGCTGGGTATGAAGCTAATCACAGAGATCAGTTTTACTAAGGTTTTCAAGGTATGTCTTCTCAAGTTCCTAGGTTATAATTGCTCATGCGTTTTAATGCAGAAAGTAGAATTTAGATATTGGTTTGGAAGTCCTTCAAAAAAGTAAGGTCTGGAAAAGCTAATACTGCTACAGCACTTTTCTCTTTGATCAGCTACTTGAAGTGAACATTAGCTATATTTAAGAGAAGACTGGCTTCCACAGAGACCCATCATGAACTCCTGGTTCCTTAGTTTTTCTCCTACCAGAGCAGCTCAGGTCTTTGGGTTGTTTTGTTTATTTTACACTTCAGTCTTCTGTACAAGAACGGATTCTGTTGGTTTAAAATAAGTTTGACAATCCTAGAAAACAGTATGAGTAGAAAAGAAAATTTTATCATATACCTCTTTCCTTTTCTGTCTCTTTCTATTAAAATACTTTGCAGAACTCTAAATTTAGGGATGCTTTGGCATATTTCTCATATACTCCAGAGGCACTCTAAGTATTTAGTTAAATTACCTTTAGTTAGTGTTAACTCTGTCTTAGTTTTGCTAGTTGAACTTGTTAATCCATTTTGAGTTCTGTCTAGTCTGTGCCCATTTTTGTGTATAGGATGAAGTCACAGAGATGTCCTGCAACTGTGTTGTTTGGCAGTACAGTCCCAAAGATTTGGCGGTGGTTATGGGACTGTGACACACACTGGGACTGCCCGAGAGGGAAAAGAAGGAAAGGGTGACTTCATATTCATTTAGCCAGCGCTATTCTAAGTACTTGACAAATGTAAGCTCTTTTAACTAGTGGATAGCTAAATATCTCCACCTACTGGGTACTTTACCTGTGTCCTATGTTTAATCCTCAGAGCAGCTCTTAGGGATCTGTATTTTTGTATCTCTGTTTTACAGAGAATACCAAAGCTCAGAAAGACAGGCAAAAACTAGGTGGTGGAGTCAGATTTCCACCCAGGTCTGCCTTTGAGCTTTTCCTTCCGGTAAGGATGATGTTGAGTTTACTTTGGATCTAGAGTAGTCCTCCCCTCACTGGGAGTGCATTTTAGGGTTTGAGTCTCTTTTGGTGATGGTTTTGATTTACTGATGGAAGACTCTTTGGCCACAGAACTCTAATGCTTCTGCTGAGAGTTTGGAGGAATGGCCCTATCAATCTGCTTGGTTATGTTTTATAAAATAAAATTTATTATACAGAATGGAAATTAGGAAGAAAATTCAGCAGTGTTTGTTTTTGTTGTGAATTGGCTCCTGTTACCAATTCTTATTAAAATTAAAGCACTGTATGGGGTGCCTGGGTGGCTCAGTGGGTTAAAGCCTCTCCCTTCTGCCCGGGTCATGATCCCAGGATCCTGGGATTGAGCCCCGCATCAGGCTCTCTGCTCAGAGGGGAGCCTGCTTCCTCCTCTCTCTGTGCCTGCCTCTCTGCCTACTTGTGATCTCTGTCAAATAAATGAAATCTTTAAAAAAAAAAAATTAAAGCACTGTAATGTGTTCAGTAAACTCACTGAGCCAATAAATAAATATTTTCAAGAGCTATCCAGATTACCAGGGTCACGTCCCCTTTCCTGTGGCTCCACCCTCTTTGACTGTTGGCCTGAGAAAAACCTCAGTGTCTCCTGTACAGATGCACAGTTTCTCCCCTAAAACCAACAAGGCTTTGTGAAACCCTCGGAAGTAGGAAGTGGTGGGAGAGAAGAAAGGACAAGTCCACAAGGTATGGTTAGTGCATAGGGAGAGGATAGAAAGAGGTGAGGTATAAAGGAAAGGAATAAACTAATTTGTGGGGTAGAAAGAAAGCTTTTCTCAGATTTTTTTAGTATTATCACCAGATTTAATTAGAGTTACATGCATTAATTTTATGTTGCACATTTGTACACAAATTGGAAATTTTATGATTGGATTTCAGTTCTCTAGAAGCTTCTAATTGTGCTGATTAGGACAGTTAACTTATTTAGATGACTTCTAAGAAATTTTTAAGCCATAGGTTTATTTCATCTGTGGGAAGGATACAACTAAATAGCTGAAGTAGACTATAGGAAAAAATATGCATAAATATGTTATGTTAAACATATATAATTAGAATAGTAAAGATAAGTAGTAATAAAGTAGCCACTTATTTTTTGAAAAGCAATCTCAAAGTTTTCCGTAAGTGCTTATCATATATAAACTAAGCTTTAACTAGAGAGAAAATTGGCTAAAAGACGCATTTTCTAAGATACTAGTTGTAGAGTTCCAGCTTCTTCTAAATTGGTTGATTGCATGAGCTACTTCAGGAACAGGAACTATATATATTTTTAGACTTCTGTTGCTCCTTATTTATTTTCTTCAGAATACTCTTGCGTTTGCTTTGAGGCCAGACCAAATTCTTATCAGAATTCACCACATTCACATCTGTGTGCACATGACAGAGTTTGGTTCTGCTGTGGTTAACTTAAGCTATCTGACTTGTCCAACAGGTTCCTGGGTGGAGCTACCCATGAACAGCAGCAATGGCAATGATAATGGCAATGGGAAAAATGGGGGGCTAGAGCATGTACCGTCCTCATCCTCTATCCACAATGGAGACATGGAGAAGATTCTTTTGGATGCACAACACGAATCAGGACAGAGTAGTTCAAGAGCCAGTTCTCACTGTGACAGGTAAGTAAGATCCATACAGATGGGTTACAAGGTTAATTTCCATTAGAAAAAATAATAAATTTGCTTTCATTTTCATTTTACAGAATACAACTCTTGGTTTATTGCAGCATGTGTATTTAAATCATTTAGCTTAATGACAAATATTTGAGTGCCTGGTGTTTTTCACTACATTAAATCAATTTCCTTGTTCAGATTGTATCATTTTTTGATGTTTATCAGTTTCAAAATCAATGCCATAAATGTTTACTTGTAGTATTAAACTTTTTCCCATTTTCCTTTATGGCCTATTTAACAGATCATATTCTGCCAGTTACATATCTATCCCCTCTTCTGGACTGTGAGGCTCCAAAAGGCAGGAGTCATGTTTCATCTCCTTTGTACCCTTGACAGTCGTCATGCTGGTGTGCCGTAGACACTCAGTAAACGTTTGGGTCCTAGAAACTGCAGGTTGATTCAAGTTATAGTGGTATTTGCATCATTGGAAACACCAACCAAGGTCTGCAGAGATAGTTAATTTGGAAGGCCATTCTGTGTCTTCAGAGGAACTTCTATTTCATATCTCATTTTTCTACATTGGCCTTTGGGAAAGTAATTCCACTGTTGAAGGGCTGCTTTTGGTGAAAGAGTAGGATACAGTGATATGTACGAGTAAAATGAAACTGTACTGTTCATTTATTTTGCAGTGTAAGCTTTGATTTTTTCCGGAGGGATGGGTGGTATATTTGACAGTTTTAGACGGGTGACACCCATGCTGTTAGCATTATGGGCTACTGGATGATCTTCTGGTTGATGAAGAGTTAACTGATATTAGTCATGTAGAAAATGCAGATGCACAAGGCAAAGACTGAGGAAACACTTAAAAATGTGTACTAAAAATAAAAGTGATTATCTCCAAGGGATGGAATTGTGGATATTTTTCTTCTGAATATTTTTGTACTTTGTAAAAATTGTATATGTAGCATATTTTATTTGTCAGAAAAAGTTTCAAAGGAGTAACAGGAGTTCAGTCATGTTTGAAGTTCCTACATATCTTATAATCCACTGATGTTACCAAGGTAGCAGAGGACCGGTTTGCTGGCTCTGGCACTCTGTGCGCCCCCGCCACCCCGTCTCATCTCTGCCTTTGTCCCTGTGCTTCTTAGGAGCCTGAGATGGCTCTTGTTATAAGCAGAAGCAGAGCAGATGGTTCTTTGCTGAGCAGCTTCCCAATGATTTCCAGTTGCAGCAGCATTTGTCTGTCTTTCAGACTGAAGTTTATATTAATTACTTTTATATTATGGGACTTGTAAGGGGTTTCTGAAGTTTTCTGCTTCTTCTGGGCCTGTTCGTAAGACTTGGACTATGCATTCAAGTACATGACCTTTGATCATTGGTATCAGCGTGTCTCTTAACCGGTTGTTCACTTGCTGTTGTCATTGAGCAGAGAAAAAGGCACCTGCTTGCTTTTCTGGTCGTCTTATTTCACTTGTGGTTGTAGTTCTACTAGTGATGGGATAGGAATTTACCTTCCTGTGATCAGGTTTAAGTTAGGTTCCTAAATACATGAAGCAAGGCGTGGCACGTGCTTTCGAACACTTCCCTATCCCTCAGCTTCTGTATCTTTAGGCTATGGGTTCCTGGTCATCTTTCAGAGAAGGCCTGTGACTACAGCTCAGTAATACTCTCTGTGCTAACGCACCATAACATTTTAAAATGTCTTCACAATTCATGCCCTTTGAATTGCCATGCATCTCTATATTTGAAGTTGTCGAGAAGTGTTTTTGGTAGGTGGAAGCATTTTTAAGGCTGTTGGATATTCGTCCCAGAGCTAATTTATATATATAGTGACCCTTGAACAACATGGGTCTGAACTGCATAGCCATGTGGATTTTTCTTCCATAAATCTAGTACAGTACTGTAAATGAGTTTCTCTTCCCTACGAGTTTCTTTAACATTTTTTTCCTCTAGCCTACTTTACTGTAAGAATACACTACATAAGGCCTATAATGTACAAGATATGTGTGAATTGACTCTCTTATCTATAAGGCTTCTTGCCAAACGCAGGTTATTAGTAATTAGGTTTGGGGGGAGTCAGAAGTTATACACAGATTTTTAACTGTTCAGGGTGGGTCCAGTGCCCTGCAATGCTCAATGGTCAGCCATATTTTCAGTTTAAAAATTATTCCAGGGATACATTTTGTCACTGTAGTGGTCATTAGAAGATAACCCCTATGTGTTTGTATTGCATTTTACCCTACTGCAGGAGTTGTCAACCTACACAGTAGGGAAACCAGAGAGCTTTTAAAAATACCGGTGCACAGGCCACATCCCTGGAGGTTCATATTCTGTCGTCAGGGATGGGGTAGAGACATGAGGGTATTTTAAAAGCTCCCCAGCTAATTCTGATAGGAGCCAGGGTTGAAGCTCTAATGCATTCCAAATTGTTAGTAAACGGTTCACCAGTGAAATGTTTAGTACTCTTCTAAGTGAGATTGGTGCAGTGATAGGAGTGTACAAGTGGAACAGTGCTTCTGTAGGGTTCTTGACTATTTCATTTACTGCCTTGACCTACTCCTGGCTCTGTGAGAATGGCCCTTAATTTGATATCTGGCTGTGAATGCAATAGTGTCATATGAGCATAATGACATTAAACTGAGGACAGTAAAAGTGCCTCCTTCCATCTGATTTCTGTGCTCTAGCCTGAGATTTCTAGTTCAAAAAAATGTCTAAAGGGGTGCCTGGGTGGCTCAGTGGGTTAAAGCCTCTGCCTTCGGCTCAGGTCATGATCCCAGGGTCCTGGGATCGAGCCCTGCATCGGACTCTCTGCTCAGCAGGGAGCCTGTTTCCCCTTTCTCTCTGCCTACTTGTGATCTCTGTCTGTCAAATGAATAAATAAAATCTTTAAAAAAATAAAAATAAAAAATGTCTAAATACACTAACATATTTGTGTGATACAGAACCAGCTTTTCTCTTTTGCTGTCCCATTTAAGGCTCTTTTATGTTAATTAACAATAGTCTGAGACTCCAAGGCCAAATCAGTCTGACACATTTTGGGTGATCTTATTTATTTTTGAATCTGTCTCACCATCATCTCTATATGTTAACATTGTATATGAGCTCTTGGGGGCTTTAACAGATAACATCTTCTTTGAACTGGTTAAGCCTGGAGAGTTTTCATCTCTACTTTCAATGAGATTTGGCAGCATGGGGTGTGGAGTGGAAAATCTAATGACCTGCTGTGGTTACACAAGCAGTCATTGATAAGGTTAAGAATAGAACTTACCATGTTGTTTTCATCTGTCACATCAAGTACAGTTCATGATCATGTGTTTTTATGTAAAAGTTTATCTGTAAATTTTGGTTCTGGAAATACATCTTGTACTTTCTTTGAAGGTTCTGTATTCGTATATAAGCTTATATAATTCACTCTGAAATATCTCAAAGCCAGTATTTCTGAAATAAGTAAAATGGTGGTTCTAGTCTCCATACTCCTTTACATCCCTAAAAATTACTGGGATCCCCAAAGATCTTTTGTATATGCGGGTTATATATTTTGATACTTAATTGTGTTAGAAATTAAAACATTTAAAAATGTATTCATTTAGCAATAAAAAACCCATCGCATTTCTGTGTGAATAACTTTTAGAGTGAAAAATGACTTTTTCGTAACCAAAAATAAATAAATAGAAGTAGTGGCATTGTTTTACATTTTTGCAAATCTCTTTATTATCTGGCTTAATAGAAAACAGCTGGATTCTCATTTGCTTTTGCATTCATTCTGTAATGATAAAACATATCACGTAGCCTTTGGAAAATTTCATGATACATGGGAATAAGAATGACAGACATGATAGAATAAGAATTAAAAAAGGCAAATCATACTAGAATCATGAAAACAATTTTAACCTTGAAGACCCTTTGAAAGAGTGTTGGGAGAGGTGTTCAAGAAGACATGACTGCAGGTTGACCCTGGAGCTGGACTTGGGCAATTGGAAGCTCCCCATTCCCTCCCCTGCCCTTGAAATGTACATTGTACCTGTCTTCCTGGCTCCCAGAAGCTGACTCAAGAATATAGCTTTGATGGGCGCCTGGGTGGCTCAGTGGGTCACTGGGCCTTCGGCTCAGGTCATGATCTCAGGGTCCTGGGATGGAGCCCCGCATCGGGGAGCCTGCTTCCCCTCTCTCTGCCTGCTTCTCTGCCTACTTGTGATGTTTGTCTGTCAAATAGATAAAATCTTTTTTAAAAAAGAAAAAAAAGAATATAGCCTTGAGACAGAAACATGGTGTTGAGTTTGAATGGCATACGTGACTAAACCCAGTTAAGGCCTCTATATACTTTTTAAAATTTGGGAGGTGGGTGTGATCTGCTCACCTCACTGTCACTCCAAGACAGGCCTGGTCTGTAAATTCCCTTGTTTAAAGCTGCCACCTACCACCCTGGAGTGTCTGCCTCTTGCCCTCCTGTGTGGGGGCCTATTTCAGATTACACCTAGGAAGCTCTTTTGGAGGCTGGGAGCCAACTAGACTCTGAAAACTGCTTTCGTGCTTTGGAAAACACTAATGATGAATTATTTAATGATGAAAGAACTTTGAGAAAAAGAACCCCAAATTAGGTTTCTGGTTTTGAAGATCTTTATAACTTTACTTATAGAATAAAAATAAACTTAACTTTAGAATTAAAAGAGAGAAATTACCCTCGCAAAGGAAATCATCATCACCAAGTTCCAGAATATTTTGGGTATAAGAGTGCTCTATTTAATTTGTTCTTTGGGGTCAAGATAATACTTTTTGATTGCTGCTTTTTCAAAACCATACTACTGTTGTAACGTTCAATTTTCTAATTTCCAGTGGAGGTTAATTTACTTGACAAAAAGAGAATTAAAAGTAATAGCTAAATTCTTTCTCTTCTAGCCCTTCCCCACAAGAAGATGGGCAGATTATGTTTGATGTGGAGATGCACACCAGCAGGGACCATAGCTCTCAGGTGTGTGTATATGTGTGTGTGTGTGTGTGTGCTTGTTTTTCTGATGTACATTAAATAATTAGGAATGTGAACCTCTAAATAAGTATGTTTTACTAAAATATATTAAAAAGTAAGAAAACTTTAAAAAGTAGTTTGAAGCTGTTTTAAGTTCTTAGTTTCTGATTTTGGAATTTACTTGGGATGATACAGCTCTCATTGTACGCCTTGCAGCTGAGAATTTGGGGTCCTCTCACTGTAAAAGAATTAGAAAATTCTTGTCTGTAATGTATCATTCCAGTATTCCAGGCTAGCTTCTTGAGTTTATAAATAGAAAGCTGAGACAGATGTTTTATTTAGGGTCACAAAATGAATGAAAAGGAAAGTTGTAGAATCGGGCGTGAAAACTTTTTCCTGCATCTAACAGCAAACCAGTGACTTTTGAGATGAATTTCAACAGCTAGAGAGAATATTCATCTGAATTTTGCACGGTCCCTTAAAGAAGATAAATGTAGTTCACTAAGAGTTGACGTTGTCAGTAAAATAGATGGCTGTAGTATTGAAAGTATACAATGATTGGTATTCTGAAATCTACGAGAAGTAATTGTTACTGGCGATTTAAAATGCTCATAGCTGGCCCTTGACTGTATTGATGTGTTGACTCGCCTAAAAGTGCCAGAGTGCAAATTTGTGAGGACCAGAACCATTGTGTCTCTCTACCATGTTCATGGGCTGGCAGAGTATTTGTGGAAGGAATGTTAAAAATGCTTTTGGACAGAAACTTTGCATTGTGGGATTCTCCCCGCATAGTGTCCTGTTCCCCTTTTGCACTAGAAATACTGTGCATGATAACGTGTGGTGCACCCAGTATTCTTTCTATTTCAGAAGGCTGCAGTTTTTTCATGGTCTGTGCTGTTCTCTAAAACCTAGAAAATCTACGGATTGAATATAAATTTATTTTATGATGTGCTTTATATTATAGATAAGACTGTCGTGTACAGAGGTGTTCTGACTGCAGTTGTTGAATTGCTGGCTGATGTATGTCGGTTTTGCCACATGTATAAGCTATAACTAATGAAGAAGAAAATAGTAGTTTGCATGGCAAAAGTGTACTAAGGAATCCCAAGGAAGAGAAGTGAAATTAATTCTTTGTTGTGTCTTTCCTGAGGAAGATGTCCTCATTTCATACTGTCTTTTGTACGGACACTTTGAAAATCTAGATTAGCATTTTACAAAACAAACATTTGCTCAATGGGAAGCTCCATAAGATAGTTCTAACGTCAAGTGGAAGTAATACAGTCCCTGGGTTCCCTTCCTCCCCCTCCCCATCCCCAGTGGTCACAGCACATGGTAGCACATTAAAGGCTCTGACAATTCCTGCAGTAGAAGAATCTCTTAGTTTAAATCAAGTGTTTCCCAAGCTTATTTGATCTTAGACCTCCCTCCCCCACACACATACATTTCCCCCCTAATAATCTACCTAACAACCTAATGGAACACTCTCATAAGGGCTGTCTTGATTCATGGAGTGGCAGTATACATTTAGCCTTAACTGATACTTGAATTTAAATAAAATTGTAGAGCTGACTGCATCCAACTTAGAATTCCAGAGGAATTTATGAAAGTCAGGCTAGAAAATACAACATTTTTGGTTTCTGTGTCAGATTATGATAGTATTGCTCGTGTGGTCCCAATTCAGAAATCAGTACCTAAAGGAATATTAGTTACCGTCAACATTGTTGGATAAACCATACTAACAATCAGAGCAGTCCATATAAACATGTACATCTTTGGAAAAGCAGTTTTAAGTCCTTTAAGAAAAATGTGTTTTTTTAGAGTAAGACTTTTACTGTAGTAAAAGTTTTTTAGAGTAAGCCTTTTCCATTGCTTTTTTAAAATTGAAGAAATGATCATTTAAAAATTAACAACTTTGGGTTTTGGGAGGGTGGATTTTTTTTCATGAGCGAGAAGCAAGCTCAGGGTTAGCAAACAGAAGCATTTACCACAGAACTGTTATGGGATTGCTCTTATCAAACATTTATATATTGTCTAAAAACACCCAGAGGGTTTTGAAGGGGCGTGGTGGGGGGTGGGGGGCGGTTGAGGAACCAGGTGGTGGGTAATAGGGAGGGCACCTACAGCATGGAGCACTGGGTGTGGTGCAAAAACAATTAACACTGTTACGCTAAAAATAAACAAATAAAACAAAATTTATATATTGTCTATACAAGGAACAGAGAATGTTCTCAGCCTGTTCTAGGAGGAGGAAGGAAAGACACTAATACATACTAGAAGTATTCTAGGTGCTAAATTTATTTTTAAAAAAGGTTTTTCCCACTTCCAGTGTTCTCATTCTAGTGAAAGAGGTGATATTAGCCCTGAGAGCAAATGGGAGAAGTGGGGCTTTGTCTTCATTAAATCACTAATCTAAGATCACAAAGCCAGTGGGTGAGAGCCAGGATTGAAACTAGGGCTGTCGGAGCCTGCAGCTCTTTGCCTTCTACTAAAATAAATCCATGCACGGGGTTGATTTCAGGAGAGCTCACAAGGTCCTGAGAATGAACTAAGATGTGCTGGGTGAGTTATGGTATGAGGAAGCCTAAGGTAT
The DNA here is from genome assembly GCF_922984935.1 of Meles meles. Taxonomy (NCBI): domain Eukaryota; kingdom Metazoa; phylum Chordata; class Mammalia; order Carnivora; family Mustelidae; genus Meles; species Meles meles. Next base: position 151,202,741 of record NC_060067.1, read on the forward strand.
AATGCATTTAGGAAAAGGATCATTCAGACTATACTTTTAGGACCATAGTCCTCAGGAGTCTCCGTTTTATTTAGGTCTCTTGAAGTCCTTTTTGTGGTGTGTTTCTGGGATTTAAGGGGCCTGCGCAGTGTCGGGTTTCACTATTACTGGTACAGAGCAAAATGTCTTTCCTTTCCCCTCTGGTAAAACTGGGGTTTATGGACCCCATTCTGTACGGTTTTAATAGCTGCACATAGAGACCATGTCAAGAAAGAACTTGACATGGGCCATGGAGGGAGAATTAAGTGCTTTGAAGGTAAAAGACTTGCACATGAGAACAGGCTAAAATAGTCAGAGGAGGGTTATTGATTCCGTTAAAAGTGTGAATCTTAGACTATGGACTCTGAAAAACAACCAGAGGGTTTTGAAGGGTCGGGGGTGGGAGGTTGGGGGAACAGGTGGTGGGTAATAGGGAGGGCACGTATTGTATGGAGCACTGGGTGTTGTGCAAAAACAATGAATACTGTTACGCTGAAAAAATAAATAAATTTAAATACTGAAAAAAAAAGTGTGAATCTTATTTATAGATAAAGTGCATTATTACCATATTAAGTGTATTTTTCCAAGGATTGGAAGGTAATTTAAAACCTGAAACTGGCAAATTTAAGATTAATAAAGGGAAGCACACAGCAGTAGTAAATGAGGATAGCATAGGATTCTTGGTTCTTAAGGTAAGCATTCTAAACTGATTTGGGGAATTTGTTTTTACTAGTAGTCCAAAGATAACTTTGCTTCACTCAACTGAGAGAAAATGACATCATCTTAAAGTAAATTAAGCCATAAAATCTTACTACATTTTCATTCTCTTGCAAAGTAGGAAATATTAACTTGTTCACAAATTTAAACCTCAGTCTTTGATCAGTTTTAAGGAGAGACATGCGAGACCAGAGTTGGAAACTGTGACCAGAAGTGACATGAATGTGCTGAATATAGTCAGATATTGTGTGTACACAAACTGATCTATAAGTAAATTGTAACAACTTATTTTTGATTTAGGGCGTTTTCAGATTTATTCCAAAAAGAGCCAACTCATGATTCTGAGTAATCTCAATACCCAATGGAAAAAGCTTAATCCTAAAGGCTACATTGTGTCATTCAGTGGAATTTGCCAAGTCCAGCAGAACTAAGTAAGAATGATACTACCAGAGCAGCAAAAATCCACAGGGATTTAACTTTCAGTTTGATAGTCTCTAGAGGTAGGGTAGCCCCTCTTACTCTGAACTACCTTCCTGGGGCACCTAGTTCATAGAGAACTAGCCCTGTCAAAAAGAACCACATGGTTATATCAAGCTCTGCATTTCATAGCTATCTACCAAAAAGAATGAATCCTATTCAAGCAGAGTAACAAATCAAAATAGTTCTTAGCTTTGAGACCCTTGGGTTTGAGGTCCTAGCATCACATTCCTTAAAGCTGAGGGAATAGTACTGTTCATTTTTAGGACCATCTCATTCCCGAGGGTTCTTGTGAAAGAGAAGCTATTGGGAATTTTCTTGTTCTTGGCCTGAAACTGTAGGTTATCATTACCAAGAAAAAGGGCTTATTTTTCTTTTACCTGATGGAAAAAAATGTCAAATTCTAAGTCATTATAAAATAAATGATTCCAAAGTCTTTTAGCTTAAGTAGTTTTGAATAAACCTTGGAAAATGTTTAGATAGTGATCTGTCTAAGGAAGTAAAGCCTAACGCTTAGGAGTTGGGGACTCGAAGAGACTGTTTACCAGACTTAAATACTGGCCTTATCTCTTGCTCCTTAAAGAACCTCAGGCACTTATGTCATCGTTTCCTCATCCGTAAAATGGAATATTAATAATTTCTGTTTTTATGGCATTGTTGCCAAGTAAAAATCATTAATGCATTATAATGTGCTTAGAATGATGCTTATCTCTTGATAAATGATTAATACTGTTATTACTTATTTCCTCATCGCATCTCCCACTTGTTTTCTCATCACTTTATATTGGTTAGCATATACTTTTGGAGATTTTTAAGTTTTTAGTAATGAAAAGTTTGGAGTGTGAACAGAAGTAAAGAGAATGTTGCAGTGGGCCTCTGTGTAAGTATCACCCAGATGCAACAGTTATTGATGCTCTCCACATTTCAGTGAACGTTACAGCCTGAAGTGTACTTTCCAGGATCACATCCTATGCTTAGGTAGAACAACAGTGAGGCCCACTCAGGTTCTTTTTAAGATATTAAATGCCCTGATCTCAGATCACTGGGTCAGCCTTTTTAGAAAACTAGTGTGTTTCTTACATGGAAATTGCTGATGCACAACCTTAGGAGTTTTAGTATATTTTCTGTCTAGATTTCTCTTTTGTAGTGGGAACAATTGGGCTTCCTTTTTTTCTTTTTTAAAGTTGTAATTCTTCTTCACAGTCAGAAGAAGAAGTTGCAGAAGGAGAGAAAGAAGCTGATGTGTTGAAGAAAAGCGTTGACTGGGTGTCTGACTGGTCCAGTAGACCTGAAAACATTCCACCTAAGTAAGTCCTTGCACATATCTTCTCAGGGGACATGGCAGACACCATTCCCACTCACAGGCAGTGGACCTGCTCACTCCCAGGATGCTTTCAGCAAGTGCATTTCTGAGTTTCTGACCCCTGCCTCTGCTTTTTTTTCCCCAGGGAGTTCCACTTCAGACACCCTAAGCGCTCTGTCTCTTTAAGCATGAGGAAAAGTGGGGCCATGAAGAAAGGGGGTATTTTCTCCGCAGAATTCCTTAAGGTGTTCATTCCATCTCTCTTCCTCTCTCATGTTTTGGCTTTGGGCCTAGGGTAAGTACTGGTGGACTCCTAATGGGTTTTCCCTTCATTTCATCCCCTGTTGTGTTTCCAGACATAAGAAATAGATGTGAAACAGCTTGTTTTGCTTTTAATGTTTCAGTGCAAATAGGGAGAGCTTAAAAGAATTATTGAAGCTGATACAGTATTGGTACACTGGTAAGCATTTTCAATAGGGGAGTTTTATTTTTCTTATTTGAAAATAAGTTATTCATGTTAATCTTCTCAATGGTCATCTCCCTACCCCCCTCCCTACTCCCCTACTCCCACCAATGGTCATCTTTAAGTGGGCTCTTCTGTGCTTGAATTTTTCCTTTTTTCTTGTTTATAAATTATTCAAGATTAGCTAAGTTTTATTTATTTTTTCATTTAAGTTCAATTTAGTTAACATTCAGTATATTAGTTTCAGGGATAGAATTTAGTAATTCATCAAGATTAGCTAAGTTTTAAAGTAAACTAACCTTTAAGTGTATAAATTTAGGGTTGATTTGAACATTTTTTTTTCCCCAGAAGGGAAAATACACCATTCTAGTGAATAGTCCTTGAGTGAAACTGATAGGGTTGGTTCAGGATCCTGTTTTTTCTTTTCTTCATTTATTCTTCTAAAGTTGACCCCACATTTACCTATAAATAATGAATTTTTTTTAGGACTGTCTTTTAAATTCTTTCTTTTTTTTGGTCTTGATGGAACAGTTGAGGAAATCTGTTTTTGAAGGAGGAGTTAAACACTAGTTGTTGCTTTTTTCTTTTTATAAGATATATGTTATTCTTTTTAAGCAATACCTGTTACTCTCTTTGTGCATGTGCAAAGAATCATTTTCTCTATATAATATGTAAAAGCTCTGTGATCCCTTATCTCCCCTGTAAGGAACTCAGCATATGGGAGAGATTTACTCACAGTCATAAACATGGAAACATATACATGACTTTCCCATAAACTTCTTTTGTCTTCCTGAGTACCTGATCTGTTTTTGTGATGGTGAAGGCCATGATCACAAACAGCAGAATGGATGGAAGGATTTGTGGAGGAAGGGAGTATGTGAGTGTTGAAAGGTTGGTGTGAGGGCAGACAGGGGGAGGAGTTCAAATTCCCCTTCGGTATTGACTGCACAGTAGTTCATTTGCCCTGAAGAACTTGATTTTTATACCTCCCAATAGCTCTTCCTTTCATGAGTCTACAGATTGTCTCGCTTGCTGGTATAAGTGTAACTGTTGTTATAGATGAGTATAGAAAAAAAGGATTTGAGAACGTTGTTTTTATTACCCTGGAGGTTGGTGGGACTAGCTTCCTATTTTCTTTAACTTCCCTTCTGTTTATGTTACTTAATGGTAAAATACTTGCTTGGCAGGAAAAGTAATATTAGACTTTAAGCCTAAAGAGTTAAATGATTAGTTAAGAGCCCACTATAAAGCACTGGCAGCTTTGTAATTTGGCATGTTACTGTATTTTGTATGTAAAATACCAGTAGAACTTTCTGTCTACTGTAAGGGAACATGTCAAAGGAAGTTGGCTGTGCTTGGTCATTTGGAGAGATCTGTTCTCTCTGGTTTTACTTCATCTGATCACTGCCCCTGTGCTGTCCAGTCCTGCCTAATGAGTAAACGTAATTACATAAAACCAGTTTGGCTGCCTGGTAACTGGTTTTAAGGAAGGCAGCAGTGATTTCAGGGTGATAGGGAACTGTGCACATACACCTTTAGAGTCTTTTACAACATGGAGTTGTTAGGTGCAGTTCGGCCTGTGGACAGCTGGTTTGCATCCGTTGACACTGATGAAACACTCTGTACTCTGTTTCCTTTCAGCATCTATATTGGAAAGCGACTCAGCACACCTTCTGCCAGCACCTACTGAAGGAAAGAATAGCCCCAGAAAAGCGTGTGACCTGTGAAGTGGTGTATTGTCACAGTAGTTTATTTGAACTTGAGACCATTGTAAGCATGACCCAACCTGCCACCCTATTTTTACATATCCAAGTTCCAGTAACTCTCAAATCCAGTATTTTATTCAAACTCTGTTGAGGCATTTTACTAACCTCATTCCCTTTTTGGCCTGTAAGACACTTTAGAATTTCCTAACAGAGTTTACTGTTATTTAGAAATTTGCAAGGGCTTCTTTTCCGCAAATGCCACCAGCAGATTATAATTTTGTCAACAATGCTATCGTCTCCTTTTAGTGCCACCAGACTTAGACCTGCATCATTCATGGTATAAATTTTACACTTGCAAGATAACTACCATCTCTCTCTTCAAATGAGATCAGATTAGCAAATGATAGAACAGCTTTGTTGTTTTGTTTTGTTTTGTTTTGTTTCAAGACAAAGCAAGCTTCACTAAGCTTGAATTTATAGTTACTAAAAAAGAAAACAAACAAAAAAACAAGACACAAGAATAAAAATATCCTGGGCAATAAAAAATTATTTTAAACAAGCTTTGGAGCCACGTTTTGTCTAAACAGCCTCCTAATGGCGCCTTTTAATTTATAGGAGGCCGGCTACGTAAGTGATGGGTATGAAGTAGAATGAGAACTAAACTACATCAACAGATTTTAATAGTAGTATGTTGTAATGCTGTCTTTTCTATGGTGTAGAATCTTTATTTCTCCTAAGGAACGTCTCAGGCCTAGAACTATACAAAATCGCTTTGGGGATTTGTGTGTATTTGGTATTTTTGTTTATTAGCTTTAGCTGCATGTGAATTTTTCATGACTTTTAAGTTTTGGTTTTGTTTTTTGTTTTTGTTTTTGTTTTTTTTTTAAATTCTTTTCTAAGAAGGGGATTTGGAATGAGTTCCAATTTGTGGTATAAATACAGGCTTCTTATTTTAGGAAGCACCACTTATACTCTGAAGCCTTTAAACTCTGAAGATAATTGTTTCAGAGTAATTTCAAGCACTTGTGCAATTTTGAAAACCAGACTTGGGTTGTGGGAACAGTTGACAAAGTTCTGAGAAGATGCCATTTGTTTTCTTTGGATCTCTCCCTTTTTACTGTTGACCTGCGCAAGCCTCCCAAGGCAGTCCCGGGCACCGGCCACGTTCTCCCGGGGCCATCTTTTCAGTCGTGCTCGACTCCTGCAGTCCCAGAGCGCTCGGCAGCTTCCTTCAGTGATAGACTGTTTCTGTATTGTTTGTTCGTTTCTAAAATGTGAAGCTTTAGGACCAAACTGTTAGAAAGCAGCAGGATTACCAGTTATTCCAAGTAGATATATTGGATTTTGGAACAACTAGCATGACTCTGAAGGGGATACTATTATATGTTTTATATATAAATAATTACTGTTTATGATGTAGACATTACCCTTGACAATGTAGAGAACCATTGTTAATTTTAAAACTGGCCATTTATTCATTAAATAAAGTGCATCAGGTTTGCCTTGAATGAGAACACTGGCAACCAGATTTGCCAGTTTGCAGAAAGACAGAAGATGTCTTTTACGTTAAGTTTTGTAAAATGGACATGTTATAGTAGAAAATAACCTACAGATTAAACAAAAAAGTTAATTTCTGACTATCTTTTTTCATAAACATAGCTGGTTATCTTTAAGAAAGATGATATATCCAGAATTGTTTTCTGAATCATTTTATGTTTTCTTTCTAGCACTTGATGCCTAGGTAATTTTCGATATCTTTTTATTATACCTTGTTTCTATCTTATTCTCAAACCTGGTAACACTTGATTTGCCTTCTGTAACCTATTTATTTCAAGTGTTCATACTTGGATTTCTTTGGAAAGAAAGTGAACCTGACAGCCCGCTGATTTTGAAAACCCCGAGTAAAATTGGGAAGGCCGATAGAGGTGAAAGAACTAAACCGTTAAACTGCTACAGTATGCAGCTTGTATTACAGTTGGTATCCTGGGAGGGAAAAGTAAAATCAACCTTAAAATAAGAGCAACTTTTTTTTTTTACAGGTAACACATTGCCGTCCTTTGAAATTCAATAGCAATTCTATGAGTAGTGTGGTTGAACTTGGGTATATTTATGATTTCTTTTCAACATTGGAAATAAATTTAGTTCTGCCTTTTTCTTAAACTATCTGTGAAATTTTGGACTATTACTTAAAACATAAATACATGATCACAGTAAAACTTCTCCTAAGATGAAATCATGCAGTATTTATTGATAGCTCTAACATACGGAATACATGTTTATGCTCCTACCCAGATTTGTGTTGAACAGAAACAGATTGCATGGTTGGAAAGGAGACTTTGACAATTAACAGTTGACATTTTAAGACTAATGTTCAAAAAGCTTTATACCTGTTTACAATTTGAGGACGAAAAGGCAGCCTTCATTTTTCTTGATTGATGAAAACTGGCTAACAGTACTTGTAAACAGAATCATGAGCAAAACTGCACAAACTTGCACATTGAAAAGTGCGACAAGTTACTTTGCAGTAAAAATACTTACTATTCTAAAAAGTGAAAATTGAAGATTTAGCCAGCCGGGTGAATTTTTAAGTGAACCAGTTGTTGAAATTATTGGAATTAACTGAGCCAAAGTGATATGCATTCTTCATCTATTTAGTTAGCACTTTGTATCATTATATACAGTTTACAAGACATGTATAACTTGTAGCTATAAACATTTTGTGCCATTAAAGCTCTCACAAAACAACTTCTCTCAGCATATCATTTTATGTCATGTGCGTGGCTTGGGAGTTTAGAGATGAAGTTTTCCATCCCTAAGTTCCTCAAATACTTGAGGGCCTGACAGTTTGCAGGTGCATGGGAACAAATGCTATTCCTGTCCTCCTGACTTCCCTACTCGCAGGGAGACCGTCACCATAAAATATTATTCATCAGGGAAGTGTGTATGAAGTATGATGGGGCGAGATCATTCAGAACTTTTGTGGTGCAGATGGCATCAGGATATTTTTACAGAAGAGGTATTGAAAGATGAGTAAGTATTTGTTCAACAGGTGCAAAAGGGAATCGAGAGTATGCCTGTAAAGAAATGGCAGAAACTGACATGTGAAAAATACATTCTAGAAAGAACTGGAAAGTCATTGTGACTGGAAAGCAGGATGGGTAGAGAGGAAATTGAAAGTGTAGTTTAGCGTTGAACCAAGGTGAGATTTATGTGCTCTTCTGGGAGTTGAACTTACTTATAGTTAGTGGAATGTCCTTGGGGGGTTAAATGCAGGGAAATGAGTGAAGATGAAGTTGTGGATGGTCCTGATAGAGTGAGGAGAAAGCACCAGAGGCATTAAGAGTGTTGATTCTCTAGGTAAGGAATAGGGCCTGCCCAAGGGGTGACCCCAGGGATGGGACAGCTGGGCCAGGGTGGATATGAAGATCTGAGGGAAAACCAAAGTCAGTGGTGAGAAGATGATTTAGAGAAGAAGAGGCATGTGTGCCTGTCCTGCCCCCACTTTTTTTTTTTTTTTTTTTTCGCTTTGAGTTTCAACTGATGCCATTAACTGAGAAAGAGAGGACAAGAGGAGAAGTGGAGTAGTGGGAGGAAAGAAAGATGACTTCAATTTTGAATACCCTGAACCTGGTTGGAACCTAACAAGTAGACACTTCTTTCATAGCACTAGAACTCAGGAGAAAGGTCTGGAATGGAAATGAAATACACAAGGCATTTATGCATGTGTATTATATACTATTTGAAGATTTGACCAGGAGGAAAGGAGAGAACAGTGAAGTTCCAACATTTGAAGACTGAGCAGAAGAGAAGCTCAAAAAGGTTGAGTGATATAAATAGTAAGGTAGGAGAACCACCCCTCTAAAAGGGGAGGAGGTGGCCAGTCCGGTCAGACTTGGTGGTTAAGGAGGTAAATTGAAGAGTACCTTTTGATTTTGGTTGTTGAATCACCACTGATCCTTGAAAGAGGATCTGTAGGAGCAAAAGAGGGGTCCCAGGCAAGATTATATTGGGTCAGTGAAAGACTAGCAAGTAAGGAAGTGCTGGCTTTTCTCAATCTGGAGATGACGAAAAGGAAGGGAAGATTTCTTAAGAGGCAACCAGGTGATACTTTGTTTACTTAAGTCGGATATAGGATAGGAGTAGGTCTAACAAAAGAGCACAAAAGGAAGACACAAGGGAGCAGGAAAATACTGGAGTAAGACACCGAAGGGAGTAGTTAGGCTATATTAAGGACTCAGAGGGGAGATTGACCTTGGAAAGGGGGAGAGGGACTTTTGGAACCATTGCACAAATCTAAACATTCATGATGGGAAGTGGAGAGGTACGCGAGCAAGCATCAAGAGAGGTCTTTTAGGAGCAAAAGAATGAGGAATTGAGGGACGCCTGGGTGGCTCAGTTGGTTAAGCAGCTGCCTTCGGCTCAGGTCATGATCCTAGCGTCCTGGGATCGAGTCCCATATCGGGCTCCTTGCTCGGCAGGGAGCCTGCTTCTCCCTCTGCCTCAGCCTACCTCTCTGCCTACTTGTGATCTTTCTCTCTCTGTCTATCTCTCTCTGATAAATAAAATCTTTAAAAAAAAAAAAAAGAATGAGGAATTGAGGAAATTCAAGTCTGATAGACCATTCTCTCTATAAAGACTAGGTTTTGAAGATGAAGATGGTGTAGATGCAGAAGGAAGATTGGATTGTTCTCCATCAGTATCTCCTGATCTGAAAGGAGACTGGAACTAAAGCATAAGATTCTTGAAGCCTTATAATTGCTCCTGCCATTATTCTCCAGTAAAACCAAAAACATCAGTCCAATCGACCCAGACTAGGCTCCCCACTTTGCAGCCTAGTCGACTTGATGCTTTTGAGCTTCAGCCACCTTAGATTGGACTAACTGATCTCTTGGGGCCTATTAATTCTGTCCTGGCTCTTAGTAAATTACAGTTCAGTCTAAAAAGCAGGATTGAGAATGGCTGAATTAGGTATAGACATTATGGAATCCTAGAAATAATACTTTGTATTTGGTAGTGGAACAAGAATGTGCGTGTTTATTCTGAATGTTTCCTTTATGCCTCTTGGTAAGATAACCAAAATTCAGGGAAAAAGCTATAAATTCTAAGTTTAGGTGAGCTAACATTCCATATCACAAATGGTTAATAATCTTCAATAAACTAGTAGGCCCCATTTGTGACATTTTAACTTTCATGTGTTTTAGTCCAGAGATGATTAATTGTACCTCTTCTGCTTCATGAGGGGTAGAAGTTCAAAGTGTTGACCGCTTTCATAGACTAATTATAAATTTTAGTGAAATCTTGATTTAGAATGTGGGGATCAGTTTGTAAAGATGTCCTCTGCTTCATTTATTATTATTTCTTACTTCAGGATGGTAGAAATACAAATATAAAGGTCATGAAGTTAGCCAGCTTATGAATTCAAATCAAGGGGGAAAGTTTTGACAAAGGTTTTATTTCTGTAGCTGAGAAGTCAGTTCATCAGAAGTTATTAGATAATAGCAAGTTTTATAAATAACTGAAAAGAGCATTTGGATGTGTTTCAAGGGGTTTTTGAGTAAGTACCAATGGGTGGTTAAGCTGCTGATCAATTCTTAGACTTTGAAATGCAAATTTAAAGTTAGCTTAAGTGGAATGGGGTTGGAAACTTGGGGTGAGGGAAGGAGTACAAATTCATACTAAAATTATTTGGTTACCTCTTAGTGAAGTTATACCTATCTCCTCTGCAGTTTGTATCATGTTTTGAAATGCTCACAAAACAAAAACTCAAAGCTTTAGTTCCCCAACCTCAGTGAATTTTACCTGTGCTCCACCTCAACAGAGATGTCCTCCACTCCCAGTCCTAGCATGAATACAGAAAAAATGTGGTATATTTAATAAAGAAACAAATGACAGGTTTTTTTTAAAGTGCTTCCAAAGTGATTCTGACACACAACCAGGTCACTGACCCACAGGTAAATGCGAGTGGTGCCTGCAGCTCTAATCAAGCCAGGTGTGTGCTGGGCTCCAGACCCTTCTGTCCAACTTCCCCTTAGACATGGCCACTTAGCACCTCTTGAACTTGTATTCCCCATCTCTCTTCCTCTTTCCTTCCATGTACCCCTCTTCTTGTGTCATTTGTGAAGAACATAAGTATCCCCTCAATTGCCCAAACCAGAAACTTGCCAATCCTCCACCCATGCATCTAGTCACCATGACTGTTCATTCCACCTTCAGAATATCTCAGCTCCAGCAGCTGCTTCCCACCTTCCGCTGCCTTAATTCAGGCCACCACCCCCAGCATTTCTTGGGTCACTGCAAGAGCTTCCCAGCTGGTCTCTAGGGCTCTGTACTTTCAAGCAACACAGTAACCTTTCCAAAACTCAAATCAAGGGGCGCCTGGGTGGTGCGGATGGTTGAACATCTGACTTCTGGTTTCTGCTCAAGTCATGATCTCGGGGTAGTGGAATCAAGCCACCAGGTCCAGGGTCTGCACTCATCGGGGAGTCTGCTTGGCATTCTGTCGCCCACTCCTTACCCCTCCCATTTATGTGGGAAGTAAAATAAAACTAAAATCTGATCATACCACTGTCACTCGAAACCATTAAACGCTTTCCCATTGTCCTGAGGATAAAGTTCCCAAAGTTGCTGTCAGGCCCTTCCTCTTCAGGTCCTGCTCATCTCCAGCCTTACCTCCCCATGACTGCCTGCCACCACATCCCCAGATTATGAATATACCTTCATGTTCTGCAGGCCTGTCACCTTTTTAAGTGGTCTTTCCTCTGTAAGGGATCTTTCCCACCCCTCATCCTCCACTTTTCAGGGCTAGGCTCACAGTTCACTTCCTCTGGGAAGCCTTCTTGACAGCCATCACACACACACACACACACCCAGGCGGGTTAGGTGCCTTTCCAGTAACCCCCCTGAACATCTGGCATTTACCCGCATTTGCCCTGAATTACGATTCTTTAACACTTGTCTGTTTTCCTGATAGGCTGTGAGGTCCTCCAGGGAAGCGCCAAATCGTGTTTATTTCCTACCATCCCAGAACTGACAATGCTTGTCATATGATGCATGCTAAAAATATTGAAAACGACTGAATTTTATTTTTGACACCAAAAAGAAAAAGAAAAAAGAAACCCATGAAAAACCAACCTAGTTTTGGGCTAGTTTTATTTAATTTACCTGAATTAAATAAGTGGAATAGCAAGATGCAATATTTTGAAATAACCCAGGAAATCAGGAAGGATCGAACTCTTAAGAAAAGTTGAATAAAATTGCACTAGATTTTTGAAGTTTTGTTTTTAAGACAGGGGAGGAAAATGTTTAAGAAACACTTCAGGAAAAGAATAGAGCCCATGGACACCTGAAATCCCCCAAAGTGACAAGACAAATCGATTACTTAAGATTTTGGCGAAACCCAGAATCTCCTTTTCACCCTAGCCAAGTGGGTGCCCTGTGAGTTTTGTATTAGGATTGTCACATGCAAAAATGACCACTCTGCGTGGCCATTTGTTTCAATAATGGGATTAGGGAGTACTGCAGGGTTGGCTAGCATGACGTTATACATGGGACTGATTCATTTTCGCCAGATAACCTTGTTTATAGGGTGGGATTGAATTAGATGTCTTGCAATGAGATGACCGCATGTGGGAGGTGTCTGGACTAAAATTCAGCCTACAGAGAAAGGTGGGGCGAGTTTCCTACAACTTATCTCTGCTGCCTGTTAAGAAAAACTACATCTGTTAGAGATCTTCTTTTTGTCGAGCATTGTTGTGGCTGTCAGTTAATAGAATCCTATAGGTAATTTTACTGCGAAGGACCCAAGGCTCAGAGGTGTTCAACAATTAGCCCACATCCCACCATTAAGAAATGACAGCGTGCCAAGTCAAAGCAAAAGTACTTTCCAGGGCCCCAGTCTCTTTTTAAATCAAGCATCTGGGGTGTCTTAGTTTTCTCAAAATAATTCTGCGATATCAATTTATATCCTGAAAAATCACAGCTTCTCAGCAAGCGTTATGCAATCATTAATATTCTTGAAAATGCTTATCAACAGTTTTACCAGTAGATGTAGGAGATGAACAGAATGGGATCAAGTGCTGGGCAGTGTTGGCAGCATGGCACACTTTGTTACATTTGGCAACACTAATGATCCTTGGGTAGAGGCAGATCTTTGAGCTTCAATCTATCCGTTTGGGCATCAGATTCAGCATCATGAATAAATCTGGAGAAGGAAATTCATAGACATTTTAACCATTTCTGAAAGCTAATCTTCATATCATCTGTGCTTTTGGAAATGCTACCATGTTCCTGCCAAAGAATCCGTGTTTGGGGGGATGTAATTCAGGGCGAGAATAGCATGACAAACTGTCAGTATCACTGTTTTTTTAAACATTGCCACACTTGCCATATGATTTAATAAACAGATCACTGTTTTGGGTGAGGACAGAGGGGCAACGGGTTGGGGGGGTGGGGGAGGTGGAGAAAATACAGAAACATGGAGGGAGCGCTAAGCATGGGCCAGACATGGACTTCAGCGAGCTTAACATTCTGCGATTTAAATGTCATAACAATCCATTTGAGGTAGTTGTTTTTTGGGTTTTACAGAAGAGAAAATCTGGGTTCGGTAAATGAAGCAGGTCGCTGCCCCACATCCTTTCTCATAAAACAGCTCCTGGATCCCTTTGAGTTTTAGTCTATAGCTAGGTGACACCTCCAAGTGAACTGTCCTTCACTCAGTACACGCTTCCTGGTTGCTGGGCCAACTATTCTTTGGTGGATGTGAGCTTTTCCTGGTGGGGAGAGAAATCATGGTGATCCAGTAGGTGCAATTTCTTTCTTTTTTTTTAATATTTTATTTATTTTACAGAGAGAAATCACAACTAGGCAGAGAGGCAGGCAGAGAGAGAGGAGGAAGCTGGCTCCCTGCGGAGCAGAGAGCCCGATGTGGGGCTCGATCCCAGGACCCTGGGATCATGACCTGAGCCAATGGCAGAGGCTTTAACCCACTGAGCCACCCAGGCGCCCCAGTAGGTGCAATTTCTAAGGAATTTTCAATAGCAACCAATGCAGTATTTCCCAAACTGGTTTAATATTTGTGATTTTTGCCTTTTAAATGTAAGGAGGATGGGAGTTTTAAATATTATTCTGTGTAAGAATAAGGGATCCCCAGTCCACAAGGGCACCTAGGAACCTTATGTTTCGTGCATTCTTTAAGCCAGCAAGTGTTCATTGTGCACGTGCTCTGTGCCAGGGACTCCTCTGAGACACCAGATTTATAGCTGTTCTGTTAGTCAGTTCTGACTAGTAGATTCTGGTAGAGTCTCACTCTAGTGACATAGTGTCTATTAAAACGTTGATTACAAGTGACAGAATCCTTGAGAGGACTGGAGAGCCACCTCACTGCCCAGAGGGCAACTGCTGAACACAAAGGGCAGTGTTTCATTCTGTTCTCAGGACCTCATGGGGCAGCCACCACCCAAGCTGCTTCTGTGCCAGGAGACACCACACCACTGCTTCCGCCTGAAAGAGACATGTGAATTTCCCCTTTCCTTCTATGTTACCAGTTCTTGAACCCAAATCCTTTAAGGGTGTGTTGACAGGGGTATTGTCTGTGTCCTACCTAAAGGAGGGGCTGGGAAAGTGAGCAGAGCTGGAGATGGTCTTTTGGGCTCCTTCCCTCTCCCACCAAGATTCATAAAGTGGTTGATTGTTCTGACATAAAAGTGCTGGTGCAGGGTCACTCTGAGGAAAGACAAATGTCATCTATGACCAAGGAGAACAGATAATGGGACTTTCCATCTAGCAGGAAAAGTGAGCATCAAAACTACACAAATTATAATAAGTGTTAGGATGAAGTAAAGAACACTCTGAGCCTGTGACATGGGGATTTGAAAAAATGTGAGGGAGCAGAGGAGGTCGCCTGAGACCACACCCGGGACGCTGAGCTGAAACCGCTGGGGGGAAAGGCAGACAACATTCCAGGCAGAGGGAGCAGCATGTGCTGTTAAAGTAAGAAGAACATGTGCAAAAAACTGGGAGAAGGTCAGTGGTGAGGCTGACAGCAGTCAGAGAGACAGGCAACAAACAAAATAGGCCTCGGAGGCTAAGCTCATGATGCTGGATGTCATTCCAAGAGCTTGAGAAAGCCATTGAAGGATTTCAAGCAGTGGAGCAAAAAGCATAGATTTGCATTATTAAAAGACCACTCTTGGGGCATCTGGGGGGCTCAATCGGTTAACTGTCTGCCTTTTTGCCTTCAGCTCACGTCATGATCCCAGGGTCCTAAGATCAAGCCCCACATCAGGCTCCCTGCTCACCAGGGAGTCTACCTCTCCTTCTCCATCTGCCTCTCACCCAGCTCATGCTCTCTCTCTTTCAAATAAATAAAATCTTTAACAAAAAAAAAAAAAAAACCAAAAACCACTCTTTTAAACTTAAAGAATGACCTTGAGAAGGAAAAGAATGGATGTGGAATGACTGGTGAGGATGAAGAGGTTATATAGTGGCTTCAAACTGAATTTATGTTTGTGGAGATGGGGCAAAACATGGATTTGAGAAATATCCAAGAGGTAAAATCAACAAGATGGGGCGAATGATGGGACAGACCACCCCAACCAAGGTAAAAAGGGTTACTTCTTGATTGCTACTGAATGATAGCGCCGTTTCCTGAAGGACAGCCAGCCCAGTGGTCCCGAGGATTCAAGGGCTCATCGGAGAATCCACTCCAAGTGTACGCAGGTCACTGGATAGACGAGTCTGGAACCCCAAAGAAGGAGCTGGGCTGCAGATGCAGATTTTGGTCTTAATCAGCAAAAGGGTGATCAATGAAGGTATAGCATGGATGATGTCGTCTAGGGGAAGAGAGGGAAGGAGAAGAAAGAAGTCTAGGAGAAGCCCCTGTGGCACTGACAAATTTGGATAAAGGAGAAACTAAAAGGAGGTTGAAGAGACAGAAAGAAACTGGAAGGAAAATCAGGCCATGGGACCGGGGAGAAGAGCGTTTTATAGAGCTGCCATGCCACATGATTTAGGATGAGTTTAAATGAAGGACTGCACAGCAGTTGGTTGGTTCATCATCGATGAGAACCGCAGACAAAGATTCCAGGGGATGGGAGCTAGACTGGAACAATTTGCTGAGTGAAAAGAGGAAGAAAGAGGGATGGCCCTTTCTGGAAAATGCGCCACAGAGGACAAGAAAACAATGGGGTGGTAACAGGATAGAACTTGGGGGAGGATCTTTTTTTTAAAAGATGGAACAAATTTGAACATACTTAAATATTTATGGAAGGGGGGCACCTGGATGGCTCAGTGGGTTAAAGCCTCTGCCTTCTGCTCAGGTCATGATCTCAGGGTCCTCGGGCTGTGTCTGGCTCTCTGCTCAGCAGGGAGCCTGCTTCTGCCTCTCTCTCTGCCTGCTTGTGATCTCTGTCTGTCAAATGAATAAATAAAATCTTTTTTAAAAAATAAATATTTATGGAAGGGATGTAATAGAGGAGTTGGAGATGAGGGTGAGGGATGACAAGGGGCAGGGTTTTGTTCTGTTTTTTTGACATGTTAAGTTTTATGACACAGAAGACAAAGCCTTCTCAAGATGTCTCAGTCTCCAAGCCCCTTATTGCTACCCATTACCAATGGGTAATGTCTGCTGGCAGGGAGTGGGGGACAGTTGTTCCAAGCACGGCACATGGAGTGTGAGTGGCATTGCATGACTTCAGAGAAAAATGACTAAGGGGACGTGTGGAGATGGAGGACCTGAAACAGGCGAAGGGAGTTCAGGCACCTAAACCAGCTTTATGACAGGATGCTATTTATGTCACATACACATGCCTATTTTTTAAAAATCAGGAAAAAAATATTTGCCACCAATGGTCTTTGACTTACACTGAAAACCTTTCCTGCATCCGTTGAGAAAAGATATTTTTCCTTCATATGTTAGTGTGGCAAATTATATTAAGTGATTTAAAGCAAATTCATTTGTGCTTTCCTGAAATAAAATTTAGCTGTGACTGTAAACATACAAAGCTGGATTCAGTTATACACGAGTGGGGCTCAGGTGTCTGCTCTCCCCCAAACCCACTAGCCCTTCCTCCTTCAGGCTCAGGGAATCCACTCTTCCTAAAGTTGGGCCACTTCCCTCTTCCCACCTAAAGCTGGCCTCTACCACTTCATGGACAATACACTTGAATTGCCGAGGTGGGTCTCTACCTTTGAAACACAAAAATTTCCACAGTGGCTTCCAAAGCAACTTGCTTGCCTGCCAAATTCTGTTCTTGTCCTGAAATCTGTGCACGCATACATACACACATACCCACACGTGAACACATGTGTGCACACACAGTATCAAAGAGAATCATAGCTTTAGGAGTTATAATTACAAATATTAATCTCCTCTCCCTCCTGAGACTCTGTCCAGATTAAGGGAGAAAAATTCAATAAAGGTATAAATCGATCCTTATTAAGAGAAGGAGAGGAGTATCAGCAAACCGATTTCAGCACCATTATGGAAGCAGAATGCCAAAGGAACTTGGAATTTGCCCTCTCCTTACACTTAGTAGTGATGTCTCTGGACTCCCAGGGACTGAAGCCCCGGCAATGCCCAGCTGATCCCCTCCTGATTCTGGCTCTGTCCTCAAATTAAGCTGTGTCTGTGTACTTCTGAGATCCATATGCCCTGAGATGGAGTCTCCTTGTCTCCCTGTGTCTGTAAGGAGTTTCGTGAAATTGGGTTCAGTGTGATGGATATGCATCAGATTTGAGGGCCGATTGGGAGAGGGCAGAGAAAGATACCTCAAGATTCAAAGGTAGGGGGTGGGGAGAAGCACAGGACAAATTACCATTTCAGAGCTTAATGTCTTAGACAAACTGATAGTGCTACTGAATGAAGTCCTTTTCAGCTTTTTGAATTAGCATATAATTAATCAGAATTTTCTAACTACAATATGTGGGTTTATTGATACCGACATTTGCAAACACAAATTTATCTAGTTTTATTTTTTTTATTTTTATTTTTTTAAAGTAAACCTTATCCCCAATGTAGTGCTCAAACTCACAACCCTGAGATCAAGAGTAGTACTGACTGAGCTGGACAGGTGCCCCCAAAAGCCCAAATTTATTCATCTTTTCTCATGAAAGTCAAATTTGGAATGTATCAAACTGATACAGTTTAGTCCTTAGAGATCAAACAAGTGTTGTTTTTTGATTGTAGTAAGACATAACAAAATTTACCATCTTAACCAGTTTTTCAATTATTATTTTTTAGTAGTCTATTTTCCAGAGCAGTTTTAGGTTCCCAGCAAAACTGAGTGGAAGGTACAGAGTTCCCATATACTCCCTGATCTACATACGTATGGCCTCCCCCACTATCAGCATCCCCCAGCAATGGGGTCCATTTATTCCAATTGATGAACCCACACTGACATATCGTTATCCTCCAGTGTCCATAGTTCACATTAGGGTTCACTCTTGGTGTATGTTCTGTGGGTTTGGATGAATGTGTACTGACATGTAACTATATTACAGTATCATACAGAACAATTTCACTGCTTCAAAATCCTCTGTGCTCCTCCTACTATTCCCTCCCTCTCCCAACCCCTGGCAATCACTGATCTTTTTACTGTCTCCATTCTTTTGCCTTTCCCAGAATGCAATACAGTTGGAATCGTATCATACATAGTATTTTCAGATGGGTTTCTTTCACTCAGTCACATGCATTTAAGTTTCCTTCATCTCTTTTCATGGCTTCAGAGCTCATTTTTAAAGTCACTGAATAGGGGCACCTGGGTGGCTCAGTCAGTTGGGTGTCTGACTCTTGATTTTGGCTCAGGTCACGATATCTGGGTAGTAGAATCAAGCCCCTCATCGGGCTCCATGCTGCTTCTGTCTCTTTCCCTCTCTCTCCTCCTCCCCCTACTCATGCTCGCTCTCTCAAATAAATAAATCTTTTAAAAATAATAAAGTCACTGAATAATATTTTATTTATCTCTTCTTCTACTGAAGGACATCTTGGTTGCTTCTGAGTTTGGGCAATTATGAACAAAACCACACAGACATCAGTGTGAAGATTTGTTTTTAAAGGTTTTATTTATTTATTTGACACAGAGAGAGATCACAAGCAGGCAGAGAGGCTGGCAGAGAAAGAAGGGGAAGCAGGCTCCTTGCTGAGCAGAGAGACACATGCGGGGCTCCATCCCAGGACCCTGAGATCATGACCCAAGCTGAAGGCAGAGGCTTAACCCACTGAGCCACCTAGGCACTCCGAGTGTAAAGATTTTTGTTTGGGTGTAAGTTTTTAATCCCTCTGGGTAAATTAGAAACACTGTGACTGTTGGATCATATAGTAAGAGTATGTTTCATTTGGTATGAAACTGCTGAGCTGTCCTCCAAACCGCTATACAATTGTGTATTCCCAATAACAATGAATGAGAGCATCTGTGACTCCACATTCTTATCAGCATTTGGGATTGTCAGTGTTCTGGATTTTAGCAATTTTATAATTGTGTAGAGGTATTTCCTTTTTTTTTTTTTTTTAATTTATCTATCTCTGGGGCACCTGGGTGGCTCAGTGGGTTAAGCCTCTGCCTTCGGCTCGGGTCATGATTCCAGGGTCCTGGGATCGAGCCCCGCATCGGGTTCTCTGCTCTGCTGAGAGCCTGCCTCCTCCTCTCTCTCTGCCTGCCTCTCTGCCTACTTGTGATCTCTGTCTGTCAAATAAATAAATAAAATCTTAAAAAAAATTACCTATCTCTGATAACATACAACATGGATTACCTTTTCACGTACTTATTTGCCATCTGTATTTTGGTGAGGTGTCTGTTAAGGTCACTGGCCCATTTTAATCAAGTTGTTTGTTTTCTTATTGTTGGGTTTTAAGAGTTCTTTGAAAATTTTGGCTAACTGTCCTCTGTCAGATGTGTCTTTTGTAAATACCTTTTTTTTCAAGTCTGTGGCTTGTCTTTTCATTCTGTTGACATTATTTCTCAAAGAGCAGAAAATTTTAATTTTAATTAAGTCCTGCTTATTAATCCTTTCAACGATTGTGCCTTTGGTGTCATATCTAGAAAGTCATCAAGGTCATCTAGATTTTCTCTTATGTTATCTTCTACGAGCTGGCATTTTACATTTAGGTTTGTGATCCATTTTTGAGTCATCTTTTTTTTTTTTAAAGATTTTATTTATTTATTTGACAGAGAGAGAGATCACAAGTAGGCAGAGAGGCAGGCAGAGAGAGAGGAGGAAGCAGGCTCCCTGCAGAGCAGAGAGCCCGATGCGGGGCTCAATCCCAGGACCCTGAGATCACGACCTGAGCCGAAGGCAGAGGCTTAACCCACTGAGCCACCCAGGCGCCCCTTGAGTCATCTTTTTTAAAAGTGCAGCTCAGTCTTAACTATATGCACATTATTGTGCAACAAATCTCTGGAACTCTTCCATCTTACAAAACTGAAACTCTACACCCATTAAATAACATCTCTCCATTTCCCCTGACCCCCAACCCCTACAACCACTTTTGTATTTTCTCTATGTATTGCAGTATCACTATGAATTTTACTATTCTAGATACCTCATATTATATGGAATCATATAGTAACTCTCTTTTCATGACTAGCTTATTTTCCTGAATGTAATGTCCTCAAGGTGCATCTATGTTGTAAAATATGACAGAGTTTCCTTCTTTTTATGGCTGAATAATATTCTGGGGTGTTTGGGTGGCTCTGTCATTACCGTCTGCCTTCGGCTCAGGTTATGATCCCAGGGTCCTGGGATCAAGCCCCTCACTGGGCTCCCCACTTGGTGAGGGAGCCTTCTTTACCTCTCCCACTCCCCCTGCTTGTGTTTCTGCTCTCTCTCTCTCTGTCATAAATAAATAATTTTTTTAAAAAGGCTGAATAATAGTCCATTGTATGTGTGTGTGTGTGTGTGTGTGTGTGTGTGTATACACCACATCTTCTTTATCCACGCACCACATTTTCTTTATCCATTCAAATGTTGATGGACACTTAGCTTGTTCTCTTAGCTATATTGGAAAAAATGATAAAATGAACATAGATATACAAATTTCTTTGAGAACTTGCTCTCAGTTCTTTTGGGTATAGACCAAGAAGTAGGATTGGTGAATCATATAGTAATTCTGTTTTGAATTGTTTGAGGAAACTCCATGTTATTTTCCATTGTAGCTGTACCAATCTACCAGTGGTTCACAAGGGTTTCGATTTCTACACATCCTTGTCAACACTTGTTATTTTCTGTTTTTTTCCCCGCTATTTTTTTGTTGTTGTAGTAGCCATCGTATTGGTGTAAGGAGACCAAGGGGGGTGTGTGTGTGTGTATGTGTGTACCTAAGATTTATTTATTTTAGAGAGAGAGTGAAAAGGAGAGCACACATGTGAGTAGGTGGGAGGGGCAGAAGGAGAGGGAGAGAGAGAATCCCAAGCAGACACCCCCCTAAGCATGGAGCCTGATGTGGGGCTCGATCCCACAACCCGGAAATCATGGCCTGAGCTGAAATCAAGAGTCAGACCCTCAGCTGACTGAGCCACCCAGGCACCTGCCCAAGATGAATATTTTTAATTTTGACCTGGAAATGTTGTATATCTAATAAGCTATACATCATAGTTAAAAGTGTCTGTGTGCATGAGTGTGTCTAAGAGAGAGAGGTTACTGCACAGATGTACACTGTGTATTTTTGCTAAATAGCAGTGAGAACATAATTGGAATCATTTGGGAGAGAAGGAGTCAATGTGATGTGGTGGCAACACCTAGGGAGTGGAGGCAGGAGTTCTCATCTGCTTTGCCTCTGACACTTGGGGTTGGTGTCCACTGAGGATGGAAAGGCACATGCATGTAGGAGAGCCGGCTGAGACACTCGGGCACTTCACCGCATGGCCAGCTAGGCAAAGAGAAGCAACCCAAAGAGGCTCGAGTTCAGCATGGAGCTGAGTTCTTCCCATTACACACCGATGTTGCTGGACCTGGGTACAACTCTTTTGAAATACAGATAAAATTTGCTTTACATAGCAGACGTGTTGGAGAGATCCTGTACTATGGGAAACTGCTTTTTATTAAAGCAAATGAAAATGTAAATGTTTTCAGGGAATTCTACATGAAGGAGCCCCATGGTGAAGTTAAATATAAATAATGAATGTTGATTGCTAAGTACATGTCTTAGGAGAGTTTGTTCCTTACCACCCCGCTGTCTCTCCCTTTTAGCCTCCATTCTTACCCGCCCCCCCCTTATTTTTTGAGAGAGAGCACACAGGAGTATGTGCGAGAGGAGAGGGTATGGAGGGAAGGGGAAGAGGGAGAGAGAGAGAACCCCAAGCAGGTTCCAGGCCCAACACAGAGCCGACTCCAGGCCGGATCTCCCAACCCTGAGATCATGACCTGAGCCAAATCAAGAGTTGGATGCTTAATCGACTGAGCCATGCAGGCACTGCTCTCCCACCCCTTTCAATAAGGATTTGATACGATATATTAAAGGCAAGTAAAAAAAGTTAGAAGATAGGGGTGCCTGGGTGGCTCAGTGGGTTAAGCCTCTGCCTTCGGCTCAGGTCATGGTCTCAGGGTCCTGGGATAGAGCCCTGCATCGGGCTCTTTGCTCAGCGGGGAGCCTGCTTCCCCCCCCCCCCGCCCCTGCCTGCCTCTCTGCGTACTTGTGATCTCAGTGTGTCAAATGATTAAATAAAATCTTTTTTAAAAATTAGAGGATAAATTGGAGGAAGGGAAATAAAAGATAAACTTAAAAGCAGAGCAAATATTAATTCCCAAACACACACTTTGGGAAGATAAACTTTTTGATAAAGGAAGCACAAATAAGGTTGGATCTGAGCATCCTAGCCTCCAGTGCAAAGGGAGAAACATAATCCAAATCAACATTCACACAGTCCAAAAACTGAAACAAGCCAATTGTGTAGGTCTGATTAGTAATGCCTGATTTTTTTTTTTTCCTGAGAGGTATTAAAAAAAGGACACAGTGTCCTGTGAATGCCTGCATGCACAACAATTAATTCTGGAATAAACACAACACTGAACTTTTACAATTCAGTGGACAGCAAAGCATAACCTGGCTTATATAGAAAATATAGTTATCACCTAAGATACTGCTCATGCTATCTTGCCTTGTGAGTGCTTGTGTTTTGTTTGTTTGTTTTTTAAACTTCAGAACTGATTCATAAAGGACAAAGAGAAAGGGGGTTTAACTGAACACTGGGGGTCCCAAGCTTAACCTCAAAAATCCTAAGGAAATAGTTGATGACTTAAATTAGATTTCTGAACACATGTATACTCTTGTGTATGAACAATACCAAAAATACTGGGGAAAGAGACCCTTGTGCACCACTGGTGACAATGCAAGCCAGCGGCCACTGTGGAAGAGACTGTGGATGTTTCTCAAAAAGTTAAAAACAAAAGTACCCTGTGATCCCATAATTCCATTACTGGGCATCTATCCAAAGAAAAGAAAACCATGAACTTGAAAAGATGTCTGCAGCCCCATGTTCACTGCTGCCTTATGGCCAAGAAAGGGAAGCATCCCAAGTGCCCAAGTGTCTACAGACAGATGAACAGATAAAGGAAATATGGTGGGTGTGTGTGCGTGTGTGTGTGTGTGTGTGTGTTATTCAACTACTAAGAAGAATGAAACTTTGCCGTTTGTGACAACATGGATGGACCATGAAGGCATTATGCTAAGCGAAATCACTCAGACAGACAAAGACAAATACAGTGTAACCTCACATGTATGTGGAACTAAAAAAAATAAGCGTACAGATACAGGGAATAGATTGGTGGTTGTCAGAGTTGTAGGAAGGAGGGTGGGCTAAATGGGTAAAGGGAGTCGAAAAGTATAAACTTTAAATTAAAAAATAAGTAAGGGACACCTGGCTGGCCCAGTTGGTAGAGCAGGAGACTCTTGATCTCAGGGTTGTGAGTTCGAGCCCCATGTTGGGTGTAGAGATTACTTTAAAAATAATATCTCCAAAAAAAAAAAAAAAGAGTAAATCATGGGGATATAGTATACATCATGCTGACTAGAGTTAATGGTACTGCACTGTATATTTGAAAGTGGCTAAGCGAGTAGATTTTAAGCATTCTCATCACAAGAAAAAAGAATTCTGTACCTATGTGTGATGACAGATGTTAACTAGGTTTGTGTGATCATTTTGCAATATCTATAAATGTTCAATCATGATGTTCCATACCTGAACCTAATAAAATATTGTCTGTTGGGGCGCCTGGGTGGCTCAGTCAGTGAGGCGTCTGCCTTCAGTTCAGATCATGATCTCAGGGTGCTGGGATGGAGCCCCGGTTAAGGCTTCCTGCCCAGCAGGAGTCTGTTTCTCCCCCTCCTCACTCCCCTCACTTTTGCTCTCTCTATTGCTCTCACCCTCTCTCTAAAATAAATAAATAAAATCTTTTAAAAAAATGTCACCTGTCAAGTATACTGCAAAAACAACAGCAAACCACCCACCAACTCAAAAGATAAACAATGAGCTGAGAAAAGGTTTTCAACACACATGATGAAGAAAAAGTTGCCTCTTCTTTAAGGCATCCTCCCCTCATTCCGATTTGTATGGATATGGTTACTGTGTCGGGAAGGGAGGATGCTGGGGTTAAGGAAGGGCCCTTATTTTTAATTTTTTAAAAAAGATTTTATTTATTTATTTGACAGAGACAGTGAGAGAGGGAACACAAGCAGGGGGAGTGGGAGAGGGAGAAGCAGATCCCCTGCTGAGCAGGGAACTCAGTGTGGGGCTCGATCCCAGGACCCTGGGATCATGACCTGAGCCAAAGGCAGATGCTTAACGACTGAGCCACCCAGGAGCCCAAGGAAGGGTCTTTATAAAAGATACTCTATTATCATTTTTGGACTTCATAAAATCTTTGTGAAATCTTTCTCTCAGAATCAGCCTTATGTAAGGACAATGTTCACCTTCCATATGGTGTTGACCTCACCATGAAGCCTATAATGTCTCCTGTGTCCTGGCAGCCCCCAGGAGATGGGCTTTGATTTGTGTTGTTTAGGACCCTCGTGGTTGGGGCTCTGTGGACAGGTCCTGGATAGCTGTAGCACCCTATGTGGGCTGTTTCATCCCAACAATAGATTTTGGGTTCCACTTTTCACTTTATATAGATAATATTATATGTTGCCTCCTAGGACTTCTCCATGGAAATATCTCCTAATACTTCAAACCCAATGTGTTTAAGATAGAAATTGACCTCTTCCCCTCAAACTCCTCCTCCTGTTCCTTTACTCCCTTGGAAAGCATTACTACCATTCAACTCCTCCAGCCAAAAACTCGATGGCACCCACACTCCCTTCTCTACCCCTTCTCCCAAGGTCAAGTACATTGCAAGTCTACTGATGCTGACTCTGATATTTTTCCAGCATCCACCTACTTTCTTACTCCCTACTGTTCCTCTGCGGTTTGGTCACTGTAATCTTTGGTCAGGTTACTGAGCAGCCTCCTGATGTCCCCCCTGCCTCCAACCTTCAGAGGATTTTGCATACAGTAGCTGGAGTGGTCTTTCTAAAATGCATGCCTGCATATCACCTTCTGCTCAAATCCCTTCAGTGGCTTACAACTGCCATCGGTAAAAAGACACATGCCTTAGTCTTGTCGAGTGGAGGAAGAAACAGATATATTAACAGATATTTAAATAAATTGTATAGACAAAGGCCCTTTAGGTGATGATAAGTTGCAATCAAACAAATAAACCAGGGTGATGCACTAGATGTGAAAGTAGACGTTGATGCCGTGGGATTAGGGGAGGAAGAAGACAATCATGTTGACCTTGGTCTAGGAGCGGACAGCATGAGGGGGCCCCTCCCCTCCTTACTCTCCCTCTCTTCAAAGGTGCTGTGTTTTCTGGCCACGGGGCTTTCACACAAACTGTTATCTCTGCCTTATTTGCTCCTCCCTCCTCCTTCACTTGACTAAGACCCACCCTTCAGGTCACTTCTTCAAGGATGTCTGCTCACCCGCTAGAACCGGGCACTTTAAAAAAAATGATGCTAAGCTGCCTTGGTCAGGGTGTGTTCCAAGTGCCTTCTTACTAGCAAGGTAGCAAAGACCTGGGTTCCCCATATCTGTACTCTGCTGGGTGGCTATTATCTGTTCTTTTTCATCTTGGCCATTTTGATAGGCACAATGATAATATCTCAGTGTTGACTTAATTTGTGTTTCTGAGGCTCCAATGATCCTGAACTTATTTTTGTGTGTTTACTGTCCAGCTGAGTTTTTCTTTTGTGATTTTCCAGTGTATTTCTTTCACTTATTTTTCTATTGGTATGCTCATCGTTTTATCATTTGTCCGATACATGTTTGTTGCATGCCTACTATATGTTAAGCTGTTGCTATGAATTATGTCCTCCAAAAATTCATATTGAATTCAGTGTGGTTAGGGTTGAAGCCAGAATCCCCAGTACCTCAGAAAATGACTATAGTTGGAGATAGACCCTTTAAAGAGGTAATGAAGATAAAATGAGGTCAGTGGGGTGGAACCCACCAATATGACGGGTGTCCTCACAAGAAGAGGAGATGAAGACATGGACCCACACAGAGGGAAGATGATGTGAAGACACAGAAGACAGCCATCTGTAAGCAAGGAGAGAAGAAACAAAAACCAACCCAGCTGACACCTTGATCTTGGACTTGCAGCCTCCAGACTACGAGAAGATAAATTTCTCTTCTTTAAGTCACCGAAACTGTGCTTTTTTTCTTATGGCAGCCCTTGCAAATTAATACAGCCGTGTCCTGGACACCGGGATAATACATAAATAGACTTATTTTATGTTATGTCTTATTATATTTCGGTCTTACTGTAAATCAGGTGGTGAAGTTCCAGCCGGAGTGCAGAAGGGCCATGTACCAGCTTGAACACAGGCAGAGAGAGTAACTTGTTCCTTCTTCCACCTTTCTGTCCTAGTCAGGCCTCCAGCAGGTGGGACGAGGCCCACCCACACTGGCGAGGGCAATCTGCTTTCCTCAGTCTCCTGATTCATGTGTTTGCCTCACTCAGAAACACCCACGCAGACAAGACCAGAATCTCCTTTAACCAAATATCTGGGCATCCCGTGGTCCAGTCTGGTCGACACACAAAATTATCAACATCGCAAATCTCATGGATAAATGAGGAAAAGTTCAGGACCTGAAAATGAGTTCAAAGCTGACGTCAGTAGTTCATTGACTCATATAATTTTAGGTCCGGAAAGGCCTGCAGAGGGCATCCTGCTGAACCTCGTGTTCAAGAGCGCTAAGTGCTTAATTGTTTTGCTGAGCTACATAGAGCCCCGTAGTGATGGAGAGTCAAGTGCCCTCCAGTGAATGAGCAACTGGTTATTACGATAATAATAAGCTAACATGTGTTACAGCTCAGTTTGTGCCAAACGCTGTTCTCAGCTCATCCTTGGACTGATGCATTTAATAACACATGAGCCCTTAGTCTGACACATGAGGACGCTGAGGCAAGGCCACACCGCTAGCAAGGAGTAGAGCCGGGAATCCAACTTGGGCATGTTGATTCTAAGCTTGCACCATCAACAACCATGCAAGAACATTAGAAAGACATGCCTGACAACAGTTTGGGGGCCCAGGAGAGCTTTTCATTAGGCACGGCCTTTATTTGGACATGAGTGGCCACCGTGACCTGGGGGAGTTTGGGTGTTTTGGCCTGTGTAGCCTTTTTGAGTGGGACTCTTAAAGGATCAGCCTGGTTTCTAAAAGAAAAACGCCACGTTCACTATGAGAGTTTCATTATAAGCAGCTCCTGCCCCTTTTATAATCAGAAGAGGATATGGTTACTTGCATGAGTTAGGTAGGTCATAGACGGGAGCTGTTCAAGAAAGTGCGACTGATCTTGATTTGGGGAGCTCTCAGCTGTCCCGTGATATTTAGGAGAAGCATGAGGCAAAATGGCATTTCAGTACCAGGGAAGGGAACCTCTCATCTTACTGCCCTTCAGGGACAAACAGGAAGCTAGTCTTTGCTTCCTTCCCTCCCAAAAACAGACTATTGCAGACTTCCCTTTTTTCCTTAAAAAAAAAAGAATCTAGGAATGTATTTCCCATACTCTCAAACGTATTTTGTCCACATTCATGCTTTACCCATTGATGGCATTTCACTTTCGTTTATTAAAAACATCCTGTCTTGGATCAAGTCCCAGGAAGCAGGACCTGAGACAGATACTCTTGTGGAAGTGATTTATTCAGAGAATGCTCTGCGGGAAAACCCTGTGAGGGACCGTGGGGGAAGGGACGGGGCCAAGCAAAGATATCGTCTCAAGTTGAGTTTAGGTGTGAAGCATACAAAAAAGCAGAAACAGAGCCATAAGTTTAGAGAACAAACTGGTGGTTGCCAGAGGGAGGGAGGGAGGGAGATGGGCAAAATGGGTGAAGGGGAGTGGGAGGTTCAGGCTCCCAGTACAGAAGGAGTAAGCTGTGGGGATGAAAACACAAAAGGGAAGATGGTCAGTGGCATGTGGAGACAGACAGTGGTCGTAGTGGTTGTGGTGGGCCAGGATACACAGAGACTTGTGGAACCATTATATCAGACACCTGAAACAGATGTAACATTGTCGACTTTCTTTCAACTAAAAAAAAAATAAGTAAAATTTAGGTTTGACTTAATCCACAGGGGAAGCTTCTAGAACATAAACAGCACTGTAGAACTGACCCACCCTGAGGCAAAAGGAGCAGCTTCGTAAACAACATCAGTTTGCGGCTATGGGCAGCCCTCATCAGGGAAGGGTCACCATGGAGGCGAGGGGAGTTGCTCTCGGGGCCCCCCACAGCCACTTGGCACAGGGGCCTGGCGGTGGTTCTGGGCAGGGCACCGTGGCTTCTACCTCAGGAGAGCCGTCTGAATTCTCAGTGTCGACGCCATTTCCCAACAACTGCCCTTCTCTTCCTCCTGCCGTGCATTGCACAGCACGGCCACCAGCTCAGCACAGTGAGCCAGCAGCAGCATCGGAAAGGGCTGGGAGAGACGCGAGAAGGGGCAGACTCGGAGTGGCCATTTGGCTTTGGTTCTAACTCAACCTGGCCTGCTCTCCGCACACTAATGGGAAGCCTCTGAGTGGGAGAGCAGGAAGGGACCTTGGAAAACATCTGGGCGGTGTGTGGGCAAAATGACAGGCCTTGTGTGTACTGTGCTCAAGGGCATGCAGTAAATTAATGATGCAATCGGGCCGGAACTTGGATCTTCTGACTCGAGGCCAGGGCTCTTTCCCCAACAGTCCACTGCCTGTCTGTCTGCCTCCTATGGTGTCTGCCCTGGAGAAACTCTTGGCTGCCTGAGGCTCCTGGGGAGAGCACATGAGGGCAGGCTCAGCAAGGCTGGGGTGGGCAAGGGACAGGTGGGGCCACTATGGTCCTGGAGAGGCAAGGCGCAGGGACAGGATATCGGTCACATCATCTCTCTTGCAGAGAGGATAAAAAAGAGGCCAGAAATGTGTGTTTTCATTTCATCGATTTGGACCCCGTGCTAGGTCTTGAAAACAAACCAGCAACTCCTGTTTTGTTTCTCATGGGCACCTTGGTCCTGGGCATCTTCAGCACCTCCCCATTTTGATCGGCTGGAGATGTGGCCGGTGCGATGCCCCCCCAGCAGCCTCAGAGTCAGTGCTGGGCAGAGCGCTGGTTGATTAATCCCACCACCCAGTAGGGGCCAGACCTGTCCCTGCTGCCATGAGCCCCAGGCTCAGGGGAAGCTCAGACCCTCATATGCCTTCAGAGCTACAACTTGGCCCTGACGCCGGCTGTGCTGGCCTTGTCATTCCACTGGGGGTGCGTGGCCCCATGCTCTGTGTGGCCTTCCGCTCTGGTCTGGACCTGATACCCTGCCGAGCTCTCTGGCCATTCTCCTTGGCCAGAACCCTGAGAACAGCTGGGATTGCGGTTCCCTTTCCACCTGTTCTTCAGCAGGTCTGCAACCTGGACACTACGATGCTGGGGTCCTCTCAACCTTCCCAAGTTTACGCTTACTTGGCTCCCAGCCTCGGTTAGTTCTCGGTGCCTCACCATGGCCCCTGGAATGTTCTGTGTTGTACCGTCTTCCACTCATGCCTGAGGCCAGCCCGACAGAGAGTTACTTCTTTCAGCTCCGACTGGGTCTGACCTTCTCTTCCATTTCCCTACCATCTCATGTTTCTGAGCTCCCAGGATTCCTTGCAGCTGAACCTACCTGAGTTGTTGGGGCAGGGGGGTTCTTCCTTTCTGAAAGTGTTTCCTGAGAACCTGAGAGATGCCAGACACTGTGATGAGCTATGATAGGCATTAGGCAGAAAAGGATGAAAGGAACATGAGGGTTGATACCAAGGAACTCCAAAGAAACCTGGGGTTCTCTTCGAAACATGGTTTAGGTCTGAGCGTGTCTGTTACTGGGCAGGAGCTGCGGTGGAAGTTGTGGAGAAAGGCAGGTTAACCTGGGAGTACCTGAGGGCCATGGGCAACCTCACTGAGGGCTGTGTTAGCTGGAGTGTAATTATCTTAACAGAGGATATCATTGTTTACTAATTCATACGACACGTATTCCTCCATTTCTTTTTGACCACACATTCTTTTAAAAAATTTTTTTTGGTAGGTTTTTGTTTTGTTTTAAAGTGGGCTCTAAGCCCAGCATGGAGCCCAACATGGGGCTTGAACTCATGACACTGAGATCGAGCCCTGAGCTGAGATCAAGAGTCAGATGCTTCACCAACTGAGCCACCCAGGGGCCCCTGATCATGCTACTCTCTTAGCATAAAAATTGCCATCAGAACGCTATCCTTGCCTTCAGAACGGTCTGACGGTTTTGGCCTGGCATTCAAGGCCCTTCCGCCCCACACCCACTCATATTTCTAGTTGCATCTCCCGGTACGGACTTCATTACAACTCTCTTCTACAACGAGTCTGGCTGATTGGCTGACAGCTAGACTGATGTTTCATTCTTGCCATTCCTCCCTCCTCAGATACCCCGACTCCCTGTTGTCCAGCCTTCCCTTATACCTCAAGGTTTGTCCCAGAGACCATGGCCTCCAAAATGCCTTTCTAGTCTACATCTCTCCCTCTTTTAAGTCAGGGGTTCTCACCCCTGACTGGATATCAGAATCACCCAGGCAGCTTTAAAATATTAGACGGGGTAGGGAAGGGAGCAGCAGACCAACTTCATCAGGCTCTGCAGGGAGAGTGCCTGGGCATTTGCCTTTTTAAAATATATACATATATTATTTATTTATTTGAGAGAGAGAGGGAGAGCATGAGCATGATGGGGGAAGGGGCCAGGGAGAGAGAGAATCTAGATCAGACTCCTCCCTGAGTCGGACTGGGGTCTGCATCTCACAATCCTGAGATCATGACCTGAGCTGAAATCAAGACTTGGATGTTTAACTAACTGAGCCACCCAGGTATCCCTGGGCATTTGCTTTTTTTTTCTTTTTTTTCTTTTAAGCTCCCAGGTCATTCTAACATGCAGCCAGGGGTGAGAACTACGGTTGCAAACAAATATGTATTTCTTCCTCTCCTCTGGTTGCATTGTTATTTAAGACATAGGCAAGAGAGTGGGGCACCTGGGTGGCTCAGTGGGTTAAAGCCTCTGCCTTCGGCTCAGGTCATGATCCCAGAGTCCTGGGATCGAGCCCCAAATTGGTTCTCTGCTCAGCAGGGAGCCTGCTTCCTGCTCTTTCACTGACTGCCTCTCTTCCTACTTGTGATCTCTCTCTCTGTCGAATAAATAAATAAAATTTTCCAAAAAAAAAAAAAAAGAAAAGAAAAGGCATAGGCAAGAGAAACATTAACTTCCTTAAAACACAAGATGCGCCTTCCTTTCTGTCCTGCACAGAACATATTACAGCATCTTCCACAGGAGAGCACAGGGGGGTATCTGCTGGAGGGATGGACCTGCAGAGCACAATCTGCCTAGACAGACTGTGGAAAGGCCCCAGAGAGGTGGGTCGGCCATTGTCTTGCAGATTTCAAAGGGTGAGACTCCTTGCCCCTGGCTACAATACAGTGATGAGCTGCCGTGAATGGAATCCTCCAGTTGCACAGTGTTTTGGGAGTGCTTCCTCTGTACAGGCCACTCTGCTGGGTGCAGGCATGCCTTAGGCAGGAGCAAGACTAAAATCATGTCCACAGGTGCAAGACTAAAATCAGAGCTCATAGTCCTACTGCAGGAAGTAAGCGATTCATTCTAATGTGATGTGTACCGCAACTAAGCTAAGTGCCAAAGTCCTGGGTGCTTAGAGGAGGAAGTCATTGTCAGACTAGGATGTCTGGGACTACTTCTCATAGCAAGCAGCAATTTAACTAGAAAGATGTAGAACATCAAAGAGCTTACCAGTGTGTTGGTTAGAAATGTCCTCAGCTGCAAGTAACAGAATGTTGAAGTAGCAGTGGTTTAAAAAAATAATAATAATAGGGGTTCCTGGGTGACTCAGTCGGTTAAGCATCCGACTCTTGGTTTCAGCTCAGGTCATGATGTCAGGGTCATGAGACTGAGTCCTGTGTCTGGCTCCACACTCAGCACAGAGTCTGCTCCAGATTCTCTCTCCTCTCCCTCACCGTGTTTGCAGGCTCTCTCTCTCTCTCTCTCACCCAGGTGCCCCTGATCATGCTACTTTCTTAGCATAAATCAATCTTTAAATAATAATAATAATAATAAAGAAATATTATATATAACATACATGATATATATAATATATATTTATTATTATAAGTAGGTTAGGCACTCAAGATGACTCATTAACTCAACAATGTCAGGGTTGAAGTTTCTGGAATTCTCATGACCTTTTAGTCATAGTCACAGGTTGGTGGCCACAGTCCAGACATTGTGTCCACATTCAAAGGAGAAAGATGAGGAGGAGGACAGGGCCAGCCATGTTTTCTCCTTCTATCAGGAAAGCAAAAACTCCCAGAAACCCCCTGGCAGATTTCTCCTTCTATCTCATTGGTCAGAGCTGTGTCACATAACTAACCTTAGGACCAACAGAGTCTGGGAAAGAGACTATTTGCCTTTTTCAGCTTCCAAATGACAAGCCAGGTCAGAGGAGGGGGTTGGAATGGGCTCCTGAGTGAGCCAACTAACAGATTTATTTTATTTTATTTTTAAGATTTTATTTATTTGACAGAGAGAGACACAATGAGAGCAGGAACACAAGCAGGGGGAGTTGGAGAGGGAGAAGCAGGCTTCCCACTGAGCAGGGAGCCCTTTTCGGGGCTCGATCCCAGGACCCTGGGACCATGACCTGAACCAAAGGCAGATGGTTAATGACTGAGCCACCCAGGCGCCCCCAGACTGATCATTTTAAACAGAACCAGATTTGCAAAAACATGCAGCTGTGAAAGTGTGTGGAATATTTTTTTTTTTAAGATTTTATTTATTTATTTGATAGAGATTGCAACTAGTCAGAGAGGCAGGCAGGGAGAGAGAGGAGGAAGCAGGCTCCCTGCTGAGCAGAGAGCCCGATGTGGGGCTTGATCCCAGGACCCTGGGATCATGACCTGAGCTGAAGGCAGAGGCTTTAACCCACTGAGCCACCCAGGTGCCCCTGGAATATTTATGATCAAATAATTTGGTATCACAAAGTATAGGGCATATGGCAAGGGGGAGATGGTGAACAACACAGAGAGAGGTTGAAATGAGATTCTTGAATGACATGTTGGTGAGCTTGGAGTTCTTCTGTAGAGCCTGGGTAACCAATGATGAAATCAGTGTTTGGGGAAAAGTGACAATGGGTAGAGGAACTAAGACAGAAAATGATGACAAACTCTTTTTTTTTTTTTAAAGATTTATTTATTTGAAAGAGAGAGTAGAGCAAGGAAGAGAGCATGAGCAGGGGTGAGGGAGGGAGAAGCAGACTCTCTGCTGAGCAGAGAGCCTGATGTGGGGCTCAGTACCAGGACCCTGAGATCATGACCTGAGCTGAAGTCAGATGCTTAACTGACTGAGTCACCCAGGTGCCCTGATGACAGATTTGTTATAGCAATCCAGTCAAGATATGATGAAGGCCCACACTAAAATTTCTGTTAGCATAGTTGCTGGGGGAAGAGTTGGCACGATATCCAAGAGGTCAGGGATCTGATGAAAACAGCTACCAAAACATCATCTTTTGGTAAAATAGGGCATTCTGCTGATTCTATTTCATAAAAGCCTCTTGCATGTGTTTCTGAGAAGGAAGAGAGGAAGGAGGTGATACTCTGCTCAACACTGTCCCTTAAGGTTGTTTTAGGTTCCTAGAGCTGCTATAACAAAGGTCCACAAACTGGATGGCTTAACAACAGAAATTCATGCTGTCATGGATCTGGAAGCTGGACGTCCACAATCCAGGTGTCAGCAGGATTGGTTCCTTCTGGAGGTTCTGAGAGAGAATCTGAGGGGGAGTTTCCTTGCCTCTCTCCTAGCTGTTGGAGGCTCCTGATAATCCTTGTGCCTACTGGCTTGTAGGCACATCACACCAATCTCTGTCTCTGTCTTCACATGCTGTTCTCCCCTGCCTGTGTCTATGGGCTCAAATTTCCTGTCTTATAAGACCGGCCCTAATCCACGATGACCTCATCTTAGCTTGATCACATCTGTAGAGACCTTAATTTCAAATAAGGTCATATCCACAGGTACCAGAGGTTGGAACTTGAATGATCTTTGTGATGAGGGAGCAGGAGGCTGGCTGAGGACAAAGCAAAAGCTGGCACCTTGCACCCCCTCTCCACCCGCTCCCCTCGGTAATATGTGTGACATTCCTCAGGCACCCCTGACCATCATAAAAGAGAAACAAATAGTTAACTTGCAGAGATTACAATCCTGCAAGATAGGAGTCTCCCTTGGTTTACCAATGTCCTGGAGATTTACAACAAAGAAGCTATTTTAACAAAAGCACAATTTCCAGAGGCAAATAACTCAGTTCCTCAAGCCCTAAATAAAGTTAAATTTCTTCTAAACCCAAATCTCACTAACAAGGACACTTGATGGGAGAAATGTGAAACTTTATCTCTAGATCTCCAAGATAGTGTTGAGAATCATTCCCAAGCATATGGCCCACTGATATACATCTAAAGGGTCTCACAAGAAGATTTTTATTATTGGTAATGAATAACCTTTTCCCCAAACAAGAGCTAGCCCCTCGAGGTCCTGGAGACCTTGCTTCCAAAATTCCTTAGAAACTAACATCACCCCTTTGTTCTCACCTACCCAACTCCTGTGTATATAACCAACCATTCTTCACATCCCCGGGGCAGCAGCTCTTCCTGCCCACGGGTCCTGTCCCCGTGCTTTAATAAACCACCGAAGATGTCTCAAGAATTCTTTCTTGGTCATCAGCTCCAGACCTCAGCCCACCGAACCTCACCAAGGTTCTAGAACTTCACCATAGGTCTATTAGCATTTGCTCTGGTTGAAAGTGTCAGACAAACTCTGGCTTGAGAGGAAGAAAGGGAGTGTGTCTACTGGCAAAATCTGAAGCTCATGGGAGTCGATCTGCCATCCTCAGTGTTACTTATTCTCAGGAAGGATCCCTCCACAGGATGGCAAAGATCAGCCTCCACCCAAACTGTTACATTCAGGTTTACAAAGGTAATCTCAGACAAAGGTCTTCTCCAAGTCTATGGCACCCCCACTATAGGAGTCACAGGTCACAAGCCCATCTTTTGAGGGATGGAGGCAACTTGCCCAAATCATAACAATTGAAGAGGGTTATCGTGGAATGTGGGGGATGATTCCACAGAGTGCTGCCAAGCAATGCTCTCTCTCTGCATCTACCCAGACGAGGGCGTGAGGGTAAGGAGGGAAAGCCTCTGCTAGAAATACCATTGTATATCTTGCAAAATGATCACCATGATAAGTTTAGTTAACACTCATCCCATAGTTCCGCATTTTTTTCCTTGTAATGAGAACTTTAAGATCTACTCTCTTCGTTATGCTCAAATATAAAATTACTAGAATACTCATTATTAGAAATTACTAGTTTTTACTGTATTGCAGCTAGATATTGTGGCCTGTACAATGTCAACCTTTGAACTGTATGGGGCTTTTAAAAAGAATAGATCTTTGGGGTGCCTGGGTGGCTCAGTGGGTTAAAGCCTCTGCCTTTGGCTCAGGTCATGGTCTCGGGGTCCTGGGATTGAGCCCTGCATCTGGCTCTCTACTCAGTGGGGAACCTGCTTCCCTTCCTCTTTCTCTGCCTGCCTCTGCCTGCTTGTGATCTCTGTCTGCCATATAATTAAATAAAATCTTTAAAAAAAAAAAAAGAATAGATCTTCTCCGTAAAAGTCAATCAAGAGGTCTTAAGACTATAAAACTCTTGAGAAGAAAATGGGGGAAAAGCTTCCTGACATGGCATTTGCCAATGAATTCTTGGTATGACACCAAAAACCTGGGGCACAAAAGAAAAACTAAATTGGACTTCATCAAAATTTAAAACCTTTGGAACACCTGGGTGGCTCAGTCAGTTAGGCATCTAACTCTTGGTTTCAGCTCAGGTCATGATCTCAGGGTTGGTGGGGAGTGTGCTTCTCTCTCTTTTTCTCTGCTCCCCCCAAGCCCAACTCCCTCGCTCTCTCTTTCTCTCCCCAGTAAATTCTCTTTAAAACAACAACAACACTTTTGTGCTTCAAAGGGTACTACCAACAAAATGAAAAGGCAACCTATAATATAGGAGAAAATATTTGTAAATCATATATCTGGTAAGTGATCATATCCAGAATCCATAACAAACTCTTACAACTCAACAACAAAAACCAAATGATCCAATTCAAAAATGGGCAAAAGACTTGAATAGACACTTCCCCACAGAAGATATCCAAATGACCAATAAGCAGATGAAAAGATGCTCAGCATCACTAAGCCCTAAGGCAATGCAAATCAAAACCATAATGAGATACCACTTGGCACCCAGCAAGATGGCTATTATAAAAAAAAAAAGAAAGAAAGAAAGGAAGAAAGAAAGAAAGTAACAAATGTAGGTAAGGACATACACAAATTGGAATCCTTGTGCATTGCCAGAGGGGTTATAAAAATGGTACAGCTGCTGTGGGAAACAGTATGGTGGTTCCTCAAAAAAAATTACACAAAGAACGGTCCAGATAATTGTGCCATCCCACGTCTGGGTGCATACTCAGAGGAACTGAAAGCAGGAACTTGGATATTTGTACACCCATGTTCATAACAACGTTATTCACCATAGCCACAAGGTAGAAACAACTCCAGTGTCCATCAGCTGATGAACAGATAAGTAAAATGTGGTATGTACATAAAATGGAATACTATTTAAAATAGCTTTAAAAAGGAAGGACATTCTGACACAGGTCCCACAACAGGTGAGCCTGGGGAACATCGTGCCAGGTGAGATAGGCCGGTTACAAAAGAAAAAATACTGTATGATTTCACTTATGTGAGGTACCTTGAGAGGTCAAATTCAGAGACAGAAATTAGGATGGGGGTTGCCTTGAGCTGGGGGGAGGGAGAATGGGGACAGAGCTTCAGTGTGGGAAGATGGAAAGTTCTGGACATAGATGGTGCTGATGGTTACAAAAAAAATGTGAACATACTTAACGTCCCCAAACCCTACTTTTAAATATGGCTAAAATGCTAAATTTATGCTATGTATGTTTTACCACAATAAAAAGATATACACAGAGCCCTAAAATTAATTTCTTTCTTCAAGTTTTCCACGTCAGCCTTCTGCCTGTGAGATGTGACCAAGAGCGAGGGAGTTAAAGTTTCTAAGATCAATGTAATATTTGCATTTTTTTCATCCCTTGGACAGTTTTTACTTTAAATAAGTTGACATCACACTATTCAAGACCTAAGGGTTTGTGGTTGTTATTTCTTCCTTTTTTTTCACAAATGTCAAATAAACCTTTGTTCCATTTACACTTTCCCCTTGAATTCTATTTGGTATGACACATTTATCCCTCTGTTTCCTTTCTTGGCTTGTCTTTCATTTATTCCTTCATTGGGAACCACTGTCCCACCTGTATGTCAGATGCCCTTGTAGGTGCTGGAGAACTAGCAGGGAACAAAATATACCAAATCTTTACCCTTCTGAGCTTTACGTTCTTGTGCAGGGCGGAAGGAAGTGAAAAAGGTCATGTGAAAATATAGTACAGTGTCTTTGATCTTTTCTATTTAGAGTGTCCTCCATAGATTCACAGGCAGAAGGGCAGTGGCAACACCATGGGGGAACCCGTTAGAAACTCGGGGACCCATCCTGAACCTGCTGAGTGTGGCTTTGGGTCCTAGAAAGATGGCCAAATGATTCACAGGCACATTCAAGTTTGAGAAGCACCACTTAGCCCCTACTGAGTGCTAGGGTTTTAGGAAAATTAGGCAGGAGGGGCAAAACAGAAATTAAATTTCCTTACTAACTACAGCCCATTGACAAGTCCTTGAAACAGACACAGTGATATTTCTCTACAGACTCAGCCGCTTTAATGCTAATACTTTGCTAAGGGCAAAAGGCGATCTTAGCTTAACATTACCCTGAAAGTCTTTTTTAACATATAAAAGTTCCTTTGGAAACTTCCTTTATCTCTTAACTGCCCCCCCCCCCCATTCCTGTTGGCAATCATCTTCCAAGGCAATGGCCCACTGATACACATTAGAAGGGTGGCATGACTCAGGTTTTATTAGACCGTTATAAATGTCCTTTTCCCAACAATAGCTAGCTCCCTCAAGGTCCTGGAAACCTTGCTTCCAAAATTCCTTAGACACCTATCCCTAAGGCCCTCCCACCTTGAAACTATACAATCTGGCATTTCTCCCCACCCCAATATTTTCTGTCCACAGGTCCTGTTCCCTGCCCTTTAATAAAAACAACTTTTTGCACTAAAGATGTCTCAAGAATTCTTTCTGGGCCATTGGTTCCAAACTCCAACCTTTCCGACATCAGGGGTCAGGGAGGCCTTGCTGGGAAGGAGTCCTTGGGGTACCAGAGGTGAGCTCAGCACATACCTGGAGGAAGAATCTGCAGCTAATGCTAAGGGCCACCCCTGCCCCCAACTGGCGCACCGGGAGCCGGTGAAGCAGCATCCGGTTGCACCCCACTCACGCTCAGTATGTCTTTATCCCAGGCCCTCTGTTTTGGATGGGTTGGAGCGCTGGTTCCAATGCTGCATCCCCCAAGCCTGGGGATGCAGCAGGCCCCCTGCCCAGTGCTTACTTGCGGGGCACTCACAAGTAAAGCTTTATTTGCCTCGAGCTTCTGCCACTCGATCTAAAGCTCTAACATCTTGGGCTTTCCTTTTAAGATGCAAATTCTCCCCTGTCAGTCCTGTAGCTGAGGAAACCGCTAAGTAACCCTCTGAATTTACTCCTTTCTCTTGGCTTCCTCAATCTAAAAGTCTTCTG
Source organism: Meles meles (assembly GCF_922984935.1). Classification (NCBI taxonomy): domain Eukaryota; kingdom Metazoa; phylum Chordata; class Mammalia; order Carnivora; family Mustelidae; genus Meles; species Meles meles. The sequence continues at coordinate 151,241,711 of NC_060067.1, forward strand.
TAAACTCCGCCCTTCCGTTCTCCCCAGCGTTTTCCCGTCTTCCCATGCCCCAACCATCGACGTTCTTAAAAGTGTAGACCAGGCCAGTGGATCTCAGACCTAGATCGGGGCTGACCGAGACGATCACCCATGCTTCAACTTGTCCTCGTTTCCGAGCCGGAGGGCGGTGGAGGCGGCCTGGGTGAGGGCGGCCCCTACCGGGCTCCGCCGCCCAGTCGGGACCTGGAGGCGCATTCCTCTACCTCTCCCAGCTTTCATTTCCTCCCCTTGAAAGGAGATCACCACCGGCCTCCCCGGGTTGTTTTGAGCCCCAAGTGAGAGATCATTCATAGGAAAGCCTTTTGTAAGTCATAAAGCGCTAAATGAAACACACGCGACAGTGGCGGCGCCACCACTACAGCCACAGGACTGGTGGCGCGCTCCTCATGCCCCCACCCTCCCGGCTTCTGGCCTCTTCTGCACCGAAGCCTCACTCGCGCACGGTGGCTGCACACGCTGTTCTGGATTCCACGTCTGTGGCCACAGGTTTCCCCCGGGGAGGACAGGCCGGACGCGGAGGAGAGCAGGGATTGGCTGTGGAGGAGGTGGGCCGAGCGGTGACGCGCGGCGCCGGGAAAAGCTCGGAAGCACGGAGGGGCGGGGTGGGAGCGGCTGGGCAGAGAGGGAGGGAGACTAGGGGAAGGGGCGGAGGAGCTGGAGAGGAAAGGGGAGGAGGAGGGGAGGGAGACAGGCTAGGGTGGGACCCGCAGCAGGGTCGCGGAGGGAGGAGGGAGGAGACGAGGGCGGGAGTGGTTTTTGCGCTGCCGGGCGGAGGCCTGGTCTCAACCCCGATGGCCGCGTCCCTCTTCCCACCGGAGACACTGGCCCTGGAGAATCATTACCGCTCCATGAGGGGACGGGACCCGGCCGCCCGCGCGGGAGGAATCGGCCCAGGGCCGCCTAGGGCGGCGGCGCACGCGCGCCGGCTGAGCCTTGGCTCTCGCTCTGTCGCCGCGTCCAGGAGTTTTCTGGTCACAGCACGTTTCTGGGCGTTTTGGTGCTATCCAGGCCCTTCTCCAGCCGCCGCCCTTACCTCCTTAGGCTGCCCGCGCCCGAGTGCAGGGACGTCTGGGTCGTGCCCCTTGGTGCTTGAGGGCGGTGCAGAGGGGTGGGGGACACTCAGTGACCAATAGCGCGACCTACTGCGTGCCCGGTGCGGGGTGGGTGAGTGGGATGGGGACAGGAATACGGGCAACCAGGAGGACCCTGAAAGAGGGGCAGCTATATGGCGTCCTTGAGGGGGTGTGATCATGGGATGTGCAAGCTCAGGGGTGGAGGAGGCGTGGGCCTTGGTGGGGAGGGGCGAGCTGGCCTATAGAGAGGTGCCTGCGCCAGGCAGAGGGATAGATGTGATGGAAGCAGGGACACAGCTTGCTGGGGTCAAGGATTGGAGGGGCAGGGAGGGAGCCGGAGGTTCCAGGTCAGTCTAGTGCCCTGCAGAGCCTGCCTGATGCAAGACGAGGCCTCCACACTCAGCAGTGTGACCTGGCAAAGGTAGTCTTTGTGAGCCACCTTGTCCTTGGTGTCCTCGTGAGTAGGTGGGACAATAGCTAGCAGTTGGAAGGATTTCTGAGACATGTGAATGAAATTGTGCCTTTCCCTTCTGGAAGGAGAAGGAAGTCAACTTGCAAGGCTTCTGTGGACACTAGGAACACAGCCAAACAGAGTCCAACAGAATTGCTGAGTCGGTAATAGGTGCCTGGCCTAGCTGGCCGTCTATTTCTGGAATGCACATCCCCTTATAGGCTGGATTTACAGTAAGGCCAGGAGTTCAACTTTTTAAATTCTTTTTAAGAATTCTTACACAGCACAACAGAGGGAAATTACTGAACTGACTGCTTCAGCATGGGCACACACAGACAGACACACATTTGACGGCATTCCCTCCCTCACAGGTTCACAAAACTGCCCAGGTTATCCTCAGTCAGAATTTCTTGATTTGCGGGGCGCCTGGGTGGCTCAGTGAGTTAAAGCCTCTGCCTTCAGCTCAGGTCATGATCCCAGCGTCCTGGGATCGAGCCCCGCATCAGGCTCTCTGCTCAGCAGGGAGCCTGCTTCCCTCTCTCTCTCTCTCTCTGCCTGCCTCTCTGCCTACTTGTGATCTCTATCTGATAAATAAATAAAATCTTTAAAAAAAAAAAAAGAAGAATTCCTTGATTTGCAACTCGAAGTTGGTTGGGTATGGGATTCTAGCCTTAAGAGTAGAGACCTAATAGGGTCTGAGAGGTGGGACCCCAGTACTGCTCTGGCAGAGACCTAGGCAAAACTTCAGGCACCAGAGAGGCCCACTGTCGGTGATAGAGCACAGAGCAGAGAAACGTGCCCAAAGTCACACAACTTGTGGGTTGGGCTTTGTGGGATTTTGACCCCGGTGAGTCACTAGAGTGTTGAAAATGCCCTGATAAATCATTCTCATGACTCAGTATCACCACCTATAAATTAGGAGCAAGGACATGGGCTGTAGAGCTTCCCTTAGGGTAGGTGCAGTCTTAAATAGCTCCTCCCACCTTAAGGCAGCTGGTGGGTGGGAATGTCATTTTTGTGGGATGGTGTGGGTGCCACCTTCCAGTGAGTTCAGTGCCCTGGCATGACTGAGGCAACACAGAGGAGCCAGGAGAAGCCTGTTGGGGAGGGTGGTACCCCCACTAAAGGGAGGGGAGGAAGAAGGCTAGAGAGGTGTGGCAGGTTTGGTGGAGAGAGACATCTTGACCCTGGGGTTCCCAGTGTCCTCTTCCTAGGGGCAGAGCATGGCCGTCTGAATGCCTGGATGCTGGCCAGGATGGGGGAAGCTTCCCTTTGTAACAAATGTGGGCTCCGGGTTAGGATGTGGTTTGATTGATGGCATCATCAGGGCTGCCCCACATGAATTGCATGCAGGTGTGCACCTTCTTCCTGACTGAGGGCTGCAGTCAGCCAAACCCTCCTGACCCTGGCCACTGCCTCGTTTCCTTCTCCAAGTGCACCCAGTTCTGACGAAAGGCTCCTTCTTGGAGCTCTTCCAAAGGGCTTTACAGAACACCATGCTGAGCGGCCTTTGCTTATGTCAGCTCTTAAATGTCACTGAAACATCCCAGGGAACCCTAGAGACAGCACTGGCTTGTGAGACCCCTCTTCATTCTGGCCTGCTGTTGTCTTCCCACCTCTTCGTCCTGTCAGCCTTATGCTCCCCCTCTCCTCAGCAAGCTCATTTGTATCTTTTTACCTATAATTAAACACCCTCCTATATACACCTAGAATGTTCTCTCCCATCTCGGTCAGTCCTTCCCATCCTCAAGGGCTCGCAGAAGTTCCAGCCTGGCTCTGGGAACCAACAGCATTTGAAGTGCCTCCACACACTTGGATGCGATCGTGAGGTACCTGCCATTGCTCCGCATTTATGAATTTAATTTTTCCTCTGGCATGTAGGTTTCCTGGTGGCAGAGAGGCTCCCAGATATGTCTTCGTACCCTACGGCCCTGAAAGTGATGCTGAGTGAGTTTCGGGCTCTCACTAAATACTTCTGGGTGTAACTTCTGGGTGTAACTGCCAGCTAGGAAGATGAGGCAGGGTCTTGGCAAGATGGAGGAAAGGGGTATACCAACACGCCAGGGCCTTGCTAAGGGAAAGCAGTCAGCTTTAGCAGCACTTTCATTATCTTTCCAGTGTAACAACCTCCTCCTCGTCCTCCTCTCAAAACTTAGTGACTTAAAACCAACCATTTGCTCATGAAGGGAAGCCAGCTGGGCTGGGCTCAGGCGGTGCTTTTGGGGCCCATTCTTGCCTGGGGTGGCTTGTGTGGTTGCCGTGGGCTGGGAGCCCATCTGCACGGGTCCAAATGGCCTCCCTCACATGGCTGCAGTCAGTGCCCTCAGGGGCAGCTCCTCAGTTCTCCATGGAGCCCCTCACGCTTCACGTGGGCCAGGCCGACTCTTCACAGCATGGCTCCTTCCTTCTGAGAGGCCTTTCTTGCCAAGGCTTAGGAGTTACTTGGTGTCACTTCTGCATTCTACTGACTAAAAACAGGGCCACCAAGACTCTGGGGGGACATGGACCCCATCTCTTCATAGGAGGAGTGGCGAGAGTCATACCACAAAGAGGCAGGTGGAGTGGAAGGATGGTTGTGGCTGTTTTTAAAACCACACTACCGGGGCGCCTGGGTGGCTCAGTGGGTTAAGCCGCTGCCTTCGGCTCAGGTCATGATCTCAGGGTCCTGGGATCGAGCCCCGCATCGGGCTCTCCGCTCTGCGGGGAGCCTGCTTCCTCTTTTCTCTCTGCCTGCCTCTCTGCCTATTTGTGATCTCTCTCTCTCTGTCAAATAAATAAATAAAATCTTAAAAAAAAATAAAACAAAAAATAAAACCACACTACCTCTTCAAGAGAGGCAGGTCTTCTAGAAATGTCGCTGTGCAGGAGCCTGGGAGGCCCTTTTCCCCAGCCCTGACACCCCCTCCGCACCCCCGCCCTCTCAGCTCACCAGACCTGCTTCCCCTCCGGTGCCACTGCCTGGAAACCAGGTGGATCCAGTGTGCTGTCTGAGCCAGAGGCTCGGGATTCTGGCTGGACTGTGTGGGGAGGGCCCCAGGTAGGGAGAGGGAGGCTCCACGGAGGATCCACTTGTGTGGGACACAGCCGTCAAAGTTAGGAATTTGACATTAATACCTTTCTACCATCTAATCTTTAGGCTAGAAAGTTATCCTTTTTTCTAGTAATATTCTTTGTAGCAAAGTATCTAACCCAGGGCCACACACTGCATTTTGCTCTGTGGAACTGCTTTTCAGCCTTGGCCTGCAGAAGCTTAAACCATCTGTGGATTATACGTCAGTTGTCTTGTGGAATGTCCTTAGTTTGGGTTTGTCCAGTGTTTCCTCTTCTTTGGATTCAGGCTGTGAATCCTTGGCAGGAACATCACACAAGTGACTCTGTCATTTTCACTTTGACCTCTCAGGCTGCTCGGATTTCAACTTGAACCATTCCTGGAATGATTGCTTTTGCCATTTGATTAGTATGGTGCCTGCCAAGCTCTCTCCCCTGTAAAGTTACTTTTTCTGTTGTAATTATTACTTATTTTGCGGGAGGTCCTTTGAAACCTGTTCTTCATGAGACTTTAGTTCACTTAGTTACTTACATGAGTATGGAATCATGGATTCCTGTGTTGTTTAATAAGCTATAGTCTATTACTATAGTTTTGTTTTTTTAATTATGATACCAAATTGTCCTCCGTTGGACCAGTGGGAGCCTCTCTGAGCTGGCTCCTGTGTCCTTTCGAGATGTCCCCATCAGTCTTTGAGCACTTCCTTATATGAGTAGCATACCAATATTCTAGTCCTCTCTTGGCCATTTGTCCCGGTAGCACTGGTTCTGTTTAGCAGAGAATGAACTAGAAACCAAGTTGGGGGCGGTAGGTAGGCTTGTTACAGTTGGGGTATTTTGGCTCCCAGGCCCTCTCAGTGGACAAAGCCAGGGAGATCCGTGAAGAGACATTCATATATTTACATCTATACGTATATATTTATTTCTGTGTCTGCCATACTGTTGAACACAGTGACCTCACACCAAGAGCTCAATGTCAGTCTAGCACCGCAGGATTCGTTCTAGCTTCCTCCCTCGACATATTCGTGACTCTCTAGCAGAGACACCTCTGGCTTGTATTGCATGTCATATGACTGCTTAGTGATCACCTCCCCTTCCTGTAACCATCTCCCATTGTCACTGCGTCCCTCTCCCATGCCGATGCCATCCTCCCCCAGCTTGGGCTCCAGCACCCCACTCCCACCCACAGTCCCCTTTCCCTGATCAGGATCTCATACTCCATGCAGCCCCCCCACTTCCTGCATGGACTCCATCCTCCATCTGCTCAGGTTCTGACAACCACCCCCCTCGCCCCAAGGCACCCTCTCATACCACCATTGGCTCTCTTCACCTTCTTTGGGGCCTCATACCCCCACACTGAGTCCCCCTATACCAAGAAACCCTTCTGCCCTCATGCAGACATACAGACAAGTTCTTCCTCTGCTTGGGGTGACGTGGGGGCTCTGACATCCCAGTCTCGACCCCTTGCCACCCCCTGTGTGGACACATACCTTTCTGGGCCTCAGCCGGTGGTGTTAGGACTGAGTTCTTCAGGAAGGGAAGGGAAGAGGAAGAGCCACGTGTTAAATGTTAAGTCTGAGGTTCCTCATCAGTAAAATGAGCAGAATAATGGCTCCCACCTAATATGGTTGCCATGAGCAGCCCATGTGGTAACATATGTGAGGTGCTTCCTCAGCTCAGTGCTTGGCTGGTGGAGGGCACTCACTGTCAACTGCCATCACTGTGACTATACATTACTGTTTTCATGGTTTACTGCGTCCTCTGGCAGGGACACATTAGAGATGCCGGAGAGCAGGCAGGAGGACAGGGCGCAAATGGTGGATACATCAACAGAGGATTAATGCCTCTTTCTTAAGAGAATGAAGACACTCATTATATCACCTGACTTAACATATGTAAGTCAGGGGAAAATACTGTTTTAAGGAGGAAACATTTTAATGTGCTAACAGTGATGATCTTTTGTGGTGGGCTTATGTGGCTTAAAGTTTTTAAATAATGTTTTCCAAAATATAGTCAATAAGTATTATTCAAACTTTGGAAAAAAAAGTATTTTAGAAGGACTCTGGTTAATTTCAACATAACTAATTGAAAACTGCCTTCAACCTGAGTGATTGGTTGTGGTTATATTTATGTATTTATTTTCCTTCTGCCTGGTAGGTTCTGGAGAAGAGAGCCTGGATTTGGATCTCAGCTTGATGATCTTGGGTAAGTCCATTAACTTCTCTGTGCCTTTTTTTTTTTTTTTTAAAGATTTTATTTATTTGACAGAGAGAGATCACAAGTAGGCAGAGAGGCAGGCAGAGAGAGAGAGAGAGAGAGGGAAGCAGGCTCCCTGCTGAGCAGAGAGCCCGATGTGGACTCGATCCCAGGACCCCGAGATCATGACCTGAGCTGAAGGCAGCGGCTTAACCCACTGAGCCACCCAGGTGCCCCTTCTCTGTGCCTTTTTGTTTGTTTGTTTTATAAGGTGAGGAATCTTACAGTGCCTACTTCGGGGGTATTTGTCAGTTAACTGAGATACTGCTTCTGGGGCACCTGACAGAGAGTCAGCACACAAGTATGTGAGCTGTTGAGATTGTTGTGATCTCATGGGAAGGAATGCGGTGAGTGGTTCCCCAGACGTCTCGGAGGAGAGAATTCCTTCTTGGAGTAGCCTCAGCTACGCCTCCCCCTGAGTTAGTAGTTTATGACTAACGCAGAGTCTTCAGGCAGCTGGGCCTCCTGTGGGGAACAGTGGTGGCAAGGGTGACAAACCAAGGCAGGGGTAGTGTTTTGTGCACGTCTTGGAAGGGATTCTGAGATGGGTTTTTTCACAAAGCAGCCTGGCGTTAGGACACCGTGACTGACACCTACAGGACGAATGAAGTAGCTGTGTGAGTCATCACTCATAATCACTCACTCATTCTTTCATTTGACCAGTAATGTCACCTGTAGTTATTAAACGCTCGCTACATGGCAGGCCCTGTGGTAGGCAATGGGATGCAACCATTAAAATGCAAGCGATTAGGGGCATCTGAGCGGCTCAGTTGGTTAAGATTCCAACTCTTGGTTTTTGCTCAGGTCATGACCTCATGGGACATGAGTGCGCCCTGCATCAGGCTCCCTGCTCATTATGGAGTCTGCTGGAAGATTCTCTCCTTTTTCCTCTCTCCCCACATGTGCTCACACGCTCTCTCTCTAACAAATAAATCTTTTTAAAAATGCAACTGGTTAAAAAGTATATTACAAAATCAAAAATACAATCACTAAGGGACTCATATGTGTACACCCATGTTTGTAACAGTTTTATTCACAATAGCCCCAAAGCTAGAAAGCACTGATGGATAGTGGATAAACAAAATGCATATACCTCAAAAGAATATTATTCAGCTGTAAAAAAGGGAGGGAATTCTGACACAGGCTACAACATGGACAAATCTTGAAGACATTGTACTAAGTGAAATAAGCCAGTCACAAAAGAACAGATACCATATGATTCATTTGAGGTATATAGAGTAGCCAAATTCAGAAAGATAGAAAGTAGAATGGTGGTTGCCAGGGGTTTGGGGTGGGGGGATGGGTCAAGGAGTGGAGAGTTAGTGTTTACTGGGTACAGAGTTTCAATTTGAAATGATGACAAAATTTCTGAGGACAGATGGTGGTGATGGTTGGGTGACAATGGCAGCGTATTTACTGTAAGGACGTGTTTAGCCAGAGCGACTCCATCTTGGGTAAATAGCCATTTTGTTGTTTGTGCAGTAGACTTAAATTGACTCTCCCCGGCAGAGAAACTTACTTGGAAGCAAGTCCAGGAAACCAGTAAAATGTAGTCGGCTCGTTCCTGATAATAGAGCCCAGAATACAAGAACGAGTCAGGCCAGATGGAGACATCTAATCAGTACGAAGTACTGTTTGTAACAGTGAGAAGGTCTTGCCCAAACCTAAATGACTCCATCCTGGGAAGGACGACTGAATATGTTAACTGACTAAGCCTTCTCAGAAAGTACTGTTTGTAACTGTCCTAGTATGGAGTAATCTTGAATAACACGTCACCAGAACGGATGAAACTAGCCAATCGACAAGAAACACATAAACCCGGTGGGTTGAGGTACCAAAATATGGGTTACAGTTTTACCCAATAAAAGGTAGCCTGTAAGATTGGGAGAGGTCGCTCTCTTCCGAGGTGGCCCTGGCCAGTCAGTCTGACTTCTAATGCTTAGCATAGAATAGAGCTTTGCATAACTTTCACCTTGTCTCAGTCTCATTCCCCTGGCCGATCAGTCTAACTTCTAATACTTATAAAATAAAGCTTTAAATAACTTTCACTTTGTCTCAGTCTCGTTTCATTTAATAACGGAACTAACACTTACTGCCACTGAACCGTACAGTTAAAAATGGTGAAAGTGTAAGTTTTATGTTGTGTATATTTTAACACAATATTTTTAAGTGTGGAAAAAATGATACTACCTTTACATAGTGAAATAAAGCATAGAAATTAAGTTCATGAAAATAAACTTACCTAATAGGTTTAGCTTTTACAATTTGTTTTCTTTTAAAACTTTTTGAACAGACACATCAGTTACCAAGATGTATGGGTAACAAATAAGCACATGAAAAGAGGCTCCAGGGGCGTCTGGGTGGCTCAGTGGGTTAAAGCCTCTGCCTTCGGATCAGGCCATGATCCCAGAGTCCTGGGATCGAGCCCCGCATTGGGCTCTCTGCTCAGCAGGGAGCCTGCTTCCTCCTCTCTCTCTGCCTGCCTCTCTGCCTACCAGTGATCTCTGTCTGTCAAATAAATGAATGAAAAATCTTAAAAGAAAAAAAAAGAAAAGAGGCTCCACATCATTAGTCATTAAGAAAATATAACTTAAAACCTGAATAAGACACCATGACAAACCTAAATGGTTAAAACCAAAGACATTGACCATACCCAGTGTTGATGAGGATGTAGAGCGAATAGAACTCTCATACACTCCTGGTGAGAATGTGAAATGGTACAACTGTGGGAAGCCGCGGTGGGGCTCGAGACGAGAGCCAAACCAGGCTCGGACTTGTGCCTCCTCCAATGTCTCACTGCCTGATTCAAGGCAGAGGATAACGGAGTTGAGTTACATTTGAGAAAGAGCCTATGCCATGCGCTGCTTGCTCGCCTACGTGACTTCTCACATGCCCTCTAGATATTTGACCTTCTAAACAACCCAGATGCACTCGTTAATCTTCTAGTGGTTCTTGCTGTCCTGTTAGAAGCTATGAGATAATCTTTCAAGTGTGTTTCTAGTGGATGATATTTACCATCCACCACCTGGCTCTGGTATGTCTGTAGTGAAAAATATTATGAAGCTGGTGTGTGAACCTTTAATCCTGCAGCAATACTTAGATAAGGCACCAATTCACTGTAAGACTTCTATATACTCTCTTGTTTTTACTAACAAAGCGGCATTTGGTGGAAATCATCCCCGGTGCTCCTCCTGCCCCCATCTCTTTGTCTCTTTGATTTCTTTTCACCATCCTCTTACCCTCGCGTTCCTGGTCGATTTGTCACGCGGGCCGTGGCATACAACCACTTTGGCAAACAGCTATCCTGTTACATGACCCAGTCATTGCACTCCCACAGATTTACCCAGGAGAAAGGAAATCATACGTTCATACAAACAGGAAACAATACAAATGTCCATCAACAGATACATGGATAAACAAACTGTGTTACAGGCGTACAATGGAATTCTACTTGACAACAAAAGAAAGAGGATGAACCATTGCTGTTACGTGGACGAATCTCAAAATAATTATGCTGGGCAAAAAAATCCAGGCCAAAAAAAGTACATACTCTATGATTACATTTATATAGAATTCTAGAAAATGTTAACTACTATACGGTAATAGAGTCAATCAGTGGTTGCCTACAAATGAGAGAGAGGTCAGGGAGGGCCAGAAGAAGAGATTACCAGGGGGCACAAGGGAAATTTGGGGGTTCATAGAAGAATCCCCCTTTTTTAAATTGTGGTCATTCTTTCATGGATGCTGACATATGTCAAAACTTATCAGGTTATACACTCACGTATATACAGCTTATTACATGCCAATTGCATGTTAGTAAAGTTGTTAAAGCCAAAATTAAAACAAACTTAATGCACAGAAAACATGCAATAAGGAAGGGGAAGGGAAAACATAGCATTCTCCCAGGTCACAAGGCTGCGTGTGCAAGTGGTGGCGGTCGGGTGAGGCTTCACAGAAGAAACTACCAGAGGACATAGAAGTGTTGTCAGGCAGAATGCGGGTTAGGAGAGGGTCTTTCCTAAGGCGGAGGCAATGTGTGGGAAGATCCACAGGCCTGAAAGAGCCTGAGACTGGAACTCGGTATGGCTGGAACTCAGGGCATGGCTGGAACTCAGGGCATGGGGTCGGTAGTGAGACAGGAGGACCCAAGAGAGAAGGCAGGGACGAACTATGAATGAGGATTTTCTCCTACAGGCAAGCAGGGGCCTGTCACATGTGCAGTTTATTTCATTTCATTTTTAAAGATGTTATTTATTTATTTAGAGTCAGCAGGGGGAGGGTCTGAGAGAGAGGGAGAGAGTGAGAGAAAGAATCCCAAGCTGACTCTGTGCTGAGCACAGAGCGAGACGTGGGGCTCGATCCCATGACCCTGAGATCATGACCTGAGCCAAAATCAGGAGTCTGAAGTTTAACCGACTGCACCAGCCAGGCGCCCCACATGTGCAGTTTAGAAAGATGCTCCAAGTGCAACCTGAGAAGTGGGCTGGAGGGGGAGTAGAGCGCAGGTGGGAATCTGGGAGTTTGTGAGGACATTTAACCGGGGTGGGGAGTGGCCCAAGACAAGAAGGATTGGGATATGCGGCTTCCCTACCTCACCTTTGCAGCACCCAGGAAAGTTAGAACATTTCATCTGGCTTTACGGAAGAGGAAAGGGACTGGGAGCAGTTAAGAAGCTTGCTTACGGTTACAGAGCTTGTGAGCAGGACATCTGGGGTTTCTGGTCCGATGGATTCTTAATCCAAAGTCCATTATGTTCACAGGCTTTGGTTTAATTTAAATAAAATGCATCTAGGATGACTCCCCTTTCCTGCGGCCTGATTTTCTCACTCTCACTGTGGTTTTTTCCCACAGGACCATGAACTAGTAGACATAACATCATCTGGGCATTCAGGAAAGGAAGGCTTCTTGGAGGAAGAGACACCTCATCAGAGCCTTGAAGAATTCTGAGGAGGAGGAAGAGCTAGTAAAGGAACAAGGTGGGGGCGTGGGGTAGGAGCAGAAGGAAAAAGATGTTCTGGAGTGGAAAGATGAGCATGTATGACTGGCTGGGAGCAAACTGTCACGTGGAGTGCTCGAAGAACCGAGCCTGAAGATGGTGTGAGGTGCAGAGAAGCACGCGATTCGACACCGATTTTTTGCTCTCTGTGGAGCAGCTTACGGAGTGGAATGGATGGGAGAGAGGCCAGTAGAGTGAACCCTGTTGATCTGGTGAGATCGTGCCCACCAGGCTTCTCTCTGCATTACAGTGGTTGCCATGGAAACATTAGATCGTAGACCAAGATGCGTCTAGGTAGCACCTCTTATAAAAGATGATGACAAGGATGAGATGGGAAAGTGATTTACTGACTTTTCTTTTGGCAGCAGGCCAAAATAGATAACATAAAATTTACCATTCTAGCCATTTGAAGTGTATGGTCCTGTGGCAGTAGGTACATTCATAAAATTGTGTAGCCAACACCAACACCCATCTCCAGAAATTTCTCAGCATTCTCATAAACTGAAACTCTATACCCTAATATTACAGTAACTCCCATTTCTCCCTTCCATCCCCAGACCCTGGTAACTACTATTCTACTTTCTGTCTCTATGGATTTGACGACTCTAGGTCCATGGAACCTCCATACATATATACTGGAATCATCCAATATTTGTCTTTTTATGCCTGGCTTTTTCACTTAGCATGATGTCTTCAAGGTTCATCCATGTTGTGGCATGTGACAGCATTTCCTTCCTTTGTAAAGCCAAATAATATTCCATTGTACTTGTAGACCACATTTTGTTTATCCAGTCATCTGTTGATGGACACTTGGGTTGCTTCCACCTTTTGGCTATTGTAAATAATGCTGCTATAAAAATGGATATATTGGAAACCACCTCTGTAGACACGGATTATTGGTATTTAGTGAAGAAGACAGACTTCTGGCTGACGAGTTTCAAGTAAAAGGGAAGGAAAATAGGGAGAAAGAAGTGTTTTTCCTAAAAGTCAACTCTAAGTACTCTTTGTGCCTGAATAATTTATAAGCTTATTCTAGGCAGTGCTTTCCTTTGTTGTTGTCCTGAGTGTGGTCTGTCAAGACTGCAAGGGGGTCCAACCTGAGTTAGCATGACAGACAGATTAGACTACCTTTCTCTTCAAGGGACAGATGTGCCTGGGGAATTCTCTGGGCTTCTTGGGAGACTGCCAAAAGGTCAGCTGGGTTGTTCCACCATCTACAAGGATATAGGCTCCATGATGGCAAGATCTTGTCTATTCTGTCTGTTTTATTAACTAGTGAATCCCCAGCACCTGGCATTCAAAATTTGTCAAATGAACAAATGTGTCCTCCAATGATCTGACCCTCGGTGCGCTCCTAGGAAAAGTCTTATCTCAGGAAAAGTAGAGGCCACTCAACTAGAAGCAGGACTTTACCCAGGCTCTCATGCCGTCTGATGTGCGATGAGGCTTGTCCCTTGTACTTCCTGCTTTCTTGTTGCTTAGCTGATGGAAAAGACACCTGCTTGGACTGACCTTACCAGGCGTCATGAACATCGAGGGGCTCATATAAATAAAAGTGCTGTAAAAATGAATTCCATGACTATGTCTAGTCCTGGTCTCTCTTTGGGACACCAGTCCTGCATCGACAACTAAACCTGTCATCTGCGGGCACCTCTCATATCTCGGCACCTCCCCACAAGCAGCACCCTGTCCCAACTTCCCATTTTTCCTCCCTGTAGTGCTGTTTTCTCAGTCTTTTTGCTTGCAACTCAAGTCCCATTTAGCACCCGTCTCTGGTGTCTCTCTGGCGTCTGCTCTCCTGTCCTGAGTCTGGCTACTTCTTTTTCTTTGGTGGCCCTGTTTTCCTCTGCTGCCACACTTTGACAGGAGTCCCTCCCTCTAGTCTGACCGCTGCCAAATCCTTGACCATCTTCTGCCTCTTGGCTCTTCTGCTGCCGGAGAGAATCTCTAACCAATGGTTCTGGTTCGTCATGCCTCCCCTCAGAAACGACCAGTGATGCTTAGACACACAAGGATGCCTACTATGAAAAACAGAAAGTAACAAATGCTGGTGAGGATGTGGAGAAATCAGAAGCCTCATGCCCTGTGGGTGGAAAAGTACAATGGCACAGACATTGAGTACATTGAGTACAGTGCATTGAGATGGTTCCTCAAAAAATTAAAGGTAGAACTACTGTATGATGCAACAATCCCGCTTCCGGGCATACACCCCCAAGAATTAAAAGCAGGGACTCAAAGAGATATGTGCACACTTATATTCATGGAAGCATTATCCATGATAGCCAAGAGGGGGAAATAACACAACTGTTTATCAACAGACAAAGAGATAAACAAAATGTGGTCTATATCAATAATGGAATATTATTCAGCCTTAAAAGTGAAGGAAATCCTGTCACATGCCACAATGTGGATGAATCTTAAAGTTAAGGGAAGTAAGTCAGTCTCAAAAAAAAAAGGAAACTATATGATTCCACTTAAATGAGGTTACCTAGAGCAGTCACATTTATAGAGGCAGAAGGTAGAATGGGGGAGTAACTGGAGGTTGGGGTGGATTAGGGAGGGAAGAGGATTTGTTGTCTACTAGGTACAGAGTTTCAGATTTGCAAGAGGAAGAACTTCTGGAGATGTGTTTGACAACATGGATACACTTAACACTATTGAGCGGTACACTTAAAAACGACTAGGATGGTCAACTTTATGTTACATGCTTTTCGCCACGGTGTTTAAAAATACCAGATGGATTAAGGGCCTAAATCGATCTTCTGCACCTTGGCTTTGGAAGCCCCACCCACGTCTGGTCTCTGGCTTGTCTAATCTGGACATGCCCTGGACATCCGGCCTCTCGGTCTTGGCGAGCGCTGCTCTCTCTGGCCTGAGCCTTGATTTTTCACTCCTCCCCACTGTTGAAACCCTATGCTTCAAAAACCCAGCTCAAGTGCTCCACTGCGCTATTTCTGTGGTTCCATCACTGCATATAGAGCACTGGCTTGGAGGTGTTTGCGTGCCTCCCTTTGCTCCCGCACTAGACTGAATTTCCGAAAGAGTGAAGATGACGTCCTTGCTCTGGCTCCCGGCACAGTCCGCTCCAACCAGCCCTAGGGCGCTGCTGGTTTGGGGAGACGCTTTGCCTCCCCACGATACGGTTTCTGACTCCCTTTCCCTGCGCGTCTGGGTCTTGTGTGCTGACCTCACCCCTTTCTGGTCCATGAGCTTGCCAAAGGCAGAGCCCAGATTGTATGCTTTGCGCTTTGCCAGGCGCCGGACCTGGAGGGGCCGCACAAAATGCTCAATGGTTACAAAAATGGGTGAGAGTCCACAGCCCCCGGCTTTGTTGCCTCCCGCCCTGACGGGAAGGCAGCTGAAAAGGAACCGACAGAGCTCTTCTTTCTCCTGCCCTCTCTGAATTGTAAACTCTGGGTCAGAGCCGTCCTGCCGCTTCAGCGTTTCTTTGTGCGGGACCCAGCGCAGCAGCCAAGACCACAGAGGCAGGGAACGGAGGCAGGCGCCTCCGACATGTCAGAGGCTTGTACTTGTTGCCTCTAGGGCTACCAGCCAAAGGCCTTTTCATTAGAGCAGACCTGTTGGCTCTTGGCTGGACTGGCTTCCTGTCACCGATGGGCTCTGTTTAACATCTCAGCTGGACTTGGCCGAGCCGGAGAGCACCGGTCCTCTGCGGCGGATTTGTACGTCGGCCTCTTGTGTGCGCCTGTCTGCGGGCCTGGCAGCTTCCCTGTGCGTCTGCCTTCTCAGAAGCTCAAACGCAGGGGGAGCTGGATCTGTCCATCACCTAATAGAAACCAGATCTCCCCGTATCCAGAGGAACACGCTGAGTTACGTCTGCGTTTCTTCTGGACTCGTTCAGATGATCGCTACTTGGCTCCCTTGAACGAAGACCAAGTGCTAACCATAGCTGTTGAACATGAGGTACGTTTTATGGCGTTGTAAAATCTTCTTTTTTTATGTATAGTCACTGATTTTACAGATCCTTCAGACAGCCCCTTGCCCTTACTTCTTGTGTTGCGTGAGCTATGGGGACACCGAGAGACAAGATGTTCCAGCTGGGAAGACAATTTTCTGTTTCTGGGCGACATCAGACATCACCCTTCAGACAGAGGGCAGAGGCTCCAGTGAGCCCGTGTGGGCACAGCGTTTTGAAACGTCCCCAAGGTCCTCTTGGGCGAATATCAGATCTCCACATAAACATTTGTAATCTTCTGGTCTGCGGGCACTTCGACTTTGTTGCTGGTTCCTGATCCTCAGTTCCCACTTTGACCTAACACTTTTGTATTAATCATGCCTTTTTACTTTCTGACGTTTCACATCTGGGGCCTTGCTCATGCTGGAGGGACTGCCCCTCCCAGACCTAGCCAATTCCTAGAGATCGTGAAGACCTGCCTGCAAATACGTCTTTCCTAAGCAGTCTGATCAACCCAAAGCCCACACCCCAACCCCCTTTATCCGGTTCCCACACTCCATGCCCCTATCCGCTTACTGTAACCATCCCAGGGCTGGGCACTGGACAACTAGGAACACCTCCTATGCCCCAGAGCCCACCGAAATGTCTCAGACTAGCCAATCCTAAACCTGCTTGCTTGCTTTGCCTTCCCAGCAAAAGCCACACTAAAAGCTCCTGTCCCTGTATCCCCCTGGCTTCCTCTCCCTCCTGACGCTAGTGCTTCCCAGTGTGACCCTGCACGGCATGCCATGTCCCCTAGTTTTAGGTGTGTGTGTGAAATACTTCTTCCTTCATGACAGTCACTGTACCTGATTAAAACAATCCAAGATACAGGATGCCTGAGTGGCTCAGTGGGTTAAGCCTGTGCGTTTGGCTCAGGTCATGATTTCAGGATCCTGGGATCGAGCCCCACATCGGGCTCTCTGCTCATCAGGGAGCCTGCTTCCTCCTCTCTCTCTGCCTGCCTCTCAGCCTACTTGTGATCTCTCTGTCAAATAAATAAAATCTTTTAAAAAAAAAATCCCGTATACAACTTATGACGACTTACAGCTTCTCTTTGGCTCAAATCTTGGCAATTCCTGGTGACATTCAAAATGGAACTTGGCTCCTTGCTCTTGGCCTTGACTCTTTCATCAAGGATTAAGCTTGGCACCTGGCTCTTCAGACAAACCTGCTACTAACCTGCTTTCCTTTCTCTCTAGCCAGCGTCAACCCGGACACAACAAGCAGAGCTGAACTTATGCTTGGAAGAGAAGTTTACCTTCACAGGGTAATTGGAGTTGCTTTTAAAAGTCTCCAACACACCAAATCAGCTCACTCTGATGCTTTAAATTTTCCCATCACCAGATGATTCCCTGTGCCCTTAGCATCATTCTCTGCTTTCTCTCACTTTCTTTTTTGTTTTGAAATATGCTTTCTCAATTGCTTTTCTTTGTACAACAAAAGAATAGAAATTGGATCAAAATGATATATGGATCTATTTCTTCGCTTATCCCAAATCCAATGAAATGACAAAAAATAGGTCTTTACCAAGGAGGGCCTTCAGGTTCAAACACAATAGTTCCCCTCTACCTATTCCAAGAGTGCTTAGAAGAATGATGTATTTCTGGGGCACCTGAGTGGCTCAGCTGGTTAAGTGTCTGCCTTCAGCTTGGGTCATGATCCCAGGGTCCTGGGATAGAGCCCCACATGGGCTCTCTGCTCAGTGGGGAGCCTGCTTCTCCCTCTCCCTTTGCTCCTCCCCTGTTCCTGATCACTCTTTCACCCTCTCTCACTCTTTCTCAAATAATTAAATAAAATCTTAAAGAAGAGAGAGAGTTAATCTTTCTATTAACACTAGATTTTGATGGAAAAAATAAATTTTAAATTAAAGAATGTCAGTGAAAAAATAGAATCAACATGTAGAATCCCCAGATCCTTAGAAGAAAATACAATCTAATAGAACCAGAAAAGAAATAAAATAAAGAACGAGGAAGCATGGCAAGTAAAAAACATAAAAGATAACTAGGAATAAATCCAAGTACATCAGTAATCACATCAAATGAAAGTGGGTTAGAAAATTCTATTAAGGGCGCCTGGGTGGCTCAGTGGTTTAAGCCGCTGCCTTCGGCTCAGGTCATGATCTCAGGGTCCTGGGATCGAGTCCCACGTCGGGCTCTCTGCACTGAAGGGAGCCTGCTTCCCTCTCACTCTCTCTGCCTGCCTCTCTGCCTACTTGTGATCTCTCTCTGTCAAAATTAATAAATAAAATCTTTAAAAAAAAAAAAAAAAAAAGAAAATTCTATTAAAAGTCTCTCAGATTGACCTAGAAAAAGAAAAACAACTTCAAATCCAGGAATACACACTTTTTAGGAGAACTTCTTAAAATGAAATGTCTTAGGACAGCTGAAAACAAAACATAAAAAAGATGGTTTAAGCAAATGTTAACAAAACATATCAGACCAAAGTAGAATTCAAAGTGAAAATTATGAGAGAAGTTATTTTTTATTTTTAGAAGTTATAATTCATCAAGGAATTAAAATAATTATAAATCTTTATGCAGCTAATAATGTAGCTTCAAAACATAGTAAGGGGCACCTGAGTGGCTCAAAGTGTTAAGCCTCTGCCTTCAGCTCAGGTCATGGTCTCAGGGTCCTGGGATGGAGCCCCACATCGGACTCTGTTCAGCAGGGAACCTGCTTCCCCACCCCCCCGCCCTCTGCCCCTCTCTCTGCCAACTTGTGATCTCTTTCTCTGTGTCAAATAAATAAATAAAGTCTTAAAAAAAAAAACCAACATAGTAAGCAACATAACAAGCAAAGTACCATTATTTTTCAAGACCTGTGGGTGAATACAAAGCAGTAGCCAGAGGGAGTGGATAGCCTCAAATGTACATATTAGAAAATAGTAAACATAGAACATAAGAGAACTAAGTTTCAACTGAAAAAAGACTTTTTTTAAAAGTCCCCCTCAAAATTAAAAGAAAGGCTAATCCAAATAAAATTTCAGAGGTTGAAGAGAGAGGACTGTTATTTGCATTACTGCAATTATCTACTACAAACATCTTAGACAATCAGTTGAGACACATAGTATTTCATTTATATATTTATATTTATGTACATATATGTAATATATATTACATATATTTATATATCTTATTTACTCTGACATATAAGAAAACAATGTGATATTTTTGCCCCTTATTTGGATAAAATTTAGAATGTCCTGTGTAGGGATATGGCACCCACACACAGGATTAGTAGGGAGGTAAATCAGTCCATTTTTGAGGGCAATTCAGCAGAATCTATCCACAGTTTATTTAATTTTTTAAAATTTTTTAAAAACAAATTCAATTAATTAACATATAATATATTATTTGTTTCAGGGGTATAGGTCTGTGATTCATCAGTCTTACATACTACCCAGTGCTCATTACAACACAAACCCTCCCAATGTCCATCACCCAGTTATCTCATCCCTCCATCCCCCTCTCATCCAGCAACTATCAGTTTGTTTTCTATGATTAACAGTCTCTTATGATTCATCTCCTTCTCTGGTTTTATCTTATTTCATTTTTTCTTCTTTTCCCCTATGATCTCTGCCTTATTTCTTAAATTCCACATATGAGTGAAATCATATTTTTTTTATTTGTTTATTTACAGCATAACAGTGTTCATTGTTTTGGCATCACACCCAGTGCTTCATGCAGTACGTGCCCTCCCTATTACCCACCACCTTGTTCCTCAACCTCCCACACCCCCGCCCCTTCAAAACCCTCTGGTTGTTTTTCAGAGTCCATAGTCTCTCATGGGTCATCTCCCCTTCCAGTTTCCCTCAACTCCCTCTTCTCTCCATCTCCCCATGTCCTCTATGTTGTTTGTTATGCTCCACAAATAAGTGAGACCATATGATACTTGATTCTCTCTGCTTGACTTATTTCGCTCAGCATAATCTCTTCCAGTCCCGTCCATGTTGCTACAAAAGTTGGGTATTCATCTTTCTGATGCAGGCATAATACTCCATTGTGTATATGGACCACATCTTCCTTATCCATTCATCCGTTGAAGGGCATCTTTGTTCTTTCCACAGTTTGGCGACCGTAGCCATTGCTGCAATAAACATTGGGGTACAGATGGCCCTTCTTTTCACTCCATCTGTATCTTTGGGGTAAATACCCAGCAGTGCAATTGCAGGGTCATAGGGAAGCTCTATTCTTAATTTCTTCAGGAATCTCCACACTGTTCTCCAAAGTGGCTGCACTAACTTGCATTCCCACCAACAGTGTAAGAGGGTTCCCCTTTCTCCACATCCTCTCCAACACACGTTGTTTCCTGTCTTGCTAATTTTGGCCATTCTAACTGGTGTCAGGTGGTATCTCAATGTGGTTTTAATTTGAATCTCCCTGATGGCTAGTGATGATGAACATTTTTTCATGTGTCTGATAGCCATCTGTATGTCTTTGTTGGAGAAGTGTCTGTTCATATCTTCTGCCCATTTTTTGATATGATTATCTGTTTTGTGTGTGTTGAGTTTGAGAAGTTCTTTATAGATCAACCTTTTGTCTGTACTGTCATTTGCAAATATCTTCTCCCATTCCGTGGGTTGCCTTTTTGTTTTGTTGACTGTTTCCTTTGCTGTGCAGAAGCTTTTGATCTTGATGAAGTCCCAAAAGTTCATTTCGCTTTTGTTTCCTTGGCCTTTGGAGACATATCTTGAAAGAAGTTGCTGTGGCTGATATCGAAGAGGTTACTGCCTATGTTCTCCTCTAGGATTCTGATAGATTCCTGTCTCACGTTGAGGTCTTTTATCCATTTCGAGTTTATCTTTGTGTACAGTGTAAGAGAATGGTCAAGTTTCATTCTTCTACATATCGCTGTCCAGTTTTCCCAGCACCATTTATTGAAGAGACTATCTTTTTTCTATTGAATATTTTTTCCTGTTTTGTCGAAGATTATTTCACCATAGAGTTGAGGGTCCATATCTGGACTCTCCACTCTGTTCCACTGGTCTATGTGTCTGTTTTTATGCCAGTACCACGCTGTCTTGGTGATCACAGCTTTGTAGTAAAGCTTGAAATCGGGGTAACGTGATGCCGCCAGTTTTGTTTTTGTTTTTCAACATTTCCTTAGCAATTCGGGGTCTCTTCTGGCTCCATACAAATTTTAGGATTATTTGCTCCAGCTCTTTGAAAAATATCGGTGGAATTTTGTTCGGAATGGCATTAAAAGTATAGATTGCTCTAGGCAGTATAGACATTTTAACAATGTTTATTCTTCCAATCCAAGAGCATGGAATGGTCTTCCATCTTTTTGTGTCTTCTTCAATTTCTTTCAGGAGTGTTCTGTAGTTCCTCGAGTACAGGTCCTTTACCTCTTTGGTTAGGTTTATTCCCAGGTATCTTATGGTTCTTGGTGCTATAGTAAATGGAATCGATTTAATAATTTCCCTTTCTGTATTTTCATTGTTAGTGTATAAGAAAGCCACTGATTTCTGTACATTGACTTTGCATCCTGCCACGTTACTGAATTGCTGTATGAGTTCTAGTAGTTTGGGGGTGGAGTCTTTGGGGTTTTCCATATAAAGAATCATGTCATCTGCGAAGAGAGAGAGTTTGACTTCTTCCTTGCCAATTTGGATACCTTTTATTCCTCTTTGTTGTCTGATTGCCATTGCTAGAACTTCTAATACTATGTTGAACAAGAGTGGTGAGAGTGGGCATCCTTGTCGTGTTCCTGATCTCAACGGGAAGGCTGCAAGCTTTTTCCCATTGAGGGTGATATTTGCTGTGGGTCTTTCATAGATAGATTTTATGAAGTTCAGGAATGTTCCCCCTATCCCTATACTTTGAAGCGTTTTCATCAGGAACGGATGCTGGATTTTGTCAAATGCTTTTTCTGCATCAATTGAGAGGACCATGTGGTTCTTCTCTCTTCTCTTATTGATTTGTTCTATCACATTGATTAATTTGCGAATGTTGAACCAACCTTGCAACCCAGGGATGAATCCCACCTGGTCATGGTGGATAATCTTTTTAATGTGCTGCTGGATCCTCTTTCCTAGGATCTTGTTGAGAATCTTAGCATCCATATTCATCAGTGATATTGGTCTGAAATTCTCCTTTTTGGTAGGGTCTTTGCCTGGTTTGGGGATCAGGGTAATGCTGGCTTCATAAAAAGAGTCTGGAAGTTTTCCTTCTGCTTCAATTTTTTGGAACAGCTTCAGGAGAATTGGTGTTATTTCTTCTTTGAAAGTTTGGTAGAATTCCCCAGGGAATCTGTCAGGTCCTGGGCTCTTGTTTTTTGGGAGGTTTTTGATCATGAGTGAAATCATATTATAACTGTCTTTCTCTGATTGACTTATCTTGCTTAGCATAATACCCTCTAGGTCCATCCACATCATTGCAAATGACAATATTTCATTTTTAATGGCTATGTAATATTCCTGTGTGTGTGTGTGTGTGTGTGTGTGTGTGTGTGTGTACCACATCTTTATCCATTCATCTATCAATGGGCATCTCAGCTCTTTCCATAGTTTGGCTATTGTGGACATTGCTGCTATAAACATTGGGGTGTAGGTTCCCCTTCGGATCACTACATTTGTATCTTTGGGGTAAATACCCTGAGGTACAATTGCTTGGACATAGGCTAAGTCTATTTTCAACTATCCATATTTTAAAGTCAGTTGTCCTTTGACAAACAGTTGCACTTATGGCTATCCTAGAATGATACTATCACCTGTTCCCGAAGAAATTTGTCAAAGGAGTTTGCTGCAGCATTGTTTGAAGTTGGGAAATTTAAGAATCATCTACATGATTATCAACATAAAACAAAAATCATCATGTATTTATACTATGCAATATCACAGAATGAAAAAGGATGATATAAATGCACTTAAGAGGAAATCTCTGAGACATATTGTTAAATGAAAACACATACAAACTGAATTTAAAAAATAGCTGTTTTTTTCAGATACAGCTGTTGGCAGACCCCAAAGCAATTGCCATACTGCCTCTTTGATGCCAACTCCCCTAGTGGTTGAAAGAGTGAAATGCTTGCTTTTCAGTCTTCTGTGACTAGCGCTGGCCACGTGACACATTTGGCAAATGAAATGCACATGGAATTCTGTTGGTAGGTTTCCGGGAATTTTTTTTTTTTCTGATCAAAAGGTCAGATACAGCAGCACTTGCCTCTTCTCCCAGTCTGAACACAGATGTGTAGCAGGTGGACTGATAGAAGGGGAGTGTCATCTTGCAGTGATGATGTCACAAACATTAGCGAAAGTTCCAGAGAATCATCAGGACATTGGTGCCGCCTAAGATCACAGAGCCACTGAGCTAACTCCCGGACTACTCGTGTCTGGAATTCTTGGATTGTGAATTTTAAAAATCCCTATTTGTTTGAGTTAGTTTTGGTTAAAATTTCTAGATGAAAACATTCCTAACGGTTTATGTATATCCAGAAAAGATATACAGAGAATATCCAGAAGGATTCTCACCAAATTGTTTATGATTATCACTCTGGAATGGAGTGGGTTGACTTTTTCCTCTAAATAATTTTGCAGGGTTTCAAATATTTTCTTTTTTTTAAAAAGATTTTTATTTATTTATTTGAGAGAAAGAGAGAGAGAATGAGAGAGAGAGAGAGCATGAGAGGAGAGAAGTCAGTGGGAGAAACAGACTCCTTGGCGATCAAAGAGCCCAATGTGGGACTCCATCCCGGGACTCCAGGATCATGATCTGAGCAGAAGGCAGTCACTTAACCAACTCAGCCACCCAAGCACCTCTCAAATATTTTCAATAAGGAACTATTTGTGTATGAATCAGGTAATTTAACAATTTTTAAGATATATAACAATAAAACATTTTGGGGGGAGTTGAGGGGCAGAGAGAGAGGGAGAGAGAGAATCCTAAGCAGGTTCCCCACCCAGCATGGAGCCCCATGTGAGGCTTGATCCCGCAACCTTGAAATCAAGAGGGTATCAAGAGACAAGAGGTTTAACCGACTGAACCATCCAGGAGTCCCAGCAATAAAAACTTCTTGTGTTGAAATTTTGAGATTACAGCCAAAGAGAAAAGAAGATGCCACAGCCTCAGCACACAGAGATAAACATTGTCTATATGCTCTCCTTTTGCACTAATTGATTTTATGTTTTAGAAGTTTTAGGTTTACAGAAAAATTGAACAGAGAGCACAAAAAATTCCTATATGCTTTTCCTTCCCCCCAGTTTCCCCTATTTTTAATGTCTTACATTAGTGTGGTGTATCCCTGACAATGAGCCAGTATTGATATACTGTTATGAACTAAAGTCTGTAGTTTACATCAGGTTTCACTCTCTGGCTTGGACAAAGAATCCTATGGGTTTGGACAAATGTGTAGTGACGTGTGTCCACTGCTACAATACCATACCAGTGAGTTTCACTTCCCTAAATATTGCCTGTGCTTCACCGACTCATCCCTTTCCTCCTCCCCACCACCACCCAACCCCTGGCAGCCACTGATCTTTTCGCTGTCTCCATAGTTTTGTCTTTTCTGGAATGTATACTTGGAAACACATAGCATGTAGCCATTTCAGTTTGGCTTCTTTCACTTAGTAATACGCACTTGAGGCTTCTCCAGGTTTCTCATGGTTTGCTAGCTCATTCTTTAGCATGGACTAATATTCCATTGTCTGAATGCACAATTTACTTATCCCTCCCCCTCCCAGGGGACATCTTGGTCATTTCCAAGTGTCCATAATTATGAGTATCAATATCCGTGTGCAGGTTTTCGTGTGGATCTGAGTTTTAAACTCATTTGGGTATACATACCAAGAAGCGTGATTGCTGGATGGTATGGTAAAGCTAGGTTTAATTTTGTAAGAAACTGACCAGCTATCCTCCAAAGTGGCCGCACCATTTTGCATTCCCGCCAGCAACGGATGACAGTTACTGCAGCTCTGTCAACATTTGCGATTGTCAGATCTTTGGATGTTAGCCACTCTGATAGGTAGCAGTGGTGTTTCCCTGTGGCTTTGATTTGCGGTCATCTTGTGACATATCATGCTGTGTATCAGCTCAGATGCTTATTTGCCATCTGTCGCTCTCTCTTTGTAAAATCTGTAACCAGCTGACAGCTGGGGTTTCCGGTCCCTTGAAGTCAGATACGATTTATTAACCCCCTTATTGTAAACCCCTTATTCTAAATTCTGTTAAAGGACTAATCCCTCTTTTTGAGAAATCTAGACTAGATTAGACAAGGAAATCTGTTCAGAGTGGAGGAATTTCTAACGCTCAGCGTCCAGTCCTGGCCCTCCTCTGGCAGCCCCTGTCTCTGTGCATGTCACCATCCACCTGGGGAAAGCCAGAGCCCTCAGGGCCACCCTCCCCTCCTCTCCCTCATCCTCATATTCAAGTTACTTTCAATTGTAGCTCCAGAAGATTCTCAAATCCATTCATCTCCACTGCCACTACCACGACCAAAAACAATAACAACCTTCTTCAGGTTATATTTTTTCTTTTTCTTTTCTTTTTTTTTTTTAAGATTTAATTTATTTATTTGATAGAGAGAGAACACAAGCAGGGGAGTGGCAAGCAGATGGAGAAGGAGGCAGAGGGAGAAGCAGGCTTCCTGCTGAGCAAAGAGCGTGATCTGGGATCATGATCTGAGCCTAAAGCAGATGCTTAAATGACTGAACCAGTCAGGCACCCGAGGCTTTATTTTTTCTCAGCGGAATTACTGCAAGTGGGACAATAGCTAGACTCAACATGCAAGTCTCTTCGTGTCACCCTCTTGCTTCTAGAATAAGTAAAAGCCCTAACATGGTCCTGCCCTACAATGACCACTCCCTACTCTACTCACTTTGACCTGATTTAGTCCCTCCTCTCCATGTCCTTCAGACCTCAGGCCCTTTGCATGCGCAGTTTCCTCTAGTTAGAATCCTTCCTTGTTTCAATACCTGGGAACACCTGCTCAGTATTTATTACTCAGCTTGAGAAATCATCACTTGTCAAAGGAAGCCAACTCCCTGAGTGGGACAAGCCTCCATTTCACAGCTCAGGCTCCCTCTCCTGTGGAACTCCGGTCACAGCTACAATTTTTAAAGCTTGTGTGATCAGTGTAGTTTGCTTTTGCCATTAGTCAGTGAACTCCAGGAAACTGGGGACTTTTCCTGCTTTGGTCACCATTTTGTCCCCAGTTCTTAGTACACTGTCATACTCATAGCATTCACTCAACAAATATTTGCTGAATGAATGAAGGACTAAATAAATCATTTCCGTCTAGAATTCTATAAGCAGGACCGAGCCTCCTGGCTGCCTCCTCCTAAGGCTGGTGTAAGAATGCAGATCAAGCAGCACTCCGAACCATGAATGATTAACACAGATACATCCTATTAAACTCTGCTGTGGAGAATGGCTTTTGACTTTCTGTGGAAGGATCCAGTACAAGCAGATACTGTCTCTTTCTCCCAACACACAGCCATACTTAGGACCTAGCCTGCATTTTACATCACCCCCAATTCCTTAGAGCTTGAGGGAAGCGCTCAGGACTTCAGATGCCAACATTCAGACACATTTGTAAGATCTGAATTTCAGCACCTTACTGTAAGACCAGCAGAAGGGAAGTCCCCAGGTTCGGCTCTGTCTGCCTCCTCTTGCATATGGAGGATGTGGACATATGATAGAAACAGGAGGGCACCTCTATTTCTTCCAGGACAGGGCATGTGTTAGAAGACGGTCTGGACCAGAACTTCCCACTGAGTCATCTGTCCTAAGATTTAGGAACAAATTCACTAAGGCAGGGCCAGTGTGGGGGGCAGCCGGTGGTGGGGGGTGTGAGCTTTGAAGAACCAGAAAAGACTTTGGGTGCCTGCTCATTTTTGTGCTCCTTGTCAGTGAATTCCTCCTGTGGAAGGGGAAGGTCTGACCACTATCTGTGGCCATAACTGAATAGACTGCAGGGGGACACCTGACCGAGTGCAGGTAAATGAGATAATCTTCCCGGAACTGGGAGCTGGCATAGAGACTCTTCTAGTTCTCATTGGACAGACAAGTCAGAAGGCCATGAGCAGTCAGGGCCACATGACTGTTTTTTTCCACGTGCACACAGTGGCAGGGCAAGCAAAGAAGCAGAGAGAGAGAGAGAGAGAGAGAGAGAGAGAGACAGTTACCCTGCCACACAATAAGACAAGGAACCGTTTGGTCCACGTTCCTGGTCCGGGCTGGGTTTCCCATCTCAGTATTCCACAAGATACCCCCGCATCCTTTCAGAGATTCTAATTTGCACTGGAGCACTTCCTTGGCAGAAGCCTGTTTCTTATAAATAGAGACAGAGAAGGGTGGGGAGAGGGGCCTGCTGAGAGACATTTCAAAGGCAGGAACTCCGGTCCTCCTGAGAGTGGATGTTAGCATTCAGGTAGAGCAGGAAGAGGACACGGACATTGGCTGGATGCTCATTTGTGCCCAGTCGTGTGCTGGGAACCTCCTGTGTATCAACTCTGTTTTGAATCTTAACAAACTGGGGCACCTGGGTGACTCAGGTGGTTAAGCATCTCCCCTTGGGTCAGGTCCTGATCCCAGCATCCTGGGATCAAGCCCCACATCCAGCCTGCTTCTCCCTCTTCCTCTGCTCCTCCCTCTGCTTATGCTCTCTAGGTCTCTCTGTCAAATAAATGAATAAAATCTTTAAAAAAAAAGAATTTCAAGAAACTTAAGCAGCAGATCTTATCATCCTCCTGTGACAGGCAAGGAAACAGAGCCTCAGAGAGGTCATGCAATGTCCCAAGGTCACACAGCCAACTAGTAAGTGGCACGGAACAGATATGGAGCTGGTATCAGAAACCAAGATGGCAACTCCAGTGGCTTGCCTAAAAGACCGATGGGCTGAGCAGAAGTGGGTGGGGATAGTGGGGTGGCCATTGTCTGTCTCCCTGCCCAGGAAAGCGGTGGCACGTCTCTCCTGTCCTGGGTACGCCTGACCCTCATCTGTCCATGCTGCACAATGCCTCAGACAATGCCCTGTGCAGAATTCCTTCTCTGCCCCTCGGCCCCATCCCTTCCCTCCTCTGACATGACAGGGTGCAATTAACACTCTAGCCTTCATAAGCAGGTGCCTGTGTGACCCGTCACTCAGCCCAGGGAAGGTCTGCAATCAGTGTCCTTGAGGGTTGGCACAGTTCCCACTGGGGTATCAGTGAAGGGGGGTGGGAGGGGGGATGAGGAAAGTGTATGTTCTGGTTGAAGAACAAACAGCAGTCTTTTTTGCTTTCCCCTGCTCATGGCTTGTCTGCGGTTTCCTACCTCAGGCACTACATTATCTCAGGAGCCAGAGCAGATCACGCTAGAAGTTGCCCTTCTGTATGCACAGCACAAGCCTGGTTTCCATGGGAACAACTCAGAAGGAGGATGCTAGCATTCTGGGCTCTTTGTGGCCTTGGATAAACAATGGATTGGATGCTTCTGAGAAGGTTCTGGGCTTCCTTCTCTAACACTGTTTACAGCCCCTCCCACTACACATGCAAAAGACAAGGGAATGAAAAACCAAGTTAATTCAGTCTTCAGCATGTAAGAATCACCCCCCCCAAACCAGTGTTTATTTTTATAGACCAAGAATGTGTGGGTTTTTAAAACTTATACCTATCAAGCTCATATAAAAGGACAAAGAATCCTCGGAGAGAATTTGAGCTAGGATGGTGGATATTTCTGCAGGGGACTGACACCGTATCTGCGCAGTCACTGCGGAACCTACACATCTCTGTGGTGCTGCCTGCCCCTCAGAGAAGGACTCATTCATTCATTCATTCATTCATTCCATTGTTACTTATGGAGCACCCAGCCAGCACCCAGTACTGTACAACAAAGAACATGTAAGGAACTCACGGCTTAGTAAGGAAGAAGAGTAGTAGGAAAATAGACATTGCAGGCGAATCCAGACCCAGGGCAGAAGGGATTCAAGCAGCTCCAGCCCCACATATGATAACTTGACCATCAGGTGGTCTGCCCTTTGCTTCCTGCCCTGGTGACCCTTGAATACTTTCGTCCTGTAGTTGGGGGGAAAATGGTCTTTCTCTTTCTAGACCTCTTGGTAAGGATTGGAATCCGCCATTAAGTCCCTGTGTTCCCAGTACCTTTTAGCTCTTTTCTCAAATGCTTTAGTATTGTGGGGAGAGACCCTGGGCTCTGAGTCAGGGATCTGGGTCAAATTTCGTCCCTGTTGTTTACCAGCTGGGTGACCTGTGGATCTTGGTGTCCTCGTCTGTAAAATGGGACTCTCTCATAAAGATTTCCATGAGGTTAAATAAAACAGTTTCTGTAAAGTTGCTGGCACAGTTTTTGGCACATGGGAAGAGGTAAATAAGGACCAGTCCCTTCCTTTCTAGTTCTAAGATCAGCCCCCCAACCCCCACTTCCAACATACTGCCAACTGTTTGCCTGGCCCAGCACCTGGAACGGTGGTTATCTGAGATCCAACATGACGACCAGACAGCACTTTCCTTCCACGGGCCCCCGAGCAAAGTGATACCCCCGAGCCCTTGGCGGGCCCCACAGGTGGACTGCTTTTCTGCATTTTAGCCCTCATCCCCCATCCTGCCTCAAGTTCTCTCTGATCTTTTTGTTGTAAGAAGATGCTTAAGCATGAGGTCCCTGGGTGGGGCAGGCGGGGGTGGGGGGTGGAATCTGACAAAATAAACCCTTGTGGAAAAGTCTGCTGAGAACATAGAGCCACCCAGCAAAAGTAAGCTGATATTCTCCCGCCTTGGGAATTGTGTTGGTAACACATGTTTCCCTAATTCCCTAAATAATCCCACTGTTCTACTTCCCTTGGTGTCGGTTCTCCATCTATTAATAAGGCCTCAACTCCACATGGACAAAGTCATTAATTTTAAGAGAAAGCAAAAGGAGCACTGAAGTCACTTCTGGTCCCGGGGAGAGTGTTGGGATCAGGGCTGTCCCGTCTGAGGAGGCAGCAGAGGGAGCCGCCTGTGAGGTGTGATTTGGACTGCATCTCTCACCCCCAAACCGCTCCCCCACCAGTTGTCCTAGTGCCTGACATTTCACAATGAGATGACTGCTCTGTTCTGCTTATTAAATGTCTCGGCTTCTGGCAAATGCAAGTAGAATGAAGTTGGCCTCGGGGCGGGTGTGGGGGGGGGGGGCAGCCGGGCCAGCCTGGGGCTCCCTGGGAGCATGTGGCAGCTGAGACAACTTTGGCGACCATTCCCTTCCTAGGCGGCTGGACAGCAGGGAGCCTGGGCCTTGCTGGGGAGGAACTGGGCAGACACCCTACAGCCTCAACTCCCTGTAGAAGGTCACTGCTTCCAGGGACAGAGGCTAGGGGAAGAGACCTGAACTCCCTGAGGTTGTTTATGAGTGTCTTCAGGCTAGGAAGTCTAGTGTGAGAAACAAGAGAGTCCACGAGGGAGCACTGAACCAGGTCAGAGGGGACACACAAGGGTTAGCCAGGATCCCAAAGTCTAGGTGAGCAGGGGTGGGGGTAGGGGGATGCTGAGCAAAGCATAAACAAAGGAGGATCTTGGGGCGCCTGGGTGGCTCAGTGGGTTAAAGCCTCTGTCTTCAGCTCAGGTCATGATCCCAGGGTCCTAGGATTGAGCCCCCCAATCGGGCTCTCTGCTCAGCAGGAAGCCTGCTTACTCCTCTCTCTCTGCCTGCCTCTCTGCCTGCTTATGATCTATCTCTCTCTGTGTCAAATAAATAGATAAAATCTTTAAAAAAACAACAACAAAAAAAAAACAAAGGAGGATCTCCTGGCTGTGTCACTGGTCTTAAGGAATTTAATTAAGCACGGGATGGTCAATAGGGCCATAATAAGGTACCGCAAACCGACTGGTTTAAACAACAGATGTTTATTTAATTGTATTTTATCTCAATTTTATTATTTTATTTTATTATTTATTTTTATTTTAGTTTAGTTTAGTTTAATTTTTAAATTTTATTTTATAATTATTTTATTTTATTTTATATTATTGTATTCCAGGGGTAGAGTTTAGTGATTGATCAGTTGCATGCAACACCCCGTGCTCATTCCATTATGTGCCCTCCTTACTGCCCATCACCCAGTTACCTCATGTCCCACCCACCTCCCCTCCAACAACTCTCACTTTTTTTCCTACAGTTAAGACTCTCTCAAGGTTTCCCTTCCTCTCTGTTTTCATCTTATTTTATTTTTCCTTCCCTTCCCCCATGCTCCTCTGTTTTGTTTCTTAAATTCCACATATAAATGACATCACGAAACAATAGACGTTCATTGTATCCCAGTTGGGGATGTTGGAAATCTGAGCAAGGTGTCTGCGGGGTTGGTGGCTTCTGAGGGTCATCAGGAAGTCTGTTCCATACTTCTCCCCTAGCTTCTGGTGGTTTCCCACGGTCGTGGATGCTCTTTGGTTTATAGCTGCATCTTTCCAGTCTCGGCCTCTGTGTCTCCCCTTATGTCTGTGCTTTCTCTTCTCATTAGGACACCAGGCATACTGGGTTAAGGGCCCACCCTGCTCCGGTATGACCTCTTCCTAACTAATTCTATCTGCAATGATCCTATTTCCAAATAAGGTCACTTCCTGAGGTATCGGGGGCTAGGACTTCAGCATATGAGTCTTGGGGGTACTCAATATGACCCTGACACCCACCTTTACTCTTCCTCGTTCACTGGGGCTTCTAATCGAAGCAAGCACGTGCCCGGCCGTCAGAAGGAAATCTAGGTGAGGACGCAGGCTCAGTGAGTTGGGGACACCAGGAGCTGAGGGAATCATACTGCGTATCTCAGACCATTCACACTCATCCTTTTTCAAAGAAGCTCAAAGGGACTGGCTTTGAACGTTGGAGTTATTAGACCTCCTTATAATTAATATCGGGCTTGTATATGATTAATACTGTTACACTTTAGGGGCACCGGGCTGGCTCAGTTGGTAGAACATGGGACTCTTGATCTCTGGATTGTGACTTTGAGTTTACTTAATAAAAAATACAAATAAAAATAAATACTGTTGCACTTTAGCAGTTCTCTGTGGGACTTGCTTCATCCCAGAGTCTCTTCAGATGTAAAACTTGCTGCCGCGTCATGAAAAAAAGTCACTTCCTGTAATCCAGTGTCCCCTCATGCCCTAATCATAAAGGCTCTTAGTGACCGGTGACAGAAACCATCTCTGGATAATTTAGGAAGAAAAACCCTGGGTGGAGGCATTTCTTCCCCTGCCCCTGAAACTGCACCTACACACTTGTTTTCCAGATTCTGAGGTGACCCTGAGCCCAAAATGGAAAACACAATTAAGGCTGCGGAGAGAGACAACCAGATAGAGTTTCCAGGGGCAGTGGAGGAAAAGCCTAGTATCAGGGATGGAGAGGCCACGTAGGGTGCCTGGGCCCAGTGGAGGGAGGGGTTGGGGCCTTCGTGTTCTCAGGGACTTGGGTTCCCTGACCCATGGAGACCGCCAGTTCTCCAAAGCTTCAGTCTAGGTTTGACACTCTCTCAGCATCCCTGACAGAGCCTGGCCCCAGGCTGAGCACAGAGGAAAAGCCACGGGAACATTTTCTGATCCATCTGAGGTGGCTTCCCTCTACTTCCCCATCCCCGTTGTTTCCAGCCCCTCCCCGGGCCTGCCCCTCAGCACTGCCTTTCAAAGGTTCCATTAGAGCCCGCCATACCTTAAGCCCTTGGGTTCACTTTCAGGAGGAATTTCTGACAGATGAGTGCTTTCTTCCCCAGCCCCCTCTCCAATCACTCATTGTTCTTGTTGCAAATGAAGGAGAAAGGCAGGCAGGGCCTCTGCAAAGCTGCTGGGCCCCACTCTTGACACCTCCCTCGCAGAAAAGCATTTGACAACCGGTTCCCATGGCAACAGGCTTTCTTTGAAATAATTTCTTGTTTGGTGTGCCAGACCCCCGCCTTTCTCTTCTTGAGAGTAATGGCCAGCATGGAAAATGAGATCTGCTGAGACAAGGAGAGAGCGTCTGGACACACGGAGCCAGCAGGCTGGGCAGGAGGGGTGCATCTCAACGTGTCTCTGGGTGGGTGGGGGGGGGTGGCACATGGTGGTCACCAAGGGGTTAAAAGATGAGGTCTGAAAAAAGCTGACAGTGGCATCAACAGGCGCTATTTAGAGCAACAGAGTATCTGCAGAGCTCTCTAATTTTGGAAAAGGGCCATGTTCGCACATTCTGAGCCTCGCGCCTGCCCTGGAAGCGGCTGGCTTCCCTTTTTTTTGTTTCTTTGTCAGTCATGGCACGTGGGCAGTGCTTTCCCCTCAGAGGAGAGCTGCCCCTGGCCCCTGGTCCTCATCCTTGTCCCCCCTGTGCTAAGCAGTGAGAGACCCAAACTTGACTTCTGTTCCCGGTGGAGGTGCCCCACACCCCCAATCTTATGTCGGAGCCCCAACTCCCAGGATCTCAGAATGGGACTGGGGGAAACAGGGCCTTCAAGGAAGTTACAACGAGGCTATTGGGGGTAGGGGGCTACCGATCCAATCTGAGTGGTGTCCTTATAAGAATGGGAAATTGGAACACACGGAAGAGACACCAGCAGTGTGCCAGCACAGAGCAAAGGCCTTGTGAGGACCTGATGAGAAGACGGTCATCAGCAAGCCAGAGAGCGAGGCCTCAGGAGAAACCCAGCCTGCCAGCATCTTATTATGGGCCTTCCAGCCTCCAGAGCTGGGAGAAATACATGTCTGTTGTTTGGGACGCCCAGTCTGTGGTACTTTGTTGTGGCTGCCTGAGCAAACTAATGACTTCCCTCTGGGCTGCTGAAGCTCCACTTGTCAGACTCAGGAACGTCAGCCTCAAATCATTCTGCTGTACAACCCCGTTCGGAGAGCGTGGGGTCCTCAGGGGGCACAGGCAGGCTGGCTGCCTTCACATGATACGCTTGTGTCTTGATGTGTCTGCAGGTCTTTTCTCTCACTGGATACAGCTTCTTGGGACGTTACTGATGGAGACCCAGCCATCCATGGTTCCCAGCAAAAGGAGGCCAAGGCTGGTCTGAGTGATTCAGCTTAGGGAGGGCTGGCCCACATAAGTGGTTGTGTCCTTGCTTCTTCTACACTCCCACCTTTACCATATATGTAGTGTATGTGAGATCCCATAATGGGATTCCTTGAGGTCGGGATGCTCTCTTCTTTTGCTTGGTATCCCAGCCATGGGGACTGTACTTAGCATGAAGACATGAAGTAAGTATTTCTGAATACATTAATGAATCTTATTCTGACGCAGGGAAAGAGAATTGGTGGTCTTCTGTTTCTAATGTTTTTGGATTTGTTGTTGTTTTGTTTTAAGAGAAGACAAAGGCTTAGGGAACTGAAGTGGCTTGTCTGAGGCACGAAGAGGCAGAATCAGCACTAAAACCAAGGTCTCCTGGATATCAGCTCAGGAATAGTTCTGCTCTCTCATTCCACAAACTTAACACAGGGCTCACTGTGTGTGAACCCGCTTCAGGAGAATAAGGACAACACCTATATTTTCAGTCAGGCGCAATGTCTGAGGGACAGCAACCAAGTATGAATGTGTGTGTTATGTCTCAGAGGACCTGCTTTGACTGTGTACTTACTAGGAGTCACCTGTTTCATTTTTCCATTCCCTTCACTCAGACTCTTTATTTTTTTTTTAAAGATTTAATTTATTTATTTGACAGAGAGAGATCACAAGCAGGCAGAGAGGCAGGCAGAGAGAGAGGGGGAAGCAGGCTCCCTGCTGAGCAGAGAGCCCTATGTGGGGCTCAATCCCAGGACCCTGAGATAATGACCCGAGCCGAAGGCAGTGGGTTAACCCACTGAGCTACCCAGGTGCCCCCCTTCACTCAGACTCTTAATGGCTACCAATGTCCATGGTTCCAAGCAAAGACAGTGCACATGGTAAGCACTCAGTACAATTTTAAAGAATGAATTAATGAATAAATGAAAGAAATAACTCTTAATTTTTCCCTCTGGCATTCCCAGTTCTCCATACTCTGGTCCCTAATTTCCAGTCTTCAGATACAATCTTTTGCTCTAGGTGGCTTAGTTTCCTCTCTGGTCCCAGAAAAATGCATCCATTGTAACTCTGCTCTGCTTTTTCCCCCAGACTCAGATCACCCTTCTTTTCATTACTTGTCCATCCTTAAGTTGCCTACATCTTCAAGTTTGACTGAAGCCTTCCCTTGCTCCCTCTTTTGGCTTGGTGCACAAATAAAAGCAGAGGGATTTGGGGGCTGGAAGGCATGAGTGGAGGAAAAGGAACCTACAGAGCATTGTAAAATAGGGCTGTAAGTTAGGAAGAAAGCCTGGAGAGACAAAGACAGAGGTATTGCCTTTGCCTTTGCCACTCAGATAAACCATGACCTTGGGCAAGTCACAAACTCTGCAGCTGAAATTTCTTCTTTTATACAGGTGGGATTTTAGACTGGACAATCTCTAAACATTCTGGCCTTAATATTTTGACTGAGCATCAACCCAAATAGATCCTCTTCATAGAGCCTTCCACTCTCTCTTTCTTCCTCCCCAAGGCTTTGTGTGCAAAGAACCCTACTCTTCAGAGACCTTGACCCACAATCACTCCTCTTCTCCATCTTCAGCTTCCTCTTTAGTGGTTATTTCCTATCAGTATTTAATGCACTGGATGTGTTTTATATATTTCAAACAAGAAGGTGGACTTACACTTTCGTCCACAATGTAACACCTAGTATGACACCAGACTTGCCTTCCTGCTGTAAACATCCATAAACAGGATAAATATTATGAAAAAAATGTGTTCAGACATTAGACTATAGGCAGTGTAGAACTGTGATTCCTGATAGATAAGAGACAAATGAGATGAGTCCTAGGATTGCCTTGGCTTTCTTCCCAAAGACACTTTCTTGATGTTGGTGCAAGGAAGAGGGACTCAAGCAGAGACAGTGGTCGCATTGAGTTGAAGGAGAGCCAACGTATTGGAATTTTCAGGCAGAGTATTAGAGAGAAGTGAGCTGTGTAGAGAAAAGAGCTCCATATATAAGCATGGTGTCCCCTTGAATCTTTGGCTAAATACTTAATTATGCCTCTATAAAAAACACTCCACATCACCAGGCAAAGAAAAGTGCAGTTTCTAAAACCAAACATTCCCAGAGCTCACACAGGGCTTGGAGTTGTTTGAGTTATGCTAATTGAAAGAGTGAAGTCTCTTTCATGAGACTCCAGAAGGATCATGGCTGAATTAGCCCTAGTTGACTCCTTTTTTTTTTTTTTTAAAGATTTTATTTATTTATTTGACAGAGATCACAAGCAGGCAGAGAGGCAGGTAGAAAGAGAGGGGGAAAGCAGGCTCCCCACTGAGCAGAGAGCCCAATGTGGGGCTCGATCCCAGGATTCTGAGACCATGACCTGAGCTGAAGGCAGAGGCTTAACCACTGAGACACCCAGGTGCCCCAAGTTGACTCCTTTTAATAAAGTTTAAAAACAAGCTTCAAAGGGTTGAAGCTCATTCACAGAAAATTTACCTATCTGCCAGAACTAACTTCGACACTTTTAAGGGAAGAGAACAAAATCTAGGCACTCAACAACCTAACATTCACAATGACCAGTGTATTGTCAGGGTTAAGTAGTCAGAGTTCAATCAGAGAAGCAGAATGAGTAGGAGACTATAATCTATCTATTATCTGTCTACCTACCTACCTATCATCTCTCTATGTAGTTGACCCTTGAACAATATGGGTTTGAACTGCATGGGTCCATTTATACACAGATTTTTAAAAAAAATAAACACAGTATACTATTACACCTGTATTTTCTCTTATGATGGTTTTAATAATGCTTTCTTTTCTTTAGTTTACTTTATTGTAAGAATAGTGTGTAACATTTATATAAAATAAGTGTTAATCAACTGTTTATGTTATTGGTAAGACTTCCAGTCAACAATTGGCTATTAGTAGTTAAATTTGGGGGGAGTCAAAGTTTTATACAGACTTTTGACTGCACAGGCAGTTGGTATCCCTAACTCCTGCATCGTTCAAGTGTCAGTGTGTAAGAAATATGTATGTGTGCCTTTCAGCTGGAACCTCCAACTTCCAGTAATTTGCCCAAATGACCAACACAAATGAAAAGAGGAGAGCCACCCGCTGTAAGTTCTCTAAGCCTGCAGGGTGTAGCTCAGCCTAGCCAACTCGACATATTACAAAGCCATCTCATTCAGCATCCATTAAGAAATACTGGACATTCAATGAAGCAGTAAAATGGGACCCATAACCAGGAAAAAATGTATAAACTGACCTATATATGACAGAAATTATGGAATTAATAGAAAAAGATTTTTAAAATCTATAATAAACATTTAAAGGAGGCTGACTCAGTTGGTAGATCATGTAAGTCTTGATCTCAGGGTCATGAGTTCAAGCCCCACATTGTGTGTAGAGATTACTTTAAAAAACAAATAAATAGGGGCGCCTGGGTGGCTCAGTGGGTTAAAGCCTCTGCCTTCGGCTCAGGTCATGATCCCAGGGTCCTGGGATCGAGCCCCGCATCGG
Source organism: Meles meles (assembly GCF_922984935.1). Classification (NCBI taxonomy): domain Eukaryota; kingdom Metazoa; phylum Chordata; class Mammalia; order Carnivora; family Mustelidae; genus Meles; species Meles meles. The sequence continues at coordinate 151,278,957 of NC_060067.1, forward strand.
GCTCTCTGCTCAGCGGGAAGCCTGCTTCCTCCTCTCTGTCTGCCTGCCTCTCTGCCTACTGGTGATCTCTGTCAAATAAATAAATAAAATCTTTTAAAATAAAATAAAAAAAACAAATAAATAACTAAAACATTATTTTAAAAATAGAATTTAAAGGGAAAACTTTAGATAATGAGATAAATAGAAGTCATAAAAGGAAACAAATGGACATCTAGAGCTGAAAATAAAATATCTAACATGAAAAATTTACCAATTATTTCTTTACTTTTACCACAAAAGAAAAATATTAATAAACTTGTAGACATAATAATAGCAACTCTCAAAGTTGAACAAAAGGAACAGATTCTCAATGACTGAGGGCAATATAAAGTGGTCTAACATATGTGAAAGTGGAGTTCCAAAAAGAGAGTGGAATCAGCAAATAGTTTGAAAAAAAAAGTTAAAAATTTTCCAAATGTGATGAAAAATATGAACCATACTATTCAAGAAGCTCAATGAACACTAAGCAGAATAAATACCACATCAAAGCACATTATAATCTTAATTGATGAAAACCAGTAAGAAAGAGAAAATCTTAAAGAAACTGGAGGAAAAAAAAATGCATTATATACATGAGATCTACCATGGTGTTTTTGTCAAGAGCAGTGTAAACCAGAAGATAAAGGAAAGGCTTTTATCGTTCTACAATAAAAAAAAAATTACAAACCTTGAATTCTATATCTAGTAAAAATATTCCTTAAAAGTGTAGACAAAATAAAGACATTTTCATATAGCTAGTTTAGCTAAGATAATTCATTGCCAGTAAACTAGCACTAAAGAAATCATTGTGTCCTCAGACTGAAAGAAAATGATATTAGATGGAAACTCAACTGAGCACAAAGAAATGAATAGTGCTAAAAATATTAAATCTAAAAGACATTTGTTCTAGTTTTAAAATCTGTTTAAAAGAAAATTGAACCCAGAAGACTTGTTTTCAACCAAGACGGATGAACAGGAATTAGATTTACACTTTTTTGGGGGTCTGAAACAACCAGAAAAAAAAATATGAAAAAACAGTTCATAGGATATTGACTATCAGGTACCAAAGACCAGTGATCCCTGAGAATGAGGTAAAAATGAAGTGACCCCCATAATTGCCCCAGCTTGCTGCCTAAAGAGAATTTCAACTGTAGTGCAGGGAGAAGGAACCAGGTAGAACTTGGTGGGTTCCCCGAGTTAAATACCTGGAGGTGGGAGCACAAAGACAATTCATATAGTTCATAAGCCAGAGTATTGGAAATAAGATAGCTTTCACACAGTAAGAATTTCAGAGATTTGAAGAAAGTCCCCCTGAGGATCCAGCTAACTACTGATTAGCTTATGTGTGTGAAGAAACTAACTAATGCAGAGAAAAGAATCACTTCAAAGCACTGATGAACACAGTCCTCCTGGTTCTCATATCAGGTCCAGGAATAGTGCTTGTTCCCACAGCCAGAGTAGAAAGTTTCTTAATTTATGGGGCGTTAGGTAGAGTACTTCTAAAGGTTTTGCCTCAGTATTGGGTAAAATTAGACTTCAATTAAATTCTATTCTTCTGGTGTTGTCTGTTTAAAAGTAAGAATCAAAAGGATAAAACTGTTACCAAGTAACTTCCCCATATCCCAGAACAAAGCTCAAGAACACTTATAGGATTAAAAAATTATCCAGCAGGCAAAATTCACAACGTCTGGCAAAAATCACCATGCATAGCATACAAAGAACTAGAAGTGTATGACTCACAATGGGAAGAAAATAAATTGAAACTGACCCAAATGACTCATCAGATAGAATTAGAAGAGATCATTAAAACAATTATTAGGATTGTATTCCATATGTTTAAGAAGCTAGAAGAAAATTTAGCACAATAAGTGGAGATATGCAAGATATTAAAAAAGACCCAAAATAAATTTCTAGAGATGGAAAAGTAGAAATACACTGAAATTAAAAATACACTGAAAAAGACCAGTAAAAGATTAGCTACTGCAGAAGAAAAGATTAATGAACAGAAGACACAGCAATAGAAATAAACCAAAAGGAAACCAAAGAGCAAAAAACAAAACAAAACAAAAGATAGAGCCACAGGGAGTTGGGAGGATTGGGGCGCATTTTCTTTTTACATGCTTATCATCTGGATATCTTCTTTGGTAAGTGTCTATTAAGGTCTTTGGTCTATAAAGGTCTCTAATTTTCAGGGTTCACATGATTAGATAAGGCCCATAGATAATCTCTCTCTTAAGGTCAATTGTGTCATATAACATAACATAATTGCAGGACTGAGATCTCATATTCACAGGATCCAGGGTATGGGAGTAAATAAAGACTACCCAAAGAAGAACAAACAAAAGCTACTTACTTAGCCCTTGCAGGGTGGGCAGACACCATCATTTGCGTTTAGCAGACTCTCAAAGTCAGGCTGGGGAACCAGAAGACTTTATAGTGGAAAAGGAGAAGGCTTAGAGTACACTCTGATTGGAGACTTTTGGTATAGGAAACCCGGACTGGGCTAAATAGAAGCAAGACATCCTATGTGGTTTCTTAGGGGAGCATATTTGTCTTTCTCTTACTGTTTTTAAGTTTGAAGTGGGAACTAATTAGGGAAGCTGGCAGTTATTGACCAAGTGCTAACTACTTGGGGCTAGTTGCTGCAGAAGTTTTGGGTCATATTCTACTTTTATACATGTTCTGGTAGTTGTATAATCAGACTTTCAGAGGATTAGGAAGAACATCTTTGGGAAGTCATTTTAGAAATTCTACCTACGACAAATATTTATGAAAAACCTCACTACCACCAAACTTAATGGTAAAAAATAATGGTTTTCCCTTAGATTAAGAACAAGACAATAATGTTCTCACCACTTTTATTCAATATGGTACTGTAGGTTCTAGCCAGTGCCATAAGGCAAGAAAAAGAAATAAAATTATACTCAGATTGGAAAGAAAGAAGTTAAACAATCTTCTTTAACAGAAAGAAGTTAAACAGCTAAAAACCCCCATGAAATCTTTAAGAAAGTGACTATGGGTGCCTGGGCGGTTTAGTTGGTTAAGCATCTGCCTTCAGCTTGGGTCACGGTCTCTGGGTCTTGGGATTGCTTCTCCCTCTCCCCCATCACTTCCCCTCTGCTCATGCTCTCTCTCTCTCTCAAATGAATAAATAAAACCTTTTTTAAAAAAGTTACTAAAACTGAAAACTGAGTTTAACAAGTTTGCAGGACACAGATTAAGAGACAATATGACTTACAATAGCATTAAAAATGAAATACTTATGATTATATTTGACAAACTATGCCTAAGACATCAATACTCAAAACTACAAACCTTTGTTATAAAAAAAAAATGACCTAATAAATGAGATATACCAACTGGTAGATCGGAAGGTTAACTATTGTCATGATGCAATTATCCCCACATTGATCTATAGATTAAAGACAATCCAAACAAAATTCCAGAAGGCTTTTTGGCTAGAGATTGAAGAGTTGGTTCTAAAATTCACATGGAAATGCAAAGGATCTTGAATAGCTAAAACAACATTGAAAAAGAACAAAACTGGAGAACTTATACTACTTGACATCCAGACATTATATTGCTACAGTAAACATGACAGTGGGTATTGATGCCAAGACAGACAAACAGATCAATAGGATACAACAAAGTACAGAAACAAGGACCTCCATATATGGCCAACTGATTTTTGACAATGATTTAAAGGCAATTTAGTAGAAATGATAGTCTTTTCAACAAATGGTGCCGGAACAATTGGATATCCATATGCAAAAGAGATAAAAAAAGAAGCAAAAACTGGAAGAACTAAATGAGAGAAATAGAAAAATCTACAATTATAATTGGATATTGTAATACTCCTCTCAGTAATTCATAAAGCATGTAGATAGTTGAGTAAGAAAATTTTGAAAACTGCCAACCTTTTCAACCAACTTGATTTAATTAAAACTGTAAAAATTAATAAAAAGAAAACTCATTTAGAATGGCATCGGGAAACTAACAGGGGGAGCTGTCATGTCCAGCCCTTGTTGTCAATTGTAAATCCAAAAGGAAAAGACAGACCTTGCAAGTCAATAGTACGATTATCCTAGCAGGAGGAAGAAAGATTTCTTCCTACCCTGGTAACAGTCTAGCCAATAAGAGACAGTCACAGCTCAGCCAATGAAAAGTGATGATATTTTGAACTCCCAGCTTACTCCAAAGGACTTTTAGTTTATAACAGTCGCCTTTTCTCTGTAAAAAAGCGTTTCTTTCCTTTGTTCTCTGGGACTTGCCCATGGTTTAGCAGGAGCTTGCTTGTTCTGGGTTGAAATTCTCAGCTATTCACGAATAAACCTATTTTTGTTGGTAAATAACTGGCAGTTTTATTTTGAAGGTTAACAAAACGTATAACCTTCAATACGGGAGTCCACATTATTTCTATGGGCACACTGAACACTCACCACAATAGACTGCATGTTAGATCATAAGCTGAGTCTCAATACTTTCGAAATCACAGAGTGAATTCCATTGCCACAAGAGAATTAGATGAGAAATCAGTAATGGGAAGATGATTGAAAAACCCTAACTATTGGAAACTGGACAACATATTATTAAGTAGTTCATAAATCAAAGAAGAAATCACAAGAGAAAGTAGGAAATATTTTGAAATGATTACTAATAAAACATATAAAAAGTTGTGAAATGCAGGCAAAACAGTTTATAAGGGAAATTTATAGCTTTAATGCTTATATTCCACCTTAGGAAGCTAGAAAAAAGATATTAAGCACAAGGTAAGGAGATAGAAAATAATTAAGGTAAAAGCAGAAATCTATGAAATAGAAAATGAGCAAATAGAGAAATCAGTAAAACCAAAAGTTGTGTTGTTAAAATAGTCAGTAACACTGACAAACCACTAGTTAGGGTGATCAAGGGAAAAAGAGTAGATGCAAAATACTAATAACAGGAATGAAAGTAGGGAGGGGGAGGAGGGAATACTAGGGCTCTTACAGTCTTGGAAAGGATACAAAGGGTATATTATGAACAATACACTTATTGTGACAATAAAATTTTTTGACAATAAATTTGATCACTTAGATGAAATGCATGAATTTCTTGAAATTGCCAGAACAGATTCAATAAAAAATAGAAAATTGGAATGGCTTGAATTTGTAATAAAACCTTTCCTGAGGGACTCTTGGCTGGTTCAGTTGGTATAGCATGTGACTCTTAATCTCAGGTTTGTAAGTTTGAGTCCCAGGTTGGGCATGGAGCCTACTTAAAAATAATAAAATAGGGGCGCCTGGGTGGCTCAGTGGGTTAAAGCCTCTGCCTTTGGCTCAGGTCATGATCTCAGGGTCCTGGGATCGAGCCCCACGTAGGGCTCTCTGCTCCGCGGGGAGCCTGCTTCCTCCTCTCTCTCTGCCTGCCTCTCTGCCTGGTTGTGATTTCTTTCTGTCAAATAAATAAAATATTTAAAAAAAATAATAATAAAATAATTAAGATATTTCCCTAAATCAATCTCCAGGTCATGTTGGCTTCACTGCTACATTCTAGCAAACTGAAGCAAAATTTAGTTTTGAGGTGCCTGTAGAAGGCTTAAGCACATAACATTTTAAAGGTTGTATAGATCTTGAGATTACCAAATACCTACTGGACAGACCGTGGGATATGAAATTAGAATATCTAGTTTCTCATCTGCTTCAGTTACTTCATAGTTATACAACCTTGGAAATTATGTTAATTGTCTCAGAAAACATCTATGGCACAGGTTATTGGGGAGAACCAAAATATATGTGAGGGTAGTTTTATACTATAAAGTACTCACATATATGACAATATTAATATTTAAAAAATAACAAGCTGTCTTTTCACAGGCTTTACCATAATTAATTTTTTAGCATAATTAATCTTTTATGATGATGGTGGTTGTTTGGGGGGAACTTATGATTATCTTGTCTGGGCTTGTCCAATACAGGGAAAAGAAATAGGATTTCTGCACAGTCAACTTTAGGTATTCAGGTTGGCTTGGGTAATTAACACAAAATACGCAGGAGGGTACCTGGCCTAAACACCCTAGAAAATTATATCAAGCCAGAGGCAGGTTTTTTCTTTCAAGTTTTCTAAGATAAGGGGCCATGTAATCATATATGTGGCCAGGGTCACATTTCACTTTCAGAGTCCTTTTGTGATTCTGCTTCACACTGTGATTGGATATTTGTAGCCAAGGAATTCACTCTGTATCTGAAGTTTTGGGCATGAGGATGCATTCCAGTTCACCAACCTGGAAAGTCTTTAACCACCACCCCCATTTCTTTTTTTTTGTGGAGGCTTTATCACTTAGGCACAATTGATTAATCCTTGGCCATTGGTGATTGATTCAACCTCCTGTACCCTCTCCCCTTACTGGAAATCAGAGGGCGGGACCAACCCTCTATCCATGGTTGGTTCAAAATCGCATCACTAACATAAACTCAGTGGTTGAAAGGAGCTTGTCGTGAATAGTAAGACACCCATTTCACCTCTGTGGCTCTGAAGTCACTTAAGGAACAGAGGACACTGAGACCAAATAGAACAAACGATGCTCCCATTGTTCTTATCACTTAGGAAATTCCAAGGGTTTGGGGAGCTGTAAGCAAGAAACTGTGTCTGGAGGACCAAAATGTATATATATTATCAATCACAAAGGATTACTACCTTAGTTTTACACCCATAAATCACTCTGCAATTTGAAACAGTAATTGGCAATTCTGGGTTGTTAGATATTTTTCCCAAGATGGCAGCACATCCAGCCCGACTTTTACAGTTGTCTTAGGCTCATGTAGAAGCTTTCTATTTGAAACCTTTAAAATGTCTATTAGCTACTATTTGGAATAGTGGGGGTTCCTACGTTCAACAAATGTCATCAGAGGCTTGCCATCCCTTGTATGGGATTTTACCAGGGAATGCAATGTGATCGTTAATTAGCAGAACTCCATGTCCCTTAGGTCCCTTATTCCCCAACCTGGTTTCCGCTGTCTTTCTTACGTTCACCTACAATATAAAGTTTACTTTTGTAGAAGGAAATCCTGCCATGTGTGAGCCAGGAGGATATTAAACTAAATGAAATAAGCCAAACTTAAAAAGACAAATAGTGCATTATCTCATTTACACGAGGAACCGAAAAAGGTAGAACTCATAGAGGCAGAGAGTAGAATGGCCGTTACTAGGGACTGGAAGGTGAGAGAAATGGGAAAATGCTGGTCAAATGGTATAAACTTTCACTTAAACAGGATGCATAAGTTCTGGAGATCTAATGTACAACACGATGACTACAATTAATAATACCACGCTGTGTACCGAAAATTTGCAGAGAGTAGATTTTCAGTGTTCTTACCACACGCTTGCGTGCATGTGCACACACAGTAACCATGAGGTGATGAACGTGTTAATTAGTTTGATTGTGGGGATCATTTCACAATTCATAAGGACATCAAAACATCACATTGTACTCCTTAAATACACACAATTTTTACTTGTCAATTATATCTTAAATAAAGCTGGAAAAAAAGAAAGTTTACTTTTGTGACAATTGCTTGTTATTTCAAGAAAGCTGTGTTAGGAGCTGAATTAATTGGGAAAGCTGTTGTACCAAGAAGACAGGGAGGGCCTTCAGCAGAACTGCCTTTAGGCTGTGCTGAGCAGGGGCAGGTCTCGGACAGGATGGGTTGGAGGTGAGCCTTCCCTGCCTTCTCTGGGAACTTTCTGCCTCAGCTCCTAGCTTCAGCACCACCCACAGTCTGGGTATCGCCTCCTTTGCTTAACCTTTCCCTGCAAGGGTGGGTGGGGGTGGGGTAGATTGGGAAAAAGCCTCAGCTGCTGCTTTAAGCACCCCACACAATTAATGGGCAGCTCCAGCTGGTGTCCTGAAAGATGGACTGAAATCCTACACTTTTTTTTCTTATGATCGAATTGATTTGGCATCCACTTCCAGGGTTACTCTAGTTTTTAAGAAAATGTTCATCTGGGATATCAAGGGCCACTCGGGTACAGCAGAAGGCTGTGTGTCAGGATCAGAGACAAATCCAGAGCCTGCTACCATGGGGAGGCTAGTTTCTAGGAAGCCCATTTCTGGACACCATCTTGCACCCCAAGAGACTTTCAAATGAGTAGAAGTCTTCCCTGAGTTAACTTGAGGAGCTCCTGGTCCACCCTGAAAGAAAGGAGTTTGGAGAGATGTCTGCTCTGATCATAGGTCTTTAGACCATTCAAAGGTTATGCTGATGGTCAAAAAAAATGAACTCTGAGTGTACTTGACAAGACTGTCTCAGATCCTCTTACTTCACTTCTATGTTTCATTTCAGGCTCCACTCCTTGAAACTCTAGCTTCCAACCATCATTGCTTTCCCAGTCTTGACTTGGAAGACTCCCTTAGATATGGCTTACATTCATTTTCTTTCTCTTCCTACTTGTTCTTGCTAGAGATAACATCTGGCCAGGTGCCATCCTAAGTAGGCTCTTCACAAATCAGGTTGCTTTGCCAATCCTCTGTCTAGGCTTGCCAGGACTAACCTACAGTGAGTGGTGGGGCAGAGGGAGTCAGTTTATGCCAGGAAATGCATTTGCAAGTGGGGAGGTGATGATGGTGAACTAAAAGAAGTCCCACCAGCACTCTCCAATCTTTCCTGAGGTGGGAGATTCAGCAGCTTCCACTCAAGAGACATGAGGGCAGCAGGGTACCAGGAGGACCAGAGTTCAGTGAAGGAACACGGTGCCAGGGAATTTTGCAAGGACTCTGATAATATAGGCTAGTTTGTCTAGGACATCAAGAGTATCAGGAAGGCATGTTGGATGACCTTGAAGATCAGCACTGCGAGGAAACACAGTGCATCGTGGACAGGAGAGCAAAGATGAGACTGATGATCAGAATCTTGCATTTGGGATGGACGGTGGATGACAATAGGATGTGAGGCTTGGCAGTACTGGTTGGTGCAGTGGAGATGTCAGATGACCCTAAGGCCTGAAAAAGCTGAAAAGTTGTCTTCAGCAGTGTGCTAAGTAATCTTGGAGGTCTCAGTGTCCAAGGAGACACAGTAAGTATAAAGTGAAGCCAATTTTTTTATGAGGTTTTTTGCTCAAGTGATTGGGAGACAGTGTTGGGCATCCCTCAGGACACTCATCTTGTAATATGCCACTTTGCACTGTGTATAGCTCAGGGATGAATCCCCCCTCACTGCACTGCAGAAAAGTGGAAGAGAAAAAAATTTCGAGAAGGCCTATGGCAAGAGGAATTTTCCTCCTACACATCTGCAAGGTAAAAAGAAAACGACTTCATCCAAAAGATGCAACGTTTTACCTCTAGGTCCTTTCACTCTTGGCAGAATAGATATGGAGAATTTATCTGTACAGAACTTGACCAAGAAAATGAGCTGGAGGTCTCTGAGGGAACAGGCCTCTACCTGTTGTTTCCATGGAATTTAAAAGGGAAATCGATGATGGGTGGACTGCACTGTCTTTCAACCCTGGAGACAAAGCTCAAGTACCCTTATTCCAGCACCTGGCTCTCAGGTTTTCCTATCTAGAAGAATTCAAGATCTTTTGGCTTTGGTTTATTTTCTAACCTTACCTATCAATTTTTTTTTTTTGGTAATGAATCTCCTTCTTCAAGCAACAGTTAACACAGAATCACAATACATGAAACAAAAAACCTCAGAATTTTATTAGCATATATTTATTTTATAACTTCCTGTTTACAACATTTTACTTTGTATACTGTCAATAACTGAAAACAATGAGGCCATTTCCATGAATACAAAAAACCTGAAATCAAGGTGTATTTGGTTGAATAGCATGGCAAAATTGTTACTTAGAAGTGATGACAAATGATACCTTTTAAAAAATGCTTCTCTTACAATCTCAGAATACTTTCCATTAAAATTATCCACCATCAGAAAATATAATTTATTGTTTCCAAGTCATATCACTAACAACAATCAACAGCTGCTGGCATACCTATCACAAAGATAACAGACAACAAGCACTCAAATGTACCAGGGGAGTTAAAATGGTTTCCAATGCGATGTGGTCACAACTTGACTGACAGATCACATATTTACTTGTTACCGCAGCACTGTTAGAACAATGAAGACAGCATGCGTTAAACATACAATAAGTATCATGAAAATCAGGAGTCTTAAGCCTTACTGAAGGCTTTCTATGTTCCAGACATCATGCTAAGTGATTCAAAGGCATTACATCATTGGAGCCTAACAACAACCCTATTCTATTACGTTCCCATTTTCTTGATAAGGAAACTGATTTTTAGAGAAGTCTGTTGTATAAAAAAAGGTACCATGATGCTATCTATCAACTAGCATTTAACTGAATGGTGCTCATTTATGCTCTCCAAGCACACATTACATCACAGGGCATGCATGTATATGATTTAAACACCTGTGAGATGCCATAACTTCTTTAATCTTTAAACAATTGAGAGAAATCCAGATATGTGCTCAGATATCACAAGAGAATGTTCCTTCCAAGATCTGCACAAGGTCCCTCTGGAAACATCAGGGAGCCTGTGGGTGAATGCCAGTGTGAGGACGTTTGTATATCAACAACACAGCTTGAATCGACCTGTTTTTCAGTAGAGATGAGAAGACTTCAAAATACATTTTAAAGATGGAACTCCTGAAAAATCTCTGCAGAACTATGGAGCACAACTTGAAAATCACAATGGTAGTGGCCAGAGGATTACCAAGAGACAGAAAGTTCTAGACTTCTATCTCAGCTCTGCCACTTGTTATTATTTCAATACTGAGGAGACCGCTTAACTCATCTGAGCTTCGTCTTCTCTTTCAAAAAAGGCAAAATGGTAGCGTACTGGGATTGCTGTGTACAATAAATACAATAGATACATGTGAAACACCTGGGACATAACAGACCCTCAATAAACATGAGCTCCTTTCCTTTCCTCCATCCCCTTTGTTGCCAATAAAAATCTTCTCTTACCAGAACGGTCTGCTCACTAAATCCAATCCTCCCTCTTTTGCATGCCTTCCCATAATGCCCACTCTTTCTTGAAGGTGTCTGGCACACGGTAGATCTCTTGCAACAGGGATTAGGCCGAGTCATCTGTGCCTTGGGGGCCTAACACAGTGCCTGGAACTGTCCATCTGCCATCTAGCGGAGAAGTGGAGGAGTGCATCCCAAGTAAAGAAAAGAAACATCACGGGAGGTGGTTGTATTCATTTCGCAATGGTGCGTCTACTGGTGTGGTGACTTATTTACACATGGTTATTTAGCTTCTCCCATGCCGCCACCAAGCCACATCTTCAAGGAGGTGGTAAGCTCCCCGAGAGCACCACCCAGGCTCTTAGATTTAGTATCCTGACCTCCTCACACTGCTAGGCACTCAGAAGGTGCTGATTTGAGAAGGGAAATCACCTGACAAGTCCAAGAGCTTCTATTTTTAAATAAATTACAAACGATTTTTTTCCTCACATCTTTTTTTTTTTTTTTTTTTTTTTAAATGGTAGGGGTAAAATTTGGTCTGTCTGGGAGACCTCAAGTGCCTCAGATTCCTTCAGGCTTCCTAGCTCATATTTGGAATTGAATCCGGTGTTTCTTCTCATCATCCATGCAGGGTCCAAGAAACTTTCGGATAATTTTTTCTGAGAAGGAAGCATTAAGACCTGGCTCCAAGCCTCGATTTCAGTTGCATACATTTAACGACAAAAAGAGCGACGTGGTCTCAGCTGGATAAAGCGAATGTCCCTAGGCACGCTGGCCGTGGGTCCTGTGCTGAGCTGATTTTTAGTCGTCTGCCTCGTGATCCCAGCGGCCATAGCCATCCCCTTCATCGCGCTCTTCAGTATTCTCCTTTTCAAAAGAGGCCTCTTCCTCCTCTTCCTCCCGGATTACCTTCATTAGCTCAAGGAAGCTGGGAGGCGGGCCCTGATCCTTCAGCTCCCTCAGCCTGCACCAAAGGACCTCACTGAGGTTGGCTCCCGCCATCACCTGCTCCAGGCGGACCTGGTCTGCGATGTTCCTGGGGATGGCTCTTTTCTCCACTGCTCGCCGGAGCAGGGTTTCTAACCGCAATAGGTAGGCTGAGACCTTCTCCCCCTCCTCCTGATAGGTCTTCAGGTACTTCACCTGGGAGGTCCTGCGGCTCTCCAGGCTTCCGAACACTTGCTTAAACGCCTCCAAACACTCTTCTACGCTGATGGCCTCGTTGTCTGCCTGCACTATGTGCATGAGGTCCAGGGCAGGGCCGCGCAGGCTTTCCATCAACCACCTTTTCTTTTCTGCCTCCGCTACCGGCCACTCTTTGACGATCTCAGTGGCTTGTTCCAACCAGATTTCAAAGGGCTCTTCCTCGGGAGCAGGCACGGCACTCCCCGAGAACACTCTCAGTTTCCGGTATCTCATGGGCAGCAGAGGCTGCGGGGCATGTGCTATCGCCTGTCCCAACCAATGCGCCAATAACTCTGGCGATACGCAGGGCACGGTGGCTGGAGTCACCCCCTCATGCCCGAGGGCTCGGAACATCCCAGAGACTGTCTGCCCCTCTTTTTCCAGAAATAGGTTCAGTCGTTCAAGAAATTCCGTGTCCTGGTTAGGGGTCTTGAAGACTACTTTCCAGATCCCCCCCTTTCCCTGAACCTCACTGGGGATCACCGAGATGTCAGTATCTTCCATAAGCTCTAGTAAGACCGCATTGGCATTCTCCTGCTTCCTGAATATTTTGCCAAGCAGTCTATACCTGCCCAGAGACTTCAAAGACTCCTGGAGGACCTCCTGAATCTCAGCCTCATTACAGTCCACTGGTATCCCCATAACCATCAGTGACTTCTGTTCATCCACGCTCATGATCCTGCACCAGTCCTCCAACAGGGCCAGTGCCATGGTCCCGGTATTCCCTCGCTCTAACTCTGCAGCTACCAACTCCTTTGTGGTGCAGATACACGCTGCAGTAGGACTCAGAATATCCTGGGTGAGCTCCTGAACTTCTACTTCCAGGGTCCTAGGCCACTCCCCCAGCAGTCCCCAAGTCTTGGGGACCAATAACCCTTACTCATGCAGTGGCAAGAACTCAGCACTGCCAGTTCTGTCTCTAGACCTGAGCCAAGATGGCTGACTGGGTATCTCGGTAATGCCAGCACCACTCCCTGTGCCTCTGCAGTCCAGGGGCTGCTGTGGCTCTCCTCCCGAAGCTAGCAGCCACGTGGTGGTGTTGACCCTTCTCCAATGGCCTCAGCCACCTGCAAGAGCTGCTCTCGCTAGCCACTGGGAAAGGCCTCCACTCTGGCACCCAGTGATCCTGAAGAGAAGTGTCCCAGCAAGGTGGCCTGGACTCCTAGTGAAACAATGGTCAGTTTTACCACACAGCCCTCTCCTCCCTGGGGAGCACTGTGCTTTGGTTCAGGATGCAAGTGGGGGGTAGACCAGGGGTTCTGTATCATTTTGGATTTGCATCTGCCCCACTCTGTCAGACCTCTTCTTTGCTAAGAGTGACTTTCTTTTTTTTCTCTTGGGGGACCCTCCTGCAATCTGGCTTCCCCATCATTTGCTCATCAGGCATGCCAATTAATGTCTGATCCACGGTTGAAGACAGGACTCGAGATTTTCCCCCCGTGTGAAGAATGAAATTAGATATGGCTAGATACCTGTGTATGTGTTCCAGTTGTTCATGAGAGTCACGAGCTTATTTAGTAGCTTCTAGAAAAGGAAGGTGTCACCCATCTCCACACAATGGTGTGTCTGGGACCTTCTTAGCTCCAGCCAAGCCAAGCTGCCCTGTTACACATAAATAACAAATATATATTTATGGCTTGATGACATCCAGTGATGACTATTAATGAACTTATTTTAAAAACGACAATTCTTTACAATATAATTAAGTCTACTAAACAATATGGAGTTGTCCCATTTCTTTGATTAAAAAATCCAATTAATCACTCAAACATTTAAAACCAACTTAATATAGGTATAATAATTTAACTTATATACCATACCATACTATACTATAGGAATAATAATTTAGTATAGGTTAACCATTTTTTTAAAGATTTAATTTATTTATTTGAGAGAGAGAGAGAACAAGTGAGAAACAGAGAACAAGCAGGAGCAGAGGGAGAAAGAGAGGGAGAAGCAGAACCTCCACTGAGCAAGGAGCCCAATGCGGGGCTCCATCTCAGAACCCTGGGATCACAACCTGAGCCAAAGGCAGAGGCTTAAGCAACTGAGCCACCCAGGTGTCCCCAGGTTTAACAATTAAAAAAAAAACAAACTCAGAACCAAATATGTTAAACTTGGAATTATGAACTCTCTTTTGTTATGTGTGGTCAGACTTTGCAAATGCACAACTAGGTGTTTCTTTTGCTATGAATGTTAAAAATGCTTCATAACATTTAAGTGTGAACGGGTCATTGGAGGAAAAAGAAAAACAGGAAGCACATGTGTGGAGAGTGGTGGAGAACAGGGGATATAGGAAGGGAAGAGTTCCTACCGTCTCCCACTTACTGCCATGTGCTGTGTGTTACGGGGCTGCAAATATCCTTCTGTAGGCCTGAAACATCCCCATCAGTCCAAATGGGGTCCGAACGCCACAGATGTCAGCCCACAGCTATGCTGGCAGCTGCTCCCGCCGCAGGCACATTTTCCGAGTCTTTCTGGAAGGTGCTGAAGGCATGGCATGTGCCAGAGGGCCAGGAGGGCAAAATGCTGGATCTGACCCCCAGCCAGCAGCCCCAAGGATCTGAGCTTCTCCATGCCATACTCTCCCTTCTAAGATATGAGGGGTAACTATCCTCTCCTCATAATATTTAGAGGAAATAGGAACTGTATAAAGATATCGACTGCCCAGGAAGAAACATCTCCAAGGTCTACGTAATAAAGGCCATGTTGAGGTTAGGCTACCTTTGGCCAGCGGCTTTTTCCAGAGGTGATCTCTACCTGCAATGGAAATACTTGGACATGAAAAAAAAAAAAGTAAAAATCTTGTATTTTCTCACGTAAAGATGGGATACGTTAGAAAAGGAATCAGATATTCGCTTGAAATTGTTGGATCATTTAGCTAGATAGTGACCTTGGCCAAAGTGCCTCACTCTCCCTAAATCTGTTTCCTGCTCTGGAAATGCGTGATGGTAAAAGCACTCCTCTCATGGGCTTGCTCTGGGTAGGAAATGATGTAATTTCTTTCTTTCTTTTTTTTTTTTTAAAGATTTTATTTATTTATTTGACAGAGAGAGATCACAAGTAGGCAGAGAGGCAGGCAGAGAGAGAGAGGGAAGCAGGCTCCCTGCCGAGCAAAGAGCCCGATGTGGGGCTTGATCCCAGGATCCTGAGATCATGACCTGAGTCAAAGGCAGAGGCTTAACCCACTGAGCCACCCAGGTGCCCCGGAAATGATGTAATTTCTGTGGAAGCACGTTATTCAAAACCGAAGCACATCGGGTGCAAAGTCCAAATGCCTGCCCTGGATCTCTCGGGCCCCTCCACACAAATATTTTTCCCCTCTCGCAGTCTCCTGTTCTCAGCTGGGTCCTCCTTCCCACCCGTAATGGTGGGCTCGTCTTCAAACTGTGACTGGTTGTCCTCCAAATTTAACTCCATTCCCCAAACTGTCCCTCACGATGGGGGGTGGGGTGGGGAGGTATCTGAACTTATCCATCCAGGGGCAAAGGCTGACAATGGGAATGGATCCTCAGTCGCACTACACTGCGCGACGGTCTTGCAGTATACAGCTTCTCCTAACCCAAACCCACCCTGGTTACTGAGCATGCCCAGATCTCCCTCTCCAGCAGCCAAAGGATGGGCATCTTTCCTGCAGGATTTTGCCACTATGGAAAGAGGGGCGGGGCTGTAATCGACCAGAGGCAGGGACTGATACATGGAAAAGACGTGGGGACAGGAAAAAGCAATGAAGGACTCTCAGAAACCGAGTTACCGGCACAAATCAAAATGCCCCTTATCTACGCACCAACCCAGTAGCTGTGGCTGGTTTAGCTGCACTACACACCAAGTCCACACACCTTTCCCCGGCGTGGCCTCACACAATTCAAGGCACCATCACAGACTGCACCCCATCTCCTACCCCACCACTGGACTCGCACGCACGCACTTTACATCCCAGGCACTTGGCATCTGGCAACCAGGGAAACCCCGCGGCTCTGGCGCAGTGCGCCACGCGGGCGGGGGAGCAAGGAGGGGCACTCTGGGCGCCGAGGGCTGGGGACTTGGGGAGTGGACTTCAATCTGCGTCTTACCCTCTTTTTTGGCAAGGAAGAAGGGGCGGAAGATACCAAATCAAGACAATCTCTGGGGCCCTTCTTGATGCAGTGGCGCAGTTACTGTACTTGACGCCTTTGGGCAATAGAACAGGTTTCATCCCACTCTTACTACAACTTGCAGTTCGGTGCCAGAATTTGCAGACTGCACTTTTTGCTACACTCCCACGGCGCGCAGACCTCTGTCTTTACACACACACACACACACACACACACACACACACACACACACACACACCGCCCGCCGCGTTTGCTACGCCCTTCTGCATTTCTCCCCGCCAGGCTAGGCGCCCCCAACCACTGGGGGTGCGGTGAGGGAGAACCTTTTCGTTTCAATCTCTGCGTAGCCCACCAAGGCCCGCGGGTAACCAGGTTTCGTATCCCGTGCATCGTTAAGGCCCCCACCTCTCCATACAGTCTGCGCCATCCCTTCCCCATCGTCAGGGCTGCCCCGTCGTCCTCCCCGGGTGTCCAGGCGTCAGTCGGTTCGTCCCCTTTTCCCCATCCATCAGCTTACACCCTGGGTAAAGGGGAGGAAGCCCTCTTTCTGGTGGACCCTTGCCCCTGGCCCATCTCTGCAATGCGGAAGGGGGAGAAGACTGCTGGGCCAGGCAGGTGTGGGAGAGAGGCGCAGAAGCTAGGGGCTGCGCCCTCGGGTCTTCGCCCCTGCGTACCCTGCCCCATACTTACCCTGGCGCGGAAAGCGGTCAGCAGGCCCTGCGCTCCGCATCCATTAGCGGGTGGTCTGGCCGCTTCACTTCCGGAGCGCGGGGCTCTCAGAGGCCCGGCCCTCCCCTCCCTCCCCTGAGCTCCGCTCCCCTCCCCAGCGCCGCGCCCCGCCCCCGCCCCCGCCTCGCCCGCGGCTCCCTCCTCCCGCTGCTGCCTGGAACTGGCCGCCTCTCTGCTCCCGCTGCAGCAGCGGCGGCCCTCCCAGACCCAACTTTGCTGCTCGCGGGAGCTGGCTCGGCGGCGGGGGGCGTGGGCAGGGAGGGGAGAAAGCGGGGTCAGAGGGAGGGACCGGGAGGGGTGGGTCGCTCGCTCACCAGCCCTCCTTCCTTTCTGTACACCTTGCGGTAGGCAGAGAGCGGCAGTCTCGCGGCAGCCAGGGGGTTTGTGCACAGAGAGACTGATTTAGGGACCGGCAGACGGACGGACGGAGAGGACCCTCCCCGAGCTCCCGCGCCATGGCTGAGAGGAAGCAATCCGGGAAGCCGGCAGAGGACGAAGAAGTCCCTGCCTTTTTTAAAAACCTGGGCTCAGGCAGCCCCAAGCCGCGGCAGAAATTCTGTGGCATGTTCTGCCCGGTGGAAGGGTCCTCCGAGAACAAGACCATCGACTTCGACTCGTTGTCTGTGGGCCGGGGGTCGGGGCAGGTGGTGGCTCAGCAGCGGGACGTCGCCCACTTGGGCCCGGACCCGCAGCCGCCGTACTCCCGGCAGGGCCGGCGCGCCGGCGGGGAGCCATCTGTTGAATCGAGCCGGAAGGTGGAGATCCGGCGGGCCTCGGGCAAGGAAGCCTTGCAGAACATCTACGACCAGGTTGGTATGGGGGCGGGGAGGGGGTGTTCGAGACGCAGTACCAGACGTGGGGTCTCTCCTCCCTAGGCTCCCTTCCAGCTCGGTGGAGAACCGAGGATCCCAGCGTGCCCACCGTCCTGCCTCACTTGAATATTGCATCCTCAAATCTGTACATGCACCCCGCCCTACTTGCCCCTTCTACGTACAGGGTGCAGAGAGGCTCGGGCGCGGCGGTGGGCGGCTGTGCGCCCACAAAGGCTGCCCGCTCCTCCCTGGGCCTGGTAGGTGGGGGGTGGGAGTAAAGGATGAACCGATCCCGATGCCCGGTTGGGGGTCGTATGGTGGTGTGGGGGAGGGTTGAACCGATTCCATTCTTCTTAAATCCTTCCGGGCGGCTTCCGATTGCAGTTGTGGCTGGGTGCCCCACCCTTTTTTGATGCATCTCGGAGCGTGCAGTGAAGGTTTAGCGTGCAGGCCCGAAGGCTCCGCGGGGTTCGGGAGGGGCGGGGGCTTCGACAGCCGCTCCCCGCCGCGCCCTGCGCCCACTCCCACTATACCCGCTCTGGCGCCCTCGGCGCTCGCGTCCGGAGCTCCGAGGCCAGGACCATGGTCAGCGCCTCCGCGGACCGCCTGGGAGGATCTTCTCGCCCTACTCCTGTTCGCGGCGTGGACGGAGGGAGGCTGTGGAGTCACCCAGGGAACCCGAGACGCTCCAAATAGCCCATGTGGAGAACAAAGTTCCGCTAAGTCTCCCAGCAAGGGCTTCCCAGAGTGCTCCCCCCCGCCGCTATTTGGGAGGCGCTTTGGGAGTGGAGACTTAGTGGATTATGTTCAAGGGGTGAAAAGAAAAGAAAGGGGGAAAATCCCTTTCATTTTGAATAGATGGTCAAAGATGGACTAGACCCCCTGTACCGTGTTAATGGAGAAACAAAGAAGATCAATTTGCGAACCTTGAATTTAGAAAATATCTGTTATCTCTGGCTATGGTGAACAGTGTGCATTTTAAGTGCGGTAGTCTTCTCACACATTTTTTTTTTTTTCTTTATCAGGGTGACCTTCATACTTGTGCATTTTCCCCCACATCCTTAATTTCTCCACCGTTAGATTACACTGTGAAATGTTTTAACACTTGTTTGCTGTTTATCTACCATGCCTACTGGTGAAGAGGAGAAATCAGTCAATGATTGATTATTGAATACCCATTGTGTGCCTTGCCTTGTGGGGCAGGGAGAAGGTTAGCTATAAAAAGTTCAAGGTGATTTCTTCTGAAGGGGCTTTCAGAGTAGTTGGGAGTGGTCTATACATATTCCCTGATTCCACCAGCATTTATTTAGTATTCAGGCTGTGTGCTTACAGTGAACGCATGGAGGACAATTAAAGAGTTGGTTATAATGGCTGGAACACGTTACTGTTTCCTGACACGGCATAGTTTTTGCAGCTTTTGACTTTTATTGCACAAATTCTAGGAAAGATAAACCATTTACTGTCATTTTCAAAAGGTGGGACAATTAATTACTTAGTTGATTCCTCCTCTCCCAGCTCTGTCCTTTGATTTATTCCATATAGGGGGTACTTGATACCCATATTTCACTATGAGTCAGCCCAAAGAACTTAATCCAGAAAACTCACCTGAATTCAAGTGATCAGACAATTGAAGCAAAAGTTTTTAAAAATATAACTAATATTGAAACGCGAGGGAGTGTGAAATACTTTCCCATGTGAACACATTGGATGAGGGCCAAACCATGATCATATAGCATCATGGTTGTGTGAGTATCCTCATCTTTAACAAGTTGTGCTGGTAATCCTAATTTCTTAAAGGGAACGGAAAAATTCTTTGATATAAGGAAGGGATTATTTTTAAAATGGCAGATCAGGGGGCAGAGTTTGAGAATGGCCACCCTTATAATAATGGCAGTGAATTAAAACTCAGGTTTCAAAGGGAGAGTTTCATTGGGTTGAATAATACATCTCTTTTCCTGTCCATCTGGAAGCTTAGATGTTTGATCATCAGCTTCTTGTATGAACACTCCCTGATTTTAATAGACATTTGAAATTGTAAACCTAAGGTGTATGGAGGGGGAGATTTGAAGAGGAAATACACAACCAGAACCCCAGCTACTTTTAGCCTCTGCAAATTCACATTGGCTTTAGTTGCCCAATTATTAGCAAAAGAGGATGATTCTGCTTGGTTTTTCTGCAGCCTTCCATGAATTTTCATTCAATCTTGCCTTATCATATAAGGGCTATTCCTGGGGGATTGGTTTCATTCATGACTAAGAGCACTTACTGGGATCAGTACTTACAGTGGTTGAATATTTCATGTCTATACAAGAGAGAAAAGGTATTTGGTGTGTGTGTGTGACAGTAGTGATTTTCAAAGGCACAGTTGGGCCCACCATTTTGATTGACTTGAGTAGCCATCACTTAATTTTCTGCTAATGAGAAACATGACTGCCAATCTCTCAGTGCATTCCTTTCTGAAGGCTTGGGACAGAGACAGGAGGAGAACTAGAGTGAGTGGGCCCTGGGGTCCCTGATTTGCACCTCTCTCCTCCCCTGAATCTGTGTTTATAGGTATTGTTAATGTATATAGGTTGGTCAGAAGTGGCTTTGTCCACCTGTTGTAGGGGGGTCTGCTGTTCTCTAGAAACACTTTGCTAGAGGAGGGAACAGTCTTCCTCAACCCATACACCATGCGGCTTGTGGGACACTGGTGTCTATATTTGCATTTACAGGTGCTAGCAGGTAATCATCAGAAAAAATGGGTGTGGCTCCAGCTGGGATGTTAGGTTTTGGTGAAGGGAAAAGCCGGTGTAGTGAATATGACTGAGGAAAGCTACCTCTTTACTCTTTTCCTTTGTGTCTTTGGCAATTTCCTCTTTGAGCTGCAGTGAGGTTAGATTGGTTACCATCTGTAAAGGACTCTGAGCCTCTTGGAAGAGAGGAGAAAGGCTGTACTATTGGCCCAGTTCCCCCTTTCTGGTGCCCAGAGGTCCCTCAGCCTCCTCCCTTCCTCTTAAGAATTCCCTTTATCCTACCTCAGACACAGTTTAACCAGGGATGCTGGATCATGAGCCTCTCTTCCAAAGTTGCTAGCAAGCTCTTCTTTCCCACAGCCACACCTATGTGGCTGGGGAGTGATTCTCCATTTCTGCAGGGCGGGTGCCAGTGAGTAAACGATATAGGAGTTCCACTGAACTTGATAAAATTCCCAGATCTGTAAACTGCTTTTTGATATTCCCTGCCATTGTGTCTCCCCTCATCCCCTCTCCAAGCTGATAACCCAAGCCACTGGTGCCCAGTGACCATGCTGCCTTCTTGCTATTCAAGGCCACTCTTACCCTATCCTGATGCTGATGCCCATTCTAGGTCTTTCTTCCTCCAAAACAAGTTCTGAAATCACTCTTCTCCTTTGCCCTCACCTCCCATTCAAAAATCCCTTCGTTGTGTTTATCTTAGCTAGAAAGACATCCCAGCGATTGAAGGCTTCTATCTGCTATGTGAATGACTGATATGTAGGTTGCCCCCAGAGATACCTGTTTGATAGTAGGCTAGCCTGTTCAACAAAATGAACATCTAGTTAGCCAGATATGTGGTAGAGCTTTGGCTGGAAGCCATGAACAAGGGCATCCATTTGATACTGTAGCGGCTACATTGTTTCAAAAGAGAGGCATAAATATGAACATTTGTATGTTCAGGATTCCAAAAAGCCCAAGACCCATCAGGGAACAAAGGGAAGAGAAAGAAATGGTGATAATCCATAACTAAAAAAATAATTGTGATGAAATACATATAACAGAGAGTTTATATTGATCATTTTTAAATATACAATTCAGTAGTGTAAATACACACCTATTGTTGTGTATTCAGTCTCCAGAACCTTCCCTTTCGCAAAACTGAACTCTGTGTCCATTAAACACTAACTCCCATTTCTCCTCCCCCCACGTCCTGGTATCAGCCATTTTACTTTCTGTCTCTATGAACTTGACTACTCTAGATACCTCCTATAAGTGGAATTGTACAGCATTTATCTTCCTGTGACTGGCTTACATCACTTAGCATAATGTCCTTAAGGTTAAACCATGTTCTAGCATGTGACAAGATTTCTTTCTTTTTTAAAGGTTGAATAATATAATTTGTTAAATTTTGATAAGTCATTGATGATTGAAAATTTGTGGCACAATTAATAGTTTTGCAATCAATTAATTGTGGGAGGAAGTAAGAAGGGTTACACTGGGAATGAAATAGACTCCTCCAGCCAGAGACCTGAATAGAAGAAAACTCTCACCAGCTAAACAGCCTCTATCATCTGTCTCCCTTGTGGCTCAAAGGTGGAGAAGAAAATTGCTGTCATTGAAGGTCCAATGGCAACATCTGGTTGAATGCCCCATAGTTCATAAACTCATGGGCCATGGGAATCAGGAATGGACTGGGCATTTTGCTACCCTTGGTAAAGATAGGCTATTTTTTCTTTTTTCTTTTTTGTTACATAAATTAACCCATTTATTACAGGCTAGCAATGTTTCAAATGGTGGAGCTTCTACTGGTCTTTCAACTTCTTTAGTCCTCTGATAGCAGAGTTTACTGTGAGGGCAGAAGTGGTGTTGCGGGTCCAGGGGCCACCGGCAACGGTTTCCATGCAGGAGCCACAGAGCCAGATCCCCACAGCTCCTCTTTTTGTCTTGGTTTCGCCACAGAAGGAGCAAGTGTATTTGGCTTGCTGGCTTATTTCACTCCCTTTCGCCATTTTCTGAAGGGAGGCTCCATAACGGGTTCTATATTTACCTATGATTCCAAACTTCTTGGTGCATCGAGCCATGCCGCTGCCAACTAGGTCTGAGCCCAGAGAGTGATAGGCCAGTTTTTCTCGTGGGTCCTTCGGTGCCAGTGCCCCTTTCTCCTTTCTTGGGAGGGTCAGAATTGACCATGGGGTTGAACGTACGCTGCCATTGGATGGTAGAGGTTGAAAGAGACCTAATGATTATTTAATCACCTCATTCTAGCAGTGGAGAAAGTGATGCCCAGAAAAATTATGCTTCATCCTCTGGAATTCTCGTGATGGTTTCAGAGAGAGTTTGGAGGCTTCTGACTGCCCAGTCCCACTGCAGTCCTACACCAGTAAAATCTTGTTATTTTGGTAACATTATATAATTCTAGAATGTACGTTTACATTCTAGATCCTATATTTTAGAATGTAGAAAATATATTATTTTGAAACTTGCCTCAACACCTTCTGATATAGGCATTTTCCCTTTTTATAAATGACACTGAGGTTTAGTGATATTTACTGACCACTCCCAAGGTCTTGCTCTGTAGTAAATGTATGACCTAGGATTTGAACCTGACTCAGTGCCATACTTCTTTTTTTTTTATTAAGATTTTATTTATTTATTTGAGATAAGGAGAGAGAGGGTGTGGGGAGGAAGGGCAAAGGGAGAAGGACAAGCAGATTCCATGCTGAGTGTGAGCCTGACATGGGGCTTGATCCCACAACCCTGAGATCATGACATAAGCTAAAATCAAGAGTTGGATGCTCAACTGATTGTGCTGCCCAAGTGCCCACCAGGGCCATACTTCTTGCACTATACCATTCTGTGGCTCCATTCCATTGCCAGAGATAGTGAGCTTAAAGGTACAATTTAGTTTTGCAGGCAAAATATTCTGTATACCATCAAACTTCGTATGTTCTATGGGGTAGGCTCTGTGCTAAATGCTTTATGTGTGCTATCTTATTAATCTTAAGGTAATTCTATTGAGTAGGTGCTACTGTTACCCTTATTTTGCAAAAGAAATATCTGAAGGTAAAAGAAACTTGCAAAGCAACTTGCTAACCAAAAGTAATAGTTGAACCCAGGTCCACGTGACTAAATAGTCTTTTAATCATTATGATGTACTGAATTGCTTTCTTTATTAATTATTCTTTTCTCATTTTATCTCCAAAGAATTAACTATTACAAAATAGTTCCGAGTGCCTACCTTTGTTTGCTTTCTGTTTTGTGGTGTACTCTTTGAAGCCATTTGTAAAAAGGACTGCTGATCTGTCTTTATGAATGTGCCCTAAGCTGCTGATATTCTGTCCATCATTTTTTTTTTTTAACCCAAGAAATGTCTTCAGATATCACTGGGACAGAGGCCCAATCTGACAGTGTGAATGACATGCCTTTCTAAGATGAGAGCAATGTGATGACAATGTAATTTTTCCACTGGATGTAAATCATGAACTACAAGCAAATAACGAGCAAGCCATCAATAAAAGCATTGGCGGATGGGCTGATGGACACGAATTTGGTTGGCTGCAGCCTGGGGCAAAGGCTGGTAGCATAGGCCAAGAGCTGCATGCAAATAGTGCCTTGAAGGGGAAGCATCTGGTCTTGAAGGTGGTGGCTTGGGGTGTGTTTCTGAGACATGTAGAGACTGCTTGCCTGGTCTCTGATTTCCAGGCAGCTCTCCAGTGGAAAGAACTCCCAAGTAGGAGTCAGGAAACCCAGCCCATAGTCCTGGCTCTTGTTCACTAGCTAAGCCATTCTGTACAGTCACCTAATCTGAGCTGTCATCAGGAGGGGCCTTGACCTCCAAGACTCCTCTCATTTCCACTAAAGGCTCTAAAAGAAAGTGATGCTGTCCCCCGGCTGTTCTTTCTTTGTTTTGTTTTGTTTCAACATTGAGATAAAATTCATATAACATCAAATCCTCCTTTAAACCATTATCATCTACAATTCAGTGACTTCTAGGACATTCACAGTCTTGTGCAACCATTTAATTGCAGAACATTTCATGGCTCCAAAAAGAAACCCCATATGCATTAAGCAGCTACTCCCCAATACTCTCTCACCCCAGCCTATGGAGGCCACAAATCCACGTTTGTCTCTGTGGATTTGGCCTGTTCTGGACATTTTGCATACATGGCATCCTACAACATGTGGCCTTTTGTGTCTGGCTTCTTTCATTCCTTGTAATGGTCTCAAGGTGAACCCTCACGATGGCGTGTGTCAGTCCTTCATTCCTTTCCATCACTGAACAATATTCCATTGTTTGTATATCTCACATTTCATTTATCCATTCACCAGTTTATGGACATTTGAGTTGTTTCCACTTTTTGGCTCTCATGAATAATACCACGGTTACCATTCTTCTACAAGTGTTGGTTTAAATATATGTTTTCAGTTCTTTTAGGAATATACCTAGGCACGGAACTTCTAGATCATACGGTATTCTGTGTTCAGCTTTTTGGGGAGCTGCCAAACCATTTCCCACAATTTTACTTCCATTTTACATTTCCACCAGCAATGTACAAGGGTTCCAATTTCTTTCTGCTCATCCTCCACAACAGTATTCCCCCCCCCCCTTTTATGGATTATAGCTGCCCCAGTGGTTGTGAAGTGGTATCTCATTGTGGTTTTGATTTGCATTTCCCCAATGGCCAAGCATCTGAGCAGCTTTTTACGTGCTTGTTGTCCATTTGCATACCTTCTTTGGAAGGATGTCTATTCGAGTGCTTTGCCACTTTAAAAAAATGGAGTTGTTTGTCCTTTTGTTGATGTATTGTATGAGTCGTTTTTTTTTTGTGTTTTTTTTTTTTTTAAAGATTTTGTTTTTAAGTAATCTCTACACCCAGCGTGAGGCTTACATTCACAATCCCAAGGTCGTGGTCAACTGACTTAGCCAGCCAGGCACCTCTACGAGTTCTTTATATATTCTGGATATCAGATACATGATTTGCAAATATTTTTTCCCATTTTTTAAAAAGATTTATTTATTTATTTTAGAGAGCGTGTGCACAAACAGGGAGTGGGGCAGATGGAGAGGAACAGAAACAATCTTATTGCAGAATCCAAGAATCAAGATCCGAATCAAAGAATCAAAATTGCAGGCTCCACACCCAGTGCACCACAGAGCCCCACAGGGGTCTTTACCTCAGGATCCTGAGATCATGGCCTGAGTGGAAAAACCAAGAGCTGGGTGCTCAACTGACTGAGTCTCCCAGGTGCCCCTATTTTCCTCCCTGTCTTTGGGCTGTTTTTTTTTTTTTCATCTTCTTCATATGTGCCTTTTGATGCACAGAAGTTCTTAATTTTGGTGAAGCCTGATTTATCTGTCTTTACTTTTGTTTCTTCCGCTTTTGGTGTTATAATTATTCCCAGTTATTCTCAAAACTACTGGATCAACTGAAATCTAGCAAAGAAGTTCCAGGGCCTCATTTCTTGGAATGATAATTATGTAACTAAGTTCCGTTGCTTTATGGGAGTTTTGAAATTCATTTAGAATAGTATTTCCAATAGGTCAGTATCCTTGAGTGTTTTGTGTACTACCTAAGTCTGATCTATTTCATGATCCTGTTCATATAAAGAAATTTCTTTCCTTTATGTATATTCACACATGTATTTGCTATTTTATATAAATATATATACACACAAGTTTTCAACTTCAATTATATATATTATAAATATAAATCTATCTACTTACCTACCTACCTATCTCTCCAGTGATTTGAAAACCACAGGGATGGTGTTGAGGAGGGCAGAAAAAACAAATTTGAGAAACAAATTGAATTTAATTTTTATTTTGTTCTATTTTTTTCTTTAGAAATAGCATGACAGTACCATGTTTATTGTACATGTGGTGAGCAATCTTTTTTAAAAGAAAGAAATCCTTGATAATCTGATTATCTAAAAATAAGCATTGATAACATTTTTGTATAATATTTTTTCCAGTCTTTATACTCCCACCAAAAATGAATGAGAAATACTGTTTTTCAGCATTTCTGATATCACTAGGTATTGTCATTTTTATAGATATTTCCCAAATTTGTAGGTGACAAGTGGTATCTTGCTTTTTTGCCAGTTTTCCTACTAAAGCATTCATATTTTAAACACTGATTTATAAAAATTCTATATTAGAATATATCCACTTCAATGTCAACTTGTTACACATTTTTTTGTTAGGTTGCATCTGATTTTTTGTGGCCTTTATATTTTGATATCCAAATTTAAATTTTGAACTTAAATCAGTTTATCTTTTCTGATATGTCCCTGCCTTTCAAGATTATTATATACTTATATTTTCTTCTAAAACCTTTTTGGATTCTGTGTTCATTTATATTTAAATTTATATTTATATAAAAATTAAATGCAATTAATTTTTCAATACCTTGAAATTAGGTGTAACCTAATTTTCCAAATAGCCTAATGGCCTAATGGCATTTAGTGAATAATTATGTTTCTTGACTTATTTTTTATATACTCCACCTTTTCCATATGTCTGGATATCAGTTTTAGCTCCTTGCTGTTTCATGGATCTGCCTTACTGATGTAGTGGTTCAAAACTGCTTTAGTTACTTTTGCTTTTAAATATTTTTATTTTTTTCTGTTTTGCCACCATTCAACTGAATTTTCCATGAAAGATATTTTCAGTTACAGACACCTGATATGATTTTACCAGAATTATGTGAAATTTATCTAGTGAACTGGAAGATATATATAATTTTTAAGATAACAAGTCTTTCTACCTAAGCTTATAGTATGGACTTCCCTTTTATCTTTTCAGGTATTCTGCTTTTTTGCTCTGAAATTTTTTTGTTGTATTATTCCCAGTGCTTTGTTGTTATTGTGAATATAATTGTCATTATACTGTGTAGTTTACATTCTGTGTGACACTTGAGTTTTATATTAATTAATAGCAGAGTACATTATTCAACTTACTCTTGGCTCTAATATTTTCCAATTGATTCTCTTGGGACAGTTGTATTACCTAATATTGCTTTTATGTCTTTTTTCCACTGCCTTTACTTATTATTTCTTTTCTGTGTCTGACTACATTGATTAGAGCTTCTAGAACAATGTTGGATAATGGTGGAAGTATTAGGGCTCCCTGTTTGATATTTGACTTTAATGAGAAGGTCTCTATACTTCACTATTGTTTGAGAGAGATAATTCTAACATGTTAAATAATCACTGAATTCCTACTTGAGCCTACTGGTAACACATCCTTCAGCCAGCAACCCCTAGGAGCGCACTTGTGGTTGAATGAGATGGGTTTATTACTTGCAGTGAGGGAGAACACACACCGTGGAGAACCATGGGGCATCTTTGTGAGGGGGTACTTAGAGATTATTTGGGTTTCAGTGGGGTGATTTGGGGGAGGGTGCAAGGAAATGAGGGTTCCCAATGGGCTGGGGATGCAAAAAGGAAGGCAATTCTATGATTTGTTGTCTCAATATATCTTACCTCTACAAGGAGAGATTGATGAGACAGAGCCCGAGCTGTGATTGGGAAAGAAGCAGCAGGCACTTAGAGCAGTTAGGATAGGGGGATTTGGTACTTTGTGACTTGGACAATGTTTATATTTTATCAGGCATGATTATGGAGGGGTTTCATTTGTTCTTGATCCGTCATAGTCATGGAACGTTCCGGTGTCAATAATACTCTGAAATTTATGTTCAATAGGATAACACCCAGGCCAGCTCTTGGCAAGTATTTTCTGTTTCTCAATATACTCAGAATTCCATCCCTTGGGAAACCAAGCCCCAGACCCCAAAGAACTTAAACTTTTAGAGTTTGGAAATCCTAGCTTCTTCCCTTCTCTGCTCTGCGAGTCTGTGACACGAAACGTAGTCTCCGGCCTGTGAATCCTGAACCCCGCCGCCTTCCTGACCAAACTGGCCCCAGATCAGAGCAGATCTCTTTCTGACCCTCTGGGAACCTCCCCGAGATCCCGCCCGTCTCAGGGGACTCCGGAGGAAATCTGCAGGGGTTTGTGAGTGGGTGAGGGGAGCCTGATCTCTTCCTGTTTTGTATATAGCTTTATTTTTCAGTTCCAAGGAAGATGAATACATTTTATAAAAAAAAAAATTGATTTGATCTGATAGATCATCTAGTGTGTTTCCTATCTGTTTCTGTTTTAGCAATACTTTCCTACCCTCGAATGGAGATGCCAAATAATTTCTTGAATGTTTCCTCCCCCTATCCCCCCATGACACCTCCTATCCCTTGTTCTCTAATAGGTTTTGGTAAGCTTGTTATTATTATTATTATTATTTTTTACTTGTGTTCTTACCTTCAATTAAAGTGAGATCCCATCAGAATCCATGCTTTTAGCAGAGAGATGTGTGAACTGACTACATGTGTCGTTGAATCCTTACTAGGCTTATAGTTTGAGGCTTGATTCGAGCGCCGAATCCTTACTAGACTTATAGTTTGAGGCTTGATTCGAGCGCCAGCTGCCTGTCCCATTCCCATTTTCTGGAGCTGCGTTGGCAGACTTTGGCTTTCACACTCCAGTGAAATTTCAAAAACAAATTTGGGGAACAAGCTAAGGGTTGCCAAATTTTTATGTTGCCAAAATAGGGACACTAAAGAACCAAACCAAACCAAACAAAAACATCACTACACAGTGTCATCCCCTAACGTTAAGAACAATTTAGCGCCAAAGCCATTAAAAGGAAAATAACTCCAGGATTTAGAAGTAGGCATAAATTGAGCTTTATGAAAAATTACATGTCTTGTCCTCATTTTTCTTACTTTGACCTAGTGCGTGAACACTCTGCCCCAGGCAGCCTGGCATCAGCTACCAAACCAGCATGGTGGAGGTGGTCCCTCTCTTGCTTCTCCTCGTCTGTCCTTTCCTGAGTAGTCTCTTCCCAGAAGTTGTTATCTCTGTCAGATAAAGGACCACCTCTCACAGGCTAGGATAGGCAATTGTTCTCAAATGCACCTGGGATTTGTTACAACCAGGGGTAGTGAGACACACAGTATGGAAATGGCTGTCCTGAAGGAGGAGGCTTCTATCCTCATGGATCCCTAGAACGAGAGACAGAGCATGCACACAGAGCTCCAGGGGGAAGCACCTGGTTCGTCAGAAGGCAGTGGGATGAGGGAAGACAAGGCTAAGAGCCATTGTTGTGGTTTCTGGGAAGGAACATGCAAGGCAAGGAAAACAGACTGAGTTTGGATAATTTTAGGGACCCTGGGGCATAAGAGCTCTTCCTAGTTGTCTGATACTTGGCCCTGGGGTGAATAGGGCAGTTGGACAATGGCCTTGAGTTTAAGAGCTTCAAAAATGAGATAGATGACTATATGGGCTCTTGGTAGATTCGTTTGGATATGAAAGGTGCACTCCCGAGAGAGTTTGGAAATGTAGGAATTGTCTAGTCCTGGGAGGGGCAGTCTTTCTAGGGTCAGTAAAGCCCCGGATGTCCTAGCACCAGAAATATAGAACATAAAAAAACATGATTGAATACAGTACTAGCTGGCAATAGTAGACTTAAGAATATTACAAGATTCTGGACTTAGATGTCTCTTGGTCTTAGGTTTACAGAATTACTGGGCACTTTTGTGCTTGTACATTCTTCATTATTTGGAATATTTTATCTGCGATTATTTGGAATGTTTTATCTGCGATTTCTGGCCCAATGCCTTTTTAAGTCTGGAAATCCATAACTCAACTTTTAAAAACTTGATGCATGTTCAGAGTTATAGTTACAATCACTAAAAGAAATGGAACCAAAACCTGCTCATTCCACTGCTGGTCCACTTTATTTCTTTATATAAATGAACTACGTTTCTTACAGAGTGCATGATCATGCCAAAGCTGGTAGTGAAGATAGCTAGGAGGAAAAAAAAAATCAACCGCAAAAAATTCTCATCCACAGTTCTGCGCCCTAAATCTCCTCCAACTTCAAGGACAGAATTCGCAAAAGCAGGATTTCTGGGCAGGATCAGCTTGACCTTCAGATCGTGAGTTCATCCAGTGGCCGTGAGCCCACTAATCACGGCATTATCCCAGTTCCCTCAGCCTCACCACAGCACATCAGCAAAAGGATATCTTTGTAATGCTCTTCTGGAAATAACTTTGTGAGGTAGCCTAATGAAGGCGTGGACTCTAAAATCATCCTGCAAGATTCAGGAATTAAGCCCTATATGGAATTACCCAAGTTTGAAATCAGAGGAAGCAATGCGGGCATAGTCTACAAACTTCTCTAACCCAACAGGACCAAGGGCTCCTTTTAGAATTCTTTAATGTTTAGCATTATCACCACTTGGTTCTTTTTCCTTCCTTGTGGCCATTTAGTTAGGACAGAAGATGTACTTCTGTGAGGAAACCACTCCCGTGTTGTGCATGGCGCGCTCAGTTCTGAAGGTTTCCTTGAATGTCGCTGGAGAACTTAGTGTGTAAAAGATTAGGGTGACTGTTCCACGGTACAGAGAGCCTTTGCTTATACCAGATGGTGACTTTGAGCAAATCACCCATTTCTTTTAGACCTGCTTTCTCATTTGAAAAGCGGGCATCAAAAGAGCGACTCACAGGTTAGTGTGAAGACTGGTGGTATCGCATGTGAAGTGCCTGGCCTGAGTGAGGAGATGGACACGTGTATGAATAATTAAAGTGCCATTTGGTGAGGTCCGTAACACAGGTACAGAAGCCCTGCTGTGGGGACACCAAGGTAGGAAGGGTTTCTTTTCTGTTAACTTACGGCGACAAACTGTAAGTGGACTTGGAAGCCTTTCCAGGACAAAGACAAATGATCGACGTCTTCTCTACACTCAGGTCTTAGACACTCTCCATCCTCCTTCTGTCAGTGGTTGACTTCACAGGATTCATGGGAGGTCGTAGGGGAAACACGTTTTGAGAGAGGAACCCATGTATCTTCTTACCGCTAACTATATCGCCTTCTGTCCCTGGTACTGTCCTGCCGTCCTGCTGCTCACAGCAGAAGAAAGGTCCTACTGTCTCTCTGACGATCTGCTCACCTACGACCTGAATGCATCACTTCTTACCTCCTGAAACTGTCCACCCCCGTCACCTCTACTGCATCGTTTCTACCACATGCAAATATCCTTTAACACCTCCATTAAAAAACAGCAACAACAGGGGCGCCTGGGTGGCTCAGTGGGTTAAGCCTCTGCTTTCCGCTCAGGTCATGATTCCAGGGTCCTGGGATCGAACCCCACATCGGGCTTTCTGCTCAGTGGGGAGCCTGCTTCCCCCCCCCTGCCTGCTGCTCTGCCTCCTTGTGATCTCTCTCTCTCTGTCAAAAAAAAAACAACAACAACACAAAAAAACAGCAACAACAAAACTCACAGAATCCTCTCTTGACTCCACAATCTCCTGCAGAGCTATTATTTTTCTGTTTCTTTTCTTAGCAAACTTTTCTGAAGTCTTACCTGTATTTGCTGTCTCCATTTCTTCAGCTTCCTGTTTAGAAAATGAACCTTCTGGAGATGCCTGGGTGGTTCAGTCCGCTGAACGTCCGACTCTTGAATTTGGCTCAGGTCATGATCTCAGGGTTATGAGATCCAGCCTGGTGTGAGGCTCCGCAACGAGCGCGGGGCCTGCTTGAGATTCTCTCTCCTTTTCCCTCTGCCCCTCCCCCAGCTCCTATGCTCTCTCTCCCTCTAAATAAATAAATAAATGAAAACTTAAAAAGAAAATGAATTTTCTGTATATCACAGAATTATATTATTATTAAGCACAGAGATATGGCTAAAGCCCACTTCGAGCATTTTCCCCATCCTGTCTCTCCCCTGACCAAGATCTGTGTGTTGCCTGTATCCTTCCAGCCCCGTTTCCACATAGGTACATGTGTATATGTCCTTGCAAAACTGTGTAGTCTTATTAGTGTGTTTGTTTTACTTACATGATACCACCCCGTATCAGCAATTTATCTCTTTTCTCTCTTTGTTTCAGAAGTCTGTGTTACTAAATAAAAATTATTTTAATTCACATAAATTTATATTCTTTTAGCTTCTGATTCTATTAATAATTGCTAATATTTATTGCGTGCTGACCATGTTCCATGTTTTACATGTGGTTACTTATTTAGCCCTTTCAATGGCACTGGGGAATAGGATTTCTTGTCTCCATTTTTAAAAAAGATTTATTTATTTTAGAGAGAGAGAGTGGGGGAGCAGGGAGAGGGGCAGAGGGAGAGGCAGAGAGAGAAACTCAAGCAGGCTTCACACCAGCTCTTAGCTGGTCATGGGGCTCCAACTCACCACCTGAGATCAGGACCTGAGCCAAAATTGAAAGTCGGCCACTTAACCAACTGAGCCACCCAGGCACCCCTGCTGTCTCCACTTGAATGAGGAAACTGAGGCAGAAAAAGACAAAGTAACTTGCTTAATTAAGGTTATATGTTCAGTAAATGATGATGTTAGGGTGTAAAATCAGGGGCTCCAGATTCTGTGTTATTAATCATGCCGTTGTTCTACAGTATGAATACACCATGGCTGATTGAGCTGGGTTTCTGTTATTTACAGTTGTTATTAATAAAAAACAATGCCTCAGCGAGCATCTTGTACATGCTTGCTAGCTTGTGCAGGAGTGTGCGCTTCTCGATGGTAGATGCTGGAGAGGAGAGTTCTGGGTCACGGGGTGAGCACATTTACCGTTATGGATATTGTCAAATCCCCTTTCAGAGGGCCTCTCCATTTCATATTCTCAGCCACCAGATAGGAGCATACCATTTCTTTATCATTTTACCAAAATTTAAAAAAGTTTGCAATCGTGTAGGTTAAAAATGGTATCTCATAAATTTCACTTGCTTTTTTCTTTTTAAAAAAGATTTCTTTATTTATTTTGCTGGAAGAGAGGGAGAGAGTGCCAAGGGAGAGGGAGAGAGAGTCCCAAGCCGACTCCCCACTGGGACTCGATCTCACCACCCTGAGATTATAACCAGAACCGAAAACAAGCGTTAGCTCCTTAACCAACTGCGCCACCCAGGCGCCCCAGTTTCACTTGTGCTAGTGGGTGGAACATCTTTTCCTACGGTCGCTAGTTACTTACAAAGCTTCTTTTATGAGTTGCCTGTTAAAATCTTTACCTGTTTTTCTGTGGGAGTATTTGTCTTTTTCTTTTCTGTTTGTAAGAGTTTACCTATTTTGGGTACCACAGCTCATACAGATCGCTTCCATATGGCTTCTGTCTCTACTAAAACTTGTTGAGGTCATAGGATCCTTCATACAGTGGCTTCAGTAGATCTGGGTCATCCTACTCTAACTCGGTAGGTCGCGACCACGCCCGCTATAGTGGGGTGGAGGGTCTCGGAGCTGGTGAAGGAAAAACATGACCGCTAGATGGCAGTAGCACGCAACAGTCTTATTTGGGTGGGTCCTTTGACAAGGTGCCCGGGAGAGGAAGTCGCTCAGAGCTAGAGACCTTCCAGGGGCAGAGGGGGAGCCACCATTCAAAAGGGGAAGAGGGCCAGGGAGCTCCTGGGGGAGAGGGTCACACTAGGCGACGGGGTTGGGGTTTCCATGCCTTGGTGATGTTCCTCTGCAGCCCAGTGGGGTGTCTCTGGGTCAGAAAGCTTCAAAGGGTAGCAGCAGCCTGGGGGTTGTTTTGTAAGGTTGGGTTAGCCGTATTGGGTGCAGTTTTGTGGAATCTGCAAAGCAAGCAGGCTCTAAATGACTTTAAAAAATGCGTTTACAGCAATTAAATGTGTAAAAATTTGAGTTTGGTGTTGGCGGACTTTGAGCCTGAAGTCCCAGTGTACTGTGAAGAAAAAACAATGTAGGGCCCAATATATAGGAGCCATCTGTAACCCATATACTTAACACTCTTTTCAAAACTCTACTGATTTACATGATGCTGCAGTCAGGTTTTCTTCCTAATCACCTCTCTCTTAGTCCAGTTTGCTGATTCACACCTTCAATCCATCCTCTAGATCAGCGATTCTCAAATTTTGTGGACTCAGGATGCTTTTAAATTTTGAAAAATTGAGGTTCCCCAAAGAGCCTTTGTTTTTGCAGGTCATATTTCTCTATATTTACTGTTTTAGAAACTAGGACTGAGGATTTAAATTACATTTATTTAAAAATAACAGTAATAAACCCATTGCAAGTTAACATAAATAACATCTTTTACATGAAAAGTGACTAAAGGACCTTCTTATATATTGATTTTGTTTTCATCATCTTTAAGTGTAGACAGTATACTATATGTCTAGAAATTGAGTCTTCTAATCTTTTTTAAAGCCA
This sequence comes from Meles meles, assembly GCF_922984935.1. Classification (NCBI taxonomy): domain Eukaryota; kingdom Metazoa; phylum Chordata; class Mammalia; order Carnivora; family Mustelidae; genus Meles; species Meles meles. Next base: position 151,313,715 of record NC_060067.1, read on the forward strand.
ACAATCTTTCCTTAGATATAATTAAATACAAATAAATTTCATTTTAGAATGAAATTTCCTAATAGCACCAAAATAAAATTTAAAAATTTATTAAAATCATTGTTATAAAACAAGGAAACAAATTATACTTAGTTCTAGTTATGTTTCCACATGGGTTCAAGGAAGTTCTGGGATTTCAACATAACTGTTTGTTGAATGATAATGAGACTATAGAGTATAGTAGGTGTAACTGATGATAGCTGGCAAGAACAGAGTATAAGTCCTAAGAAAAGAACAAATCTTTGAAAACACACATATTTGTAACTCAAACCTACCACTTTAGAAAATTCTAGAAAACATAATGATGCATAAGAATATATTCTGGTAACTGTTGGAGCTATATTATCACATATCCTACAGCCTTTGGAAAATCCTACTATACTCATGAGAGAATGGAATTGAAGACAAATTATATCTTGGTATTATTATAATAGTAATAGTTCTGATCTTCGAGACCCCCCTGCAGAAACCCAGTGCTGGAGTGAGTGCCTTAGGACGCAGACGAGAGCCTAAATCCTCTATGTCTACCTAGATGATGTCCTTCAAACCCACAGCTTTAAATACATGTGCTAATGACTTTAAATTTGTGTCTCTAACTTAGAAGACTTATCCACTTGCCTACTCAGCATTTTCACTCATATATCTAATAGACATCTCAAAAATAACATGTCCAAAATAGAACTTTCGCCTTCTCCTAAATATGCTTATCTACTGGTCATCTTCAATGCATTGCACTCCGACATGAATGTGCAAGTCAGAAATCACAGTACACATCCAATGTTTCCCTGTTCCTCATCCCTTATAGCCATCCCATCAGGAAGTTTGTAGTGTTTACCTTCATAAAACATTTAAAATCCTCTGACTCCTCTCCACCCATCTCTACACTTACCACTTGGTTGTAGCTACCATCTTTTTTCACCTGGACCATAGTAACGATCTCCTAATTATTACTGTTGATTAACTGTTGTACTACTATAATCCAACTCTCCCACAGCAGCTACAGTGATTTTTTAAAAAATGCAAAGTAGATTGTGTCATTCTTCTACCTAAGCTTGTTCTGGCTTTAGTGTTTGTTTCCCAAAGACTCTTCATAATTTGACAATTGTCTTCCACTCCATTCACATACAGAGCATTTATCCCTTTATTTATTTATTACTCTATTTTCTCAGGATTCTTTTCTTTTCCTTGAACATGGCAATCTCTTTCTCATCTTTCAGTCTTTGTATCATCTCTTCCCTCTACTTGAATCATTCCTTCCTCAGTTCTTTGCATGAATAATTCCTGCTTATGCTTCAGGTCTCGATTTGAATATCACCTTTATAGCAAGATCTTCTGACAGCGAGCCCTACAGAAAGGCTCCCTTTTTTATCTAAGCAGTTCTGTCCAGTAGAAATATGATGGGCTAGGTAACTTCACACTTTCTAGTAGCCACATCGAAAAGGTAAAAAGAACTATGTGAAATTAATTTTAATATAGTACACTTGACCCAAACATATCCCAAATATTGTAATTTCAATATGCAATTGTTATAAAATCACTAATGACTTCTTTTTTAAAAGATAACTAGGGTTTGCTTGCTTTATTTATTTATTTACTTATTTGAGAAAGTGAAGGGAAGGGCAGAGGAAGAGGGAGAGAATCCCAAGCAGGCTCCACACCCACTGAGGAGCCCGATGTAGGGCTCGATCTTATGACCCTGACATCATGACCTGAGCTGAAACCAAGAGTTGGAAGCTTAACTGACTGAGCCACCCAGGCACCCTATTAATGACATCTTTTATTTCTTTTGCTCATACTAACTTTTTTTTAGCCTTGTTGAGATATAATTGACATACATTGTGAAATTTTAATGTGTACAACGTGATGACTTGTTATGCAAGTGTACTGAAAAATGATTATCACAGTAGGGTTAATTAACATCTCCATTACCTCATATTATTACTGTTTTGGGGGGGCAAGAACATTTAAGACTTCCTCTCTTAGCAACTTTCAAATATATACTACAGTAAAGTATCTCAGCTTACTCATCTTATAATAAGAAATTTGTAACCCCAGAGCCCTTGGCAACCACCATTCTACTCTCTGTTTCTATGAGTTTGGCTTTTTTAGATTCCATATATAAGTGATATCATACAGTATTTATCTTTCTCTGTCTGACTTACTTCACTTAACATCATTATGCCCTCAATGTACATTTGTGTTATCACAAATGTCAAGACTTCCTTCTTTCTCTTGTCTGAGTAATATTCATGTGTGTGTGTGTGTGTGTGTGTGTGTGTGTGTGTGTGTGTATCACATCTTTATCCATTCATCCACAGATGGGTGCTTAGGTTGTTTTCATATCTTGGCCATTGTGAATGATGCTGCAATGAACACAGGAGTGTAGATATCTCTTCTAGTTAGTGATTTCATCTTCTTTGGACATGTACACAGAAGTGAAATTGCTACATCATATGATAGTTCTAATTTTAATTTTTTCAGGAACCTCCATACCATTTTGCATAGTGGCTGTGCTAATTTACATTCCCACCAACAGTGTACGGGTGTTCCCTTTTTCCCACATCTTTGCCAGTAACGTTGTCTCTGGTCTTTTTGATAATGGCCATTCTTATAGGTGTGAGGTGATATTTTGTGGTTTTGATTTGCATTTTCCTGATGATTAGTGATGTTGAGCACCTTTTCATGTACCCATTGGCCATCTCTATAAATGTCTAGTCAGTTTCTCTGCCCATTTTTTAATCAGATTTTTTTGTTTTGTTTTTACTATTGAATCGTATGAGTTCCTTATATATTTAAGATATTAACCTCTTATCAGATAGATGGCTTGCAAATATTTTCTTCCATTCTATAAGTTCCCTTTTCATTTTGTTAATTGTTTCTTTTGCTGTGCGGAGAACATTTTAGTTTGATGTAGTCCCAATTTTTTAGTTTTGCCTTATTGCTTGTGCTATTGGTGTCATATTCAAAATATCATGGCTAAACATGGGGGGGTTCGGGGCTAGGAAAAGAATAAATGAAACAAGATGGGATTCGGAGGGAGACAAACCATAAGAGACTCTTAATCTCACAAAAAAAAACTGAGGGTTGCTGCGGGGAGGGGGGTAGGGAGAGGGGGAGGGGGGTTATGGACACTGGGGAGGGTATGTGCTATGGTGAGTGTTGTGAAGTGTGTAAACCTGGCGATTCACAGACCTGTAGCCCTGGGGCTAATAATACATTATATGTTTATAAAAAAAAAAATTTAAAAAATATATCATTGCTAAAACTAATTCCAAGGAGATTTTTCCCGTTTTTACTTCTAGGAATTTTATAGTTTCCAGTCTTATATTTAAATTTATAATCCATTTTGAGTTATTTTTTATGAGTACTGTAAGATAAGGGTTTAATTTCTTCTGTATCTGATTTTCCAGTTTTTCTAACATCATTTATTGTAGAAATTATTCTTACCCCATTAAGTATTCTTGGTTTCCTTGTCAAATATGTTTTGGCTTCCATGACCAAATATGAGTTTGTTTCGGGGCTCTGGATTCTGTCCCACTGGTCTATGTGTCTTTGTAAGTCAGTACCATTCTGTTTCGATTATTACAGCTTTCTAATATAGTGAGAAGTCAGGAAGTGTGATGCCTCGGCTTTGTTCTTTCTCAGGTTTGCTTTGGCTGTTTGCAGTCCTTTTGTTCGTTACAAATTTTAGGATTGTTTATTTCTATTTCTGTGAAAATGTATCTGTAGATGATTTTGGGTAGTATGGACATTTTAACAATATTAGTTCTTCTGATACATGAACACAGGATTTATTTGTGTCTCCTTTGATTTCTTTCAGCAGGGTCTCACAGGTTTTGGCATACAGATCTTTTTTCTCCATGGTTAAGGTGGCTCCTTGGCTATTATGAATGGGATTGCTTTATTTATTTCTTTTTCAGATAATTCACTGCAGTTGTATAGAAACGCAATGATTTCTGTCTGTTCACTTTGTATCCTGCAACTTTACTGGATTCCTTGATTAGTGCTAATAGATTTTTTTGCGGAGTCATTAGGCTTTTCTTTCTTTCTTTTTTTTTTTTTTAAAGAATAGGCAGAGAGGCAGGCAGAGAGAGAGGAGGAAGTAGGCTTCCTGCTGAGCAGAGAGCCCGATGCGCTCGATCCCAGGACCCTGAGATCATGACCCGAGCCGAAGGCAGCGGCTTAACCCACTGAGCCACCCAGGTGCCCCTCATTAGGCTTTTCTATACAAAAGATCATGTATGTGCAAACAGAGACAATTTTGCTTTTTCTTTTCCAATTTAGATTTTTCTTAATTTAAAAAAAAAATTTATTTATTTATTTGACAGAGAGAGAGATCACAAGTAGACAGAGAGGCAGGCAGAGAGAGAGGGAGGGAGCAGGAGGGAGCAGGAAGCTGAGCAGAGAGCCCGATGTGGGGCTCGATCCCAGGACCCTGAGACCATGACCCGAGCCGAAGGCAGAGGCTTAACCCACTGAGCCACCCAGGCGCCCCAGATTTTTTTTTTTTAATTAACTTTTTTTCTCGCCTTATTGGTTTGGGTAGGACTTCCAGTACTAGGAGGTATTGAATATGATGTTTGCTATGGCCTTGTCATATATGACCTTTATTATGTTGAAGTACACCCTTCTTATTATGGTTTCTGTCATGAAAGGATATTAATTGTTTTGTAAAAAGATTTTTCTGCATTTACTGAGATGATCATATAATTTTTCATCCTTCATTGTATTAAGTGGTGCATCACACTGACTCATTTGCAGATGTTGCCTCACACCTACATCCCTGCTATAAATCCAACTTGAACATGGTGTGGGATCCTTTTAATGTGCTCTTGAATTTGGTTTGCTTATATTTTGTGGAGAACTTTTGCATCTATTTTCATCAGGATTATTGACCTAGAATTTTCTTTTTCTTGTAATGTCCTTAACTGGCTCTTGTATCAGGGTAATGATGACCTTGTAAAATAAGTTTGGAAGTATTCTCTCCTCTTCAATTTTTGGACAGGTTTGAGAAAGATTGCTGTTCATTCTTCTTTAAATGTTTGACAGAATTCACCAGGAAAACCCGTCCTGGGCCTTTCTTTGTTGCTATTTTGTTTTTGTTTTTGTTTTAAGATTTATTTATTTATTTAATGGGGGGCCGAGAGAATAGGGGGGAAGGGGCAGAGGGAGAAGGACGGAGAGAATCTCAAGCAGACTCCTCACTCCATGTAGAGCCTGATGCAGGGCTCAATCTCACAACCCTGAGATCATGACCTGAGTCAAAATGAATAGTCAGTCAGATGCTCAACCAAAGGGGCCACCCAGGTGCTTCTGTTGGGAAGGTTTTGATTAGGTTCAGTCTCTTTACTCATTGGTCTGTTCAGATTTTCTACTACTTCATGATTCAGTCTTGGTAGGTTCTATGTTTCTAGGAATTTATCCACTTCTTCTAGGATGTCCAGTTTATTGGAGTATAATTGTTCATAGTACTCTCTTATTACCTTTCATATCCGTGTGGTAACAGTTGTCATGTTTCCTCCTTCAGTTATTATTTTATTTGTTTGGATACTCTCTCACTTTTCCCGAGTTAGTGTAGTTAAAGTTTTGACTATTTTTCTATCTTTAAAAAAACTCATCTCTTAGTTTTGTTTTGTTTTTTTCCATTGTTTTTTTCTGGTCTCTAATTAACTTATTTTCACTCTTATCTTTGTTATTTTCTTACTTCTGCTAACTTTGGGCTTAGTTTTTTCTTCTTTTTTCTAGTTCCTTAAGTTATAAATGTAGGTTATTTGTGACCTTTATTATTATTTTTTAAAATGTAGGTGTTTGTTGCTATAAATTCTCCTCTTAGGACTGCTTTTGCTATATCCCACAAGTTTTGGTATGTTGTATTTTCATTTTCATTTGTTTAAAGATATTTTTAAATTTCCATTTTAATTTCTTCTTTTTCAAGAAGGATTTTATATGTTTATTTGGGAGAGAGTGAGAGCGAGATATTATTATTTTTAAGTACTCTCTGTACCCAAAATTGGGCTTGAACGTACAACCCCAAGATCAAGTTTTGCATGCTTTACCAACTGAGTTATCCAGGCATCCCACCTCCAGTCTTTACTCCCTGACTTGGGGAAGGAAGTGCCCTTTGTCAGCCCTACTAGAACTTCCGAGACTTGTCAGATCATCTCTGGATATATCTGCTCCACACTTGTTGCTCCCTCTTGTGGCAGAATCCTTAAGCTTGTCCGCTTTCTCTCAACCATGCAGTGCAGGACTCAGATTCTGAGAGCCTCCCCTTTGCTTTCCCAAGGGTAGAGCTAAAGCTCAAATTTGTGGTCCTCTCCTTGCCCCACAAATTTGGGTTAGCTATTCACATGTGTTCACTATTTGTCGGCCAAAGCTTTCTCTTGCCACTTTCGCTACTGTTAGGAGCATGCACAGGGAGCCAGCCACAGAGTAGGGTGTGTGCGGGTGAGGTGCTCATGGCACTGAGGGTACCTGTGAGCCAGTTGGAAGGATCCGCAAATGAGGCATCTCCAGTGGCTCCTGGGTTGGCTTCCTGATTGTTGCAGTTGAATTACTTTATTGCCCTTTGATTGTCTTATCTGCTGCTCTCCCAGCCTCTACATACCCTCCCCCCCCCCAGTCATGCAGCTCAGGATTTAGTAATCTGGATGAGAAAGAAAGGGCTGTTTGGCAGCCTCCCACATAGCTGGGGAAACTGGGTGCTCATTCACATGTTCTAACTTTTCTCTCTGGGAGGAATCACAGTCAAGAAGGGCTCATGGCAAAGAGCTGTGCCATCCTGGGGCAGGTGTGATGCAGGTAATTCAAGCTGTCCCTCTTACCATGCCAATGAATTCAAACTCAGGGGTTTGTTTTTTCTCCAACGTTATGCTGGAACTTCTCTACTGGAAGCTGGACTTCCACAAGTGCTCCCTTATCTGTGAACGATTGTCTAAGACAATGTTCTCCAGGAGGTTCTTGGCCATGGCTGAGAGGGACTGGAATTGTTTCATGGGCTACTTCAGAGTCCACAGCTGAGACTGAGGTCTGTGTGCCTCTTACCCAACACACAGGGTGTGAAGCTACTCCTAGATATCTACACACATTATGGTGGATCCCATAGCTCCCACAAAAACACATCTGTCTGTAAAAAATGCAAATTGTTGGTTTTGAAGTGATACAAGTGAAGGGTGTCTTATTCATTCATCTCGTTGCTATCTCTCCATACCAAGTCTTTGAAGTCTGGTATGTATCTTATTTATACTTATAATATATCTCAGTTCAGACTACTCACACTTCTTTTTTTTCTTTTTCTTTTTCTTTTTTTCTCTTCCTTCCTTCCTTCCTTCCTTTCTTCTAGAGTGGAGTGGGGAGGAGCAGAAAGAGATGGAGAGAAAGAACCTCAAGCAGGCTCCACACTCAATGCAGAACCTGACATGGGGCTCAATCTTATGACCCTGAGATCATGACCTGAGCTGAAATTAAGAGTCCAGTGCTTAACTGACTGAGCCATCCAGGCACCACCTACTCTGGAATGGTTTAAATAACATTGGGTTTACCTATTTTTTAAAGGTCTGATGGAACTCTCCTGGAAGGTTCTCAACAGGGATGGCATGCTTAGATGTCTTTTGCAAAAAGATCGTTCTGGCACAAGGGTGAAGAATTTATTAGATGTGGGAGAGTCTGAAAGCAAAATGACCAAAAGAGATTAAAAAGCAGCTTTCAGAGGAATAAGACCAATTGCAGACAGGTGTGGTATCATGGTACATAGAGCACTGATTAAGGAGACATCCAGAGCTGGAGATGAGTCGGTTATTTAATTTTGGGCATGAGTGTAATTAATCTACTGGCTCCGGAATCGTATATGAAAAATAGAAACAGTTTTTTAATTGCCTCAACTCCTATTCCATAGCATTGTTCAGATTAGCCCAGAAGATTGGTGGAAGTACAGTGCCTGGTATTACCAGATGCTTTATAAATGGTGATTGTATTTTATTTAATATCATGAAAGTCAAGATAGGAAGGGAAGAGAAGGAAATTTCAGGAGGTGGAAGATGGTCAACAGTGCAAAGGCAGAATCAAATGAAATAGGATGAAATCTGAAAGGACACCACAGGTTGGTTGTTGGGCTCTGGATCTTTGAACAAGGAGTGGAGGGTGGTGGAAGGTGGGTGGCAGCTCCTATGTGCTGTAAGGTTGGGGAGATTGGGAGATGAGATGGTGGCGCCGGATGGAGGGATCTCATCTTGATGTCCTTAGGGAAGACAGGTAGTTTGCTGGGGAGGCAGGCATGGGCAGGCCCTTTGTGTTTTTGTAAGTTTATTTGTTTTGGTGCAATGGGAAACCCTGATCACTTTGGGTAGTGAGAGGAGGGCCCCAGTGGGAGGGCAGGATTGATAGAGAGTGAGTGTCTGGTTTCCTTACTAGGAAAGATGGATTGGCTTCAAGTGCAGGGTTGGATGTGATTTCTGGAGGATGATCAGGGCTTTTTCTTGCAGTTGGAAAGAAACTGTGTGACCAGGGATGGAGGTAAATGTGAAGGGAGAGCACTTGAGGAGGTTTATGTCTGGCGGGCTTGATTTTTAGGTGAAAGAGGAGGGAGGGTATCTTCAAAGGTAAGTGAAGCCAGGGTGTACTTCAGGAGAGGAATAAGTTTTGATAAAGGCATTTTAAAATGAGATATGCTTCACACACCCTAAGATTTCACGTCTTTAAAGTGCATGATTTGGGACGCCTGGGTGGCTCAGTCATTAGGTATCTGCCTTCAGCTCAGTTCATGATCCTGGGGTCCTGGGATCGAGTCCCACATCAGGCTCCCTGCTCAGGGCAAGCGTGGTTCTCCCTCTCCCTCTGCCTGCTGCTCCCCCTGCTGTGCTTTTTCTCTCTGTCAAATAAACAAATAAAATCTTAGAAATAATAAAATAAAATAAAGTGCCTGATTTAGTTTGTTCTTAGGTTGTGCAGCAACACACAATCTACTTTCTAGGCATTTTCATTACCCCAAAAGGAAACCCTTAAGCAGTGATTCTCTAGTCCCTCAACCCCCAACTCCTGGAAACCACTAATTTGTTTAACATCTCCACTGATTTGCCTATTCTGGATGTTTCATATAAATGGAATCATACAATAAGAAGTTTTTTGTGATTTGATTCTTTCCTTGGTTTTGTAAACTGTGTGTTTGTGTCCCCCAACAAATTTATATGTTGAATCCCTAACCCCCATTGGGATTTTAGTAGGAGGTAAGGCCATTGAGAGGCAATTAGGTCATGAGGGTGGAGGTCCCATGATGGGATTAGTGCCCTTATAATAAGAGAAAGAGAACTAATCAACTTTCTCTCTTTCTCTTTTGCTCACTCACTTGCTCTTTCTCTCTCTCTCTCTCTCTCCCTCTCCACCATGTGAGGATATGTTGAGTAGATGGCTGTCTATAAACCAGGAAGAGGAATTTCATCAGAACGTGACCATGCTTGTACCCTGATTTTGGAATTCTGATCTCCGGAATTGTGAGAAATAATGTTACTTAAGCCATCAAGTCTATGGCCTTCTGTTACAGCAGCCCAAACAAATACAATTTGTGTAATGTTTTCAAGATTCATCCACGTTAAAATATGTCTTAAGACTTTATCTTTTTTATGGCTGAATGATATTTCATTTTATGGATAGTCTACTTTTTCTTTACCCATTCAGGTATTTGCATTGTTGGGATGCCTAGGTAGCTCAGTCGGTTGAGTATCTGCCTTTCACTTAGGTCACGATCCCAGGGTCCTAGGATCAAGTCCCACATCCGGCTCCTTGCTCAACAGAGAGCCTTCTTTTCCCTCTGCTTGCCACTCCCCCTGCTTGTGCACTCACTGTCTCTCTCTCTCTCTGGCAATAAATAAAATCTTTTTAAAAATTTTAAAAAGGATATTTGCATTGTTTCCACTTTTTGGCTATTATGAATAATGCTACTATGAATATCTATGTATAAGTTTTTGTGTGGGCATATGCTTTCACATTTCTGGGTATGTATTTAGGAGTGGAATTCCTGGTTGATACGGCAAGTCTGTGTTTAACCATTTAAGAAACTGCCAAATTGTTTTCTACAGTATGGAAACTGTTCTGATGGTCCCAATCCCCACATCCTTACTAATACTTGTTACTGTCTTTTTGATTACGGCCCTCCTAGTGAGTGTAAAGTGGTATCTCATTGGGGTTTTGATTGCATTTGTTTGCATTTCCTTCATGAGTAATGATGATGAGCATCTCTTCATGTGCTTGTTGGCTATTTGGATATCTTCTTTCGAGAAATGTCTAAGTCTTTCGCCATTTTAAAAATTGAGTTGTTTTGTTGTTGTTGTTGTAAGAGGTTTTTTTTTTTTAAGAGATTTTAGTTATTTATGAGAGACAGAGAGAGAGCACAAGCAGAGGGAGGGATGGAGGGAGAGGGAGAGAAGCAGACTTCCCGCTGAGAGCAGAGCCTGTCATGGGGCTCCATCCCAGGACCACAAGATCATAACCTGAGTCGAAGTCAGATGCTTAACTGACTGTACCCCGCAGGCACCCCTAGGAGTTCTTTATATATTCTGGAAACTAGCCCCTTATAAGATATATGATTCGCAAATATTTTCTCCTATTCTGTGGGTTGTCTTTTCACTTTCTTGATGGCGTCCTTTGGAGATGAAAATCTTAGAACTAACAACAGTGACAGCAGCAACAATGCTGGTTATTAACATTATATGATTCACAACTAAGGTCTGAATCCTTACGGGTGTCAGACACCATGCTAAGCCATTTACGTGGACTATCTTATTTAATCCTTACAAAGATCTATGAGGGAAAAGCATGAGCTTTGGTATCAGCTGCCTGGCTTCATACTGGCAGTTGCTACTGCTTACCAACTGTGTGACCCTGACCAGTTTACCTACTCTTTTTATGCAGGGCTGCTGGTTTTCATAAATTTAAATATAGGACACCCAGGAGTGCCTGGGTGGCTCAGTCAGTGAAGTGTCTGCCTTCAGCCCCGGGGTCCTGTGGTTGAGCCCTACATCAGGCTGTCTGCTTGGTGGGGAGTCTGCTTCTCTTTCTTCCCCAACCCTCTCCCTCAAGGCTTGTGCTCTCTCTTTCACTCTCTCTTTCTCTCTCAAATAAATAAATAAAATCTTTATAAATAAATAAATAAATATAGGGCACCCAGTTAAATTCGAATTTCAGATAAACACCAAGTATTTTTTTTCATGAAATAATTTTTTACTTTGTTTAATATATATATACGTTTCATGAAATATTTGGGACATAGTTATACCAAAAATATTATTCATTGTTTATCTGAAACACAAATTTAACTAGGCATCCTGCAATTTAATTAAATTTAACTGGGTACCTTAGAAGTCTGTGACTGTTTCCTTGCTTAAAGGAAGGGAAGAACACTGTCTAAGTCTTTAGGTGTATTTTTTTTAAAGATTTTATTTATTTTTGAGAGAGAAAGAACTAGTGGGGCAAGGGCAGAGAAAGGCCAACTCCCCGCTGAGCAGGGAGCCCAATTCGGGGGCTCAATTCCAAGACCCTGGGATCACAACCTGAACTGAAGGCAGATGCTTAACCGACTGAGCCACCCAGGTGCCCTAAACCTTTAGGTGTCTTGATCTATTTGGGCTGATATAACAGATATAGACTGGGAACTTAAACAACAAGCATTTATTTCTCACAGTTCTGGAGGCCGGAAGTCTGAGATCAGGGTGTTAACTTGGGTGGGTTCTCATGAGACCACCTCCCCCCTACAGGTTGTAGGCAACCAGCTTCTTTATGTATCCTCACATGGTAGAAAAGAGAGCGAGCCAGCTCTCTGGCCTTTTCTTATAAAGGCACTAGTCCCATTTATGAGGGCTCTACCTTCATGACCTAATTCTCTCCCAAAGACCCCACCTCCAGATACCATCACATTGGGGATTAAGATTTCAAAATATGAATTTTGAGGGGACACAAATATTCAGCCCATAACATTTAGGTTGTTTAGGGGGATTAAATGTGTGATACCTATACGGTTTTGAGAGCATGAGTAAGCATATAGTAAAAACTAAACTATTACCTCTGATATTATAGGAGCTTTTCCTGCTCTAGCCTGAAGCCTGAATTTATTTAACAGAATGTGGGTATGGTAGTTGTGGTAGAAAACAACAACAAAAAGAGAAACATACTGTGTTTTTGGCCTGTTCATTCACAATGAAATACTGAGATTTGGGGTCTTTTTCAGTGTAAGGGTCGTGTAGAACAATATTATGAATTGGGACATAATGGGTTCTTTACTTCGATGAGCTGGTCAAGATGAGATTGTTAACTTGTTGACATTGTCTTGAAATAAATGTGCCAGGACACAGTGCCAGCATGTTCCACTTCAACAAGAACGGGGACTTTATGTTAACACACAATGCTATTATCCTTGCACACTACCATTACAAGCTCAGATAGCTTTCTTTCATCTAAACAGTAAGTTCTCTGTTGGTAACATGCTTCCAAAAGGTAAATTACTAGGTGTGTGAGACATGAATGGTGGATTCATGAAGAAGAATCTGGAAATAAGTCCAAAAGAAGCAGAACAGAAATGACAGAGTAACACTTGCATCTGATAAGAGAAGTGGTAAAGACCCTGAGTGCAGATTTATCGACGGGCGATGAAGGAACAATGAGGAAGATAGGAAGTACAGCTTGATTTACGCCACTGAGGGGACTCTGGTGATGCCTGGAGGAAATGCCTATTAAACCTGACGTCCCTTCATTGCTGACAGGCATGCAAAGGAAGGTTATGATAGGTCATAAGGATATATTTATTTGATAGAGAATTTTAAAAAATTGATTTTCTGATTAGTGGCATAAGTAGATTTGCTCACAGCTAAATTTATATTAATGGTCTGTATGGAGTGAAAGTCATTCTTACAGAAATGATTGGGTATCGGTTTCTTCACAGCTGCCTGAATATTTGGATGATTAGGTCAAAATCAAGTGTTCTGGGAGAAGCTGAGGGATGGCCTTGATTCTCCACTTGCTGATTTAGTGGAGCCTGATTTGGGCAGGCTGCCCTGGCTCTGCGGAATGAAGGCAAGGGCAGCAGCTGCAGGGTGATTCAGCGCAGGGTCCCTAACTCCAGGCGTTTGCTCGTTTTTGTTATATCTGGGGCAGTCTTTATTTATGCAGTATGTAATAAAAATCAACTTCTTTTAAGCTTATTTTTTAACTTTAATATTTCGAAGAAATTTAAAATTTAGAGAAATGGTACAGAAATAGTATAGACTTTCTATATAACTTTGCCCAGTTTCTCTAAATTGTTGGCATTTTCCTTCATCTACCTTATTCTCTCTTTAAAGCTTTCTCTCTCTGTAAACATATACACACACACCTCTAAATGTGTTTTTTCTGAATTATTTGAAAGTTATAGATATAATGCCCATCACTCATTAATACTTTAGTTTGTATTTCCTAACAGAC